>NC_056683.1:7513478-7815562 GCF_018350215.1 Panthera leo | reverse complement strand
TAGCAACATATTTTTGAAAATAAATCCCCCCAGAATCAGTGTCTTCACTACAGCAGAATTGTCTGGAAATTCTTGTTAAATGGCAGAGATTACCAAGATTATCAGACTCTGAGCTGGGGCCCTAAGAAGCCCCCCCCCCCCCCCCCCCCCCCCCGCCGCCCCATGTTTTTCCAGTGTTTCAGAATCCCTGAAACCAAAGTTTCAGATTCCTGCCCCAATGGTATGTTAGCATATTCTCCCAATAAATCCACAACAAGGGATTATGACTCCCTTTTGTTACAAGGAGAAATTGAGTTCAGAGTAGTTCAATGATTGGTCTGAGGTCATGAGGTCAGAAGTGAGCGAAAGGGCACCGGAAGCCCTTCTCGTGAGCCATAGTTCTTGTTTCCGAACTAGATGTCTTCTCCACTATAATAACAGAGAAACAGGCTTTAGCCAAGGCCTCAGGCCTGTGGGTAAGGATTCCTTCAGCCCTCCCACTTGCTAGCCGTTTCCCAAGGATGCCCTCCTGCCTTCCTGACTGAAAGAGCAAGGTTGGGTGATGAGCTAAGGTTGAATATTTTGTCTGTAGTCCAGTTCAAAAAAAGGTGCTCAGATAAAATGAACTCTGAGAGCGAGGCTTGGAACAAGGGACTGAGCCAGAGAATAGAAAGGCGTAAATACAGTGAGTGGGACTTCTGCTTTGCAGCCTGAAAGGCAGATTCCTGCGAGTGAGGAAACTGGGAATGATTCAGAGGAACACATTCAGCCTTTCCAGAGAAGGCTACCAGCTACCCATTCTAACCTAATGAGATTGACCGTTGGCTACAGTTAACTTGAAGGGTTTTATGGTTTCCTGCATGTGTTGTTTTCCTTCTCAATGTTAAAAAGAAGAAGAAGAAGAAAAAAAAAAAAAAGCCTCACATCACCAAACGGTATTTCCCAGGGGGCTGTTTGAGGAGGCTGCCGCATTTTGGTCTGCGCCTTAGTTAACAACGCACCTCCATCCGAGTATGTCCCTGGATACAGGTGATAATAAATTTAGTCCCTTTTATTTTCTTCCGCCACTTTGAATTCAGGGCACTTGGTTTATGGAGGACGGCCAGACACGCCAGGCCTAAGTCAAGTCATGGCAGGAAGCTTCACCTAGAGACTTCCTGCACCCTGCAGACTTTTTGCTGAAGGACAGGGCTCTAACTCGTCTGCACCAATGCACGACATCGCTTTGCATCACGCGTAAGACATTCAAATGCTATTCCATTTGAGTTTTTTGTTGTGGTTTTTAAGGATAGGACAGAAGAATCCGATGAAATGTCGTCATGTAGCTTGCTTGGTTCCTTATATGTTTTCCCTAAAACATAATTCTTTGGATGAGTTTGTAAACACATACTGAATGTGCTGTTTCCGGACACAATCTGCAGTTGAAAGCCAGGAGGCAAATGAAAACCCTGTTAGCAGGCTCTCTGCTTATAGTGAATGCAGTGAACGTCCGGCAGTTGTAGCCAGGTGATCGGCTAACGTGTAGGGTGCTTGTCTCCGCTTTTAGGAGAGCGAAGCAGCCAAATCTCGTTTAACAATCAATTAGCAATCATTGCATATGTGGTTAATTGCCGCCTTCTTCCCAGTGCCTGTCCTAACCTCCCCGGCTGCCAACACCTACAACCTGTGAAAATACCTCTTCTGGAACTCCTGACCTTCATCTTGGCCTCTGCTCTCTCCCTCCCCTTTCCCACACTCTCCATGTGGCCCTTTTATCTCTCTTGTTTGCCAATCCCCTGAGACACTGAATAATTTATTTGAAGTTCCTGGGAAGTGGTGGGACTTTAGTCTAAAAACACATTGCACTTTGTTCCTCCCCCTGGCAGAAGCAGGTCCAGAAGCCTGTCTTTTTTTTGTTTGTTTGTTTGTTTCCAAGATACTCAAATTAGGATATTTTGAGTAAGACTTGATTTTATTTATTTATTTTTTAAGTTTATTTATTTTGAGAGAGAGCGAGCACGTGCGGGCACCAGTGGGGGAGGGGCAGAGAGGGAGAGAGAGAGAATCCCGAACGGGTTCATGCTGTCAGCACAGACCCTGATGAGGGGCTCCAACTCACAAACCATGAGATCATGACCTGAGCCACTACAGTTGGACCCCTAACTGAGCCACCCAGGCATCCCCAGAAGCCTGTCTTTGAAAGAGGTAATGCTAAATTCATTTGCAGATTGGCTAACGGTTTTAAGTTTTGGGTGAGCCCCCAATGAATCCAGATGTTGGAGGGAAAAAAAAAACGGGTGGGGGGAAGGTATTGCTGAAAGTGAAAAGTACCTTGGATCCCCCAAATAAGGCCGCCCAAAGACTCTTCCCAGATACTGTTTCAAGATGTTAAAAGGTGTGCTGTAGTCAAGGAGATTTAAAAACCGTTGAGCACTGGGTGTTGTATGAAAACCAATTTGACAATAAATTTCATAATAAAAAAAAAACACGTTGCTTAGGAAAATGTCCAATTTTTAATTGTTGCAACAGTGTATGTGTGCAAATGGGAAAGTCTTTGCCGAGTAGCTCCTAGAAGTGGCATTGCTAGGTCTTAGTGCCCCAAACATAGGCTCACAGCAGTTTTCCCACCCTGGACTTGCTTAGGTGCGAAGTGTGTGCTGGGCAGAAAACCAGTGATAGGTCTAAGTGACCTAAGGTTAAAAATTAAACCAAACTGGGGAGCCTGGATGGCTCAGTCAGTTGAGCGTCTGACTTCGGTTCAGGTCATGGTCTCGAAGTCTGTGAGTTCGAGCCCCGCATCGGGCTCTGTGCTGACAGCTGGAAGCCTGGAACCTGCTTCCGATTCTGTGTCTACCTCTCTCTCTGCCCCTCCCTTGCTCATGCGCGCTCTCTCTCTCTCTCTCTCTCTCAGAAATAAACATTAAAAAAAAATTAAAAAATTAAACCAAACTTTGAAACTGTCATTTCCCCCAACCCCCACCCCCCCAGAGAAGGTGGATAGACTGTTATAACAGGTAAACAGGGCTGTTGGTAAATCATTCTGTCTTCTATTCCAAGTCTCTGATAACATACGTGATTTAAAAAACACAGGGGCAGCTGGGTGGCTCAGTCGGTTGAGCGTCTGACTTCGGCTCAGGTCATGATCTCACGGTCTGTGAGTTCAAGCCCCACATCGGGCTCTGTGCTGACAGCTCAGAGCTTGCCTGCTTCGGATTCTGTGTCTCCCTCTCTCTGTGACCCTCCCCCCATTCATGCTCTGTCTCTCTCTGTCTCAAAAATAAAATAAAACATTAAAAAAAGTTACAAAACACAACAGTCACAGAAATAGCCCCCCAGAGCCCCCCATAGTGCCAAAGTGTAGGGACTGTACCACAATCAAAATGAACATGAGGACAGAGATCAACTCTCTGTCTTTTTTTTTTTTTTTTTTTTTTTTTTTTAGAGAGAGAGAGAGAGAAAAAGAGCACATGGGGGAGGGGCAGAGAGAGAATCCCAAGCAGGCTCCATGCTGTCAGCACAGAGCCTGATGAGGGGCTTCAACTCACAAACTGTGAGATCATGACCTGAGCCGAAATCACGAGTCAGACTCTCAAGCAGCTGAGCCACCCAGGTGCCCCTGGTCTTTTTCCTTCATTAGAACTCACCAGACTCCTCCTCATTAATGTGTTACTGGCTCTACTCTCGTTAGGCTCTGTATTTGCCAGAAGCAGGGGCTCACTGAAGTAACCTCACATCATGGGGCTTTATTTCAAAGAAACACGTGACTACCAGGGAACTAGAAATTTCATGAGAGTTCTGGAAGAAATATAATTTAAAATCCACGGCTCTAGTGAGCACTGTTAATTGGTTGCCTAATTTAGCATCAAGAAGGTGCAGATATTAATACGGATTGAGTATTCTCCCGGTTTTCCTATGTGTCTTGACTTTCTCCCAATACCAAATCCTTGATTCTTTTTTCCATATATTATCCTCGAATTCCCTTTAAAACAGAAGTTTGGGTGCCTGGTTCTTGTTTTTTGCCTTTGCTTCTGGGGTCTGAAAGTCTTAATCCTTCCTCTTACATCCTTTCTTTGTCCTCTCTTTATCCTGGGAGAGTGAGCCCAGGGTCCGCAGAGCATGTACACTTATTCCTCTACTGTCCACACCATTCTCACTGAAAACAGTTTGGTTTTTTATCTCTTTAATACACTAGGTCTTTTTTCTGTAGCCCTAATGTTGGCATGGAGGCCTGGAGTTATAAACAGTGAGGATTCAGTATACCACATTCTTCTGTTTTTTAACATTTATTTAATTTTGAGACACAGGGAGAGCGCTAGTGGGGGAGGGAGAGAGAGAGAAGAAAACAGAGGATCCGAAGCAGGTTCCCCACTGCAATGGGGGGGGGGGGCGTTGAACACAGGAATAGTGAGATCACCACCTGAGCAAAAGTCAGCTGCTTAACCAACTGAGCCACCCAGGCGACCCAAGTATACCACATTCTGAAAGAGAGTGCCCAGTATTGTGAGCCAAAGCCCCTACTGTAATCATCCAGAGCAGAATTGATCTAATATAATTAATACTCTCCTCGCCCCACCCCACCCCCAAGTCCAAATAAGCAGAACACTAGAGACAAGGAAGGAAAAGAATCGAAAGGTCTTGAGACATCCCTGTGGGGAGCATAGGAGATCCTCATCCCATTCAAAGCCAAGTGATGGGAAGGTTCGGAGGGATTCTGCAAGGGATTCTGTACCTGTAAGAAGTGGGATTGGTATTCTCTTTGGTCATGTGCCTCATCAGGTAGCTGAGTTGGAATCGACACAAAGAGACAGAGGACGGGGGCGTCCGGGCGGCTCAGTTGGCTAAGCGTCCAACTCTGGCTCATATCGTGATCTTGCAGTTCATGAGTTCGAGCGCCACGTCAGGCACTGCACTGACCACTCAGAGCCTGGAGCCTGCTTCGGATTCTCCCTCTCTCTCGGTCCCTTCCCCCGCTCACTCTCTGTCTCTGTCTCTCTGTCTCTCGCAAAAATAAATAAACATTAAAAAATTTAAGAAAAGGAGAGACAGAGGACTCTGGCAGTGGCCAGTTATGTAAAGGGATATTAGTATTGTCCCCTGTCTTTACTCCATCCCCCCAACACACTGGAGGACCTAAGTTTCAAAGTGGCTTGAGGAGAAACTGTTTTTCCCCTTCAAGCTGCTCAGCTTGGCTGCCAAGAAGAGAGGAGGTTTAAGTCAAGTTTGAGGGTGAATTTTAAAACTATGGACTTTTTATTTTGTTTTAACATTTTATTTTTAAGTAATCTCTACCCCCAACAATGGGGCTCAAACTCACGACCCCAAGACGAAGAGTCGCATGCTCTGCCGACTGAGCCAGCCAGGCGCCCTTAAAACCGTTTGGACTTCTTCATAATTGGAAATGACCAGAAAGTTATGGGCTCATACCACAATGTCGTTAGACACTCTGTTTTGGTTTTTCCCTGCACCATGATGCCAATCTTATCACACTCTACTGTCCTGGTAGAACATCCGTGTGGCAAACTGGTAAACGATATTTGGGGATGGGCGTAAGGCTCCTTCATAGCTAAGTAAGAAAGGGAGTTTGTCCCATGTAGTCATCGTGAAGCCCAAAACTCACTTCTCCCTTTCTTTCCCCTTTAAACAGATGTGCTCAAAGAAAATCACACATAGACATGAAACCTGAACAGTTCCTCTTTCAACTATTTTGCATAAAAAGTTTGCTTTAAAAAATGAAAAAAAAAACATGCTTTGGGATATGATATGGAGCACTGGTCACAGAATTTTAAACTTTTTCGTTTTTATTTTTTTGAGTTTATTTATTTACTTTGGGGGAGAAAGAGAGAGAGCGGGAGGGAGGGGCAAAAAGATGGAGATTGGATCCCAAGCAGGCTCCGTGCTGTCAGCACAGAGCCTGATGCGGGGCTTGATCTCGTGACCAGAGCCGAGATCGAGGGTTGGGTGCTCAACTGACTGAGCAACACAGGCACCTCTAAACTTTGTAGATTATAAACAAACTTGAGAGGCAGTTTGACCCACTTCCCTAGATTAATCCTGCCAAATCCCCTAATTTTCACATAATCCTGAAAAGCGGTGGTCTATACTCCCAAATTAACTGTTATTATCCAAATTGTTATTAAAACCACTGAACCCTCAGGGCGCTTGGGTGGCTCAGTCAGTTAAGCGTCCAACTTCAGCTCAGGTCATGATCTCGTGGTCAATGAGTTCGGGCCCCATGTCGGACTCTGTGCTAACAGCTCAGACAGAGCCTGGAGCCTGGTTCAGATTCTGTGTCTCCCTCTCTCTCTGCTCCCCTCCTGCTCACACTGTCTCTCTCTCTCTCTCTCAAATAGACATTTAAAAAAAGTTTTTTTAAAGTGCTGAACCCTCAAAATCAAATAAAGCCCAGTGCCTTTCCATTAGGACTACTGTTAGGTTGGTATTAGGAGAACATCAATATGATTGAAACTTTTAAATTAAATGATTCTTAGTCTCTTAACTACTAGACATACTTACATTTTAAAAACAAGATGCTAAAAACCAGTGAAGCTGTCCACTTGTGGAGGGGTGGGTAATTTGACCAAGTCAAGTGAGAACATTCAGGAAACGTGAGAGACCATCTTTAGCTAGAGGTTGGTAATTGGCTGCCATTTTGAAAGGCTCACTGACACCAGGCCTTGGGAATCTCCCAATTATTTCCCCTTTGCCTTTCAAACTGACATGTTCTCTAAAAAAGTAGGAGGGTGTTATGGTCAGCGTTCAAATGTTGCAGATACCTATTATGCTCAAATACCTTTACCTAATATATTTGAATACATATTACTAAGCAAACTGGCTGAAAGAACTTCTCAATAACTCACAAGCATTTTATTGATGAAGGCTACCCCCAAATATTTAGGGAGTGGAGAAGCCCAAGATATTCCCATTTCCTCCATGTAAGAAGACGGACGTCTGCAGACGATGATCGCCAATTGTTTCCCCCTTTGGGCTACCATTAACGGAGGCCATAACAACTGTGGAACATTTACAGATCCCTGAAATCACTCACCTCTCGTCCTCCCTTCCCAGGTGACTGGAGCCCACTGTGGTTCTCCAACCTGTCCGCACTCATCATTCAGTCAGTCAAGGCCCTCCTCGGAGAGCATGTCCCACCCCACCCTTGATTCCTGCATGGCTCGGTCCCTTGGGAAGGAGCTCTTTTCTCTCTATCTCTGTGCCATCTCTGATTCAAGTTGGTCCATCTGGAAGTAATATTACCCAAGCGTTTACACCCGGAGCCTGGTTCTCCACAAGTGACTGCATGTTTCCTGAAACCAACTATTGGCAGCTGTTACATAGGCATTTGCTGCTTTTTAGATACCTATAATTACACCAATTATGCCAATCATTGATGTTTATAAAGGATTTAAAATTTTACACACCCAGGAAAAGTCTGTCAGAAAGCGGCATTCGAGGCAGAGGGACACCCACAGAGGGGCCTATCTGGCCATTTCAATTGCTGCTGAAAGCCCCTTAAACTGAGCATCAGCAGAGTGAGTGAGGCTCTTATGAGCCTATATGTCTTAGGCAAGTGAATCCTGTCACTGGAAGAAAATTCTGTTTGGTTAAGGACCACCACAGAACTCAATCTAACTTTTATCTTTAAAGGAGGGAACAACGTGTCCAAGTTCATGAAATTAGGTTTTTGACCTCAAACTTTCTTTTTTTTAATTTTTTTTTTTTACATTTATTTATTTTTGAGAAACAGAGTGAGACAAGGCGTGAGCGGGGGAGGGGCAGAGAGAAAAGGAGACACAGAATCGGAAGCAGGTTCCAGGCTCTGAGCTGTCAGCACAGAGCCCGACGCGGGGCTCGAACCCACAAACTGTGAGATCATGACCTGAGCCGAAGTAGGATGCTCAACCAACTCAGCCACCCAGGTGCCCCGACCTCAAACTTTCTGAATGGCAACAGGAGGGTGAGATGGCATTCGTGTCCCCGCCTCCACCTTTAGGTTCAATAAAAGGCTGGAGTGGTCAGCATGCTGAACCAGAAACCAGAGAGTGGTCCCAATGGCACCAGGTAGAGCCACATCAGGGCCTGGAGCAGAAGGAAACACTGGGCAATACCCATCCTGTGTTTATTTTTTTTTTTATTTGATACTTTGGGGCGCCTGGGTGGCTCAGGTCATGATCTAATGGTCTGCGTGTTCAAGCTCCACATAGGGCTCTGCGCTGACAGCTCAGAGCCTGGAGCCTGCTTGGGATTCTCTGTCTCCCTCTCTCTCTGCCCCTCCCCTGCTCATGCTCTGTCTTTCTCTCTCAAAAATGAATAAATGTTTTTTTAAAAAGTTAAAAAAAAAACATTTGATACTTTGCTCATTGTAGATTTTTGGCATTCTGATTTTTTTAATATTACATTAAGGTACTATTCTTCTTGATTATGGACTCTGCCCCTTATGTTCTGTGCCTGGGTGAGCTCCTTACTTGTTTCGTCCTAACCCACAGCCTGGGTTCCCGAGCATAGGTTTGGTGTGTGCTTTGCCGGCTGGGTAAATGTCCTTATATCTGAGTCTCTTTTATATGCCTGTGTTTTATGTATTTGCCATTTGCCCGGCGGCCAGCTGGGCAGAATGTAACGCATTTTTTGAGTGGAGCTCTTGAAACATTGGAACGATTGTCCTTTCATCGTTTGGTGTGTGTAAGGATCGTCTAGGGTGCTTGTTAAAAACGCAGATTTCCAGCCTTGGTGCCCAGAAATTGGGATTTACTATGCTGACGTGGAATTTGGAACTCTGCAGATCTGTGCGTTTCGATAAAACCATTTCTGATGCAGGCGGTTGCCAAACCACACCTGTTGAAACACCTCTGTTTCAGGGGATAGCTGTATTTTGCGGGTGATACTCTGTCCCACCAGCGGCAAAGGGGACTCCCGATCCCAGTGGAATAGCCGCCAAAAAAAGTAACAATAACAAAGTCACTCTCTAAGCCAGCCCTACAAGGGAAGGAGATCTAGAGCCAGAAATTTGTTACAGGACGCTGTGAGCCATCCCCAGCAGGTAGGATTTTCTGATAATTTGGCAGACATGGGATAAAACAACACATGTGTACGCACTTGATGTCTAGAAACGGCTCACGTTATTGTTATTACATTTATTCCGGGTTTTTAGAGACACTTAAGACGTTCCACAGAACATCACATTCCTCTGCAAATCGCCACTCAGCCAAATTTTCTTAATTTAATAGGATTATCCCCTAATGGACTGCTTTCTCGTTGTTTCTCAAACGGAGGTATGAGGACCACCTATTTATTTTGCAAGCCGCAGATGATAAGGTCACTTTTCCTGCAAATGTTATCTGGAGCTCCCCCCACAATGCTTCTTTACAGCCTCAGGCACCTGTGGAAAGTTGCCGCATTATCTAAATCAGGATGGGAGGAATTTAATAGCAGGAGCTGATACTGACATTAATGGGGGCAGGTTCGCTGCGTCTGCGTGGATTATCTGCGGGATTTAGTTCTCACGGAGCTGGTAGGGCCTTTACCCCTAGTCGCGAGGGGCAGAATTTGAATTCAGGAAGCAGGACCCCAGCAACAGAGCCCTTCACCCCCGCACTGCAGCCAGCTTGGGAGCCCTGCTCTCTGCTCCTGGAAGCCCCAGGCTGTTCCGCTCCAGGGGAACATTCCCAAAGAGCTTATCGATGCTTCTCCCCTGGGTAGTATTTCAGGCGAGCCCCCCTC
Organism: Panthera leo; assembly: GCF_018350215.1. Classification (NCBI taxonomy): domain Eukaryota; kingdom Metazoa; phylum Chordata; class Mammalia; order Carnivora; family Felidae; genus Panthera; species Panthera leo. The sequence goes on along the minus strand of NC_056683.1, from coordinate 7,805,890 downwards.
TCGGTTCTCTGTTGGACGTTTCGTATTTGTGAAAGGCCTTTGCAGACTGAGGACCCTGTCACTCGGCATAAAGCCTACGTGTGTCTGGTGAGTCCCAAACCTTCCTAAAGTCCCCACCCCATCTTCTAGGGGGTTGGTCATGCTGATGCTGCCTGTGACCTCCTGCCCTTTGAAATGAGGACTTCTCTCATGTGGCTGCTAAGCCTCAACACCCTTGTCTGATGCTCGCGGCACCCACCATCTATCCCACTAAAATTTTATTTCATAGTGATTTCGGCCAGAGTAGAATGACGGTGATCTTATTTCTTCAGTGGTACATACGTGGTGACCTGTCCGACCCAACTCCATGATTACTGCCCACACTGGGCAGTGCGTGAAGCATGCTCCGTGCTTGGGATTCCCTGTTATCTTCCTGGAACAAAACTGGCCCAGGACAGCTGGGTAGGTGAGTCCCCGCAATGAGGGAAGAGGAAAGGAGAGGGAGAGAAGTTGCAGCCCCAGCTGGCTGTGCCTTCTGCCACAGAGAGGGGGCTTCGGGGTCTCCTGATTTCTGCTTTAGTTCTTCAGCAGACCGAGATCTTTTTACTCTCCCACCTTTTTCCTTTTGGGGGAAGTGGGGAGCAGGGATTGCGTGGGGCCAGGGTGAGTGGTAAGGGGGAGGGTGGAGAGAGAGCCTAGCCTGGGAATTATCAGAAAGGTGTGGATGGATATTTTAATTTTATGTTTGAAAGCTACCAGGGCAAAGTTAAAAGGCAAACCTAGTTTCTCTGTCCACATTCTGTAGGCACACACACACACACACACACACACACACACACACACACTTACACGCACAGTCACTTATGCAATCCCTTATGGCATCGTGTTTCTACTGCTGTTCCCCTGTTGCATTGCCAGAAAAGGAAGGTGATATTTTGAAAGACATTTGATCCATCTAATGGAAGAGGAAGAAAACAGGGAGATGAGATCAGGGGGATTTCTGGGAAAGAAAGTGTGAAACACACGGGACAAAAGAGTGAGTCATGGGGCCAGAGGCAATCATGAGAGACCATCTGGCTCAGTGCTTCCCAATTTTTTTTTTTTAATAAAAAAGAGGTATTTGTAAGTCTTGGGGCACCTGGCTGGTTCAGCTGGTAGGCCATGCAACTCTTGATTTCAGGGTTGTAAGTTCAAGCCCCACATTGGGTGTGGAGATGATTTAAAATTAAAATCTTTAATAAAAAAAAAGATATTTGTAAAATTTTAAATTGGTGGACAATTGCTGGTTTTGCTGCATTAGGGCGGCCAGGGAGTGGTGCCGGGAGGGTGTATTTATTTATTTACCTTTGACCATGAACATTTGTGCAGAGACTGAGGTAGGACATTATATTTTGGCCAAGGCATCTGAAATAAACCTTTGAAACTCCTACATCTGATGGATGATGAAAAGGAAAATCACGGGGAAAAGAGGACAGATCTTCTCCCACTGTTGTGGCTGAAAATGCAGACAGTCAGTTCCCGGCCTCGTCTGTGGCCAAGAAGGGCCGTGTGTCTCACCAGACGATCTGAGGGAGAGGCCACGGGGGAAGGGAGGGGGTGTGAGAGCGAGTCCCCTGCCGGAGAATGGGTGAGAGGCCTTTGATGAGTGCCCCATCCTGTTTCCTTCCGGTGGAGCAGCTGTGGTGGCTTATCCTGTGGCCAGGAGTAAGCCCAGGAGCACGCTGGAGGGGCTGACCTGGAGTCTTGACATGATACCTATGGAACCAATTCCAGAAGGCCCTATTGACCTTCTGTCTTCGAGGGGAAAACAAATCCACATTGACCAAGTCACTTTTAGGCTGGTAGTCTGTGGCTTGCAAACAAAATCTTCCCTGATACAGATAGGGAGGCCTATTTTCTTTCTTTCTTTCTTTTCTTTCTTTCTTTCTTTCTTTCTTTCTTTCTTTCTTTTAAAATATGAAATTTAGTGTCAAATTGGTTTCCATACAACACCCAGTGCTCATCCCAACAGGTGCCCTCCTCAATACCCAGCACCCACCCTCCCAGGGAGGCCCATTTTCATGCAGAAACGTATTGCTTGGCTTGCTCTGAGGCAAATGAAATTACTACAAATCATTACAAACACCCTCGTCACCACTAATCGCACCCATAACAACATTTATTAGACACATTATATACTTGTGCTTTATATATCTAGGGTTTCATTTAATACTGGCCCTTTAATATAGTTATTACTTAAAACAATATTTTGGGGGGTGCCTGGGAGGCCTTAAGTGTCTGATGTGGGCTCAGGTGGTGAACTCACCGTTCTCAGGTTCAAGCCCGGCATCGGGCTCTGTGCTGACAGCTCAGACCCTGGAGCCTGCTTCGGATTCTGTGTCTCCCTCTCTCTCTCTGCCCCTCCCCTGCTCACACTCTGTCTCTCTCTCTCAAGAATAAATATTCAAATTTTTTTTTTAATTTTTTTTAACGTTTATTTATTTTTGAGACAGAGAGAGACAGAGCATGAATGGGGGAGGGTCAGAGAGAGAGGGAGACACAGAATCTGAAACAGGCTCCAGGCTCTGAGCGGTCAGCACAGAGCCTGACGCGGGGCTCGAACTCACGGACCGCGAGATCCTGACCTGAGCCGAAGTCGGACGCTCAACCGACTGAGCCACCCAGGCGCCCCTCAAATTTTTTTTAAATAAAATGAAATATATTTTTTAAAGTAGGCTCCGTGCCCAACATGAGGCTCAAACTCACGACCCTGAGATGAAAAATGGCACACTCGACTGAGTGTGCAGTAACGAAGATAGTTATTATTATGCCCATCTTATAGATAAGAAAATCAAGTCCAGAGAGATTAAGGAACTTGCCACGAGTGTAATAAGAAGTAGAACCGACCTATGCCGTGTGACTCCACAACTTACTCTCTTTCCCATTGGGCATAGACAAACATTTAAAGTCAGCACTGGGTGGGGAGGGGCGGGGTGCCTGGGTGGCTCAGTTGGTTAAGCCTCTGACTTCGGCTCAGGTCATGATCTCATGGTATGTGAGTTCAAGCCCCGCGTCGGGCTCTGTGCTGACAGCTCGGAGCCTGGAGCCTGCTTCGGATTCTGTGACTCGCTCTCTCTCTGCCCCTCCCCTGTTCACGCTCTGTCTCTCTCTGTCTCAAAAATAAACAAAACACTAAAAAAATAACAAAATGAAGTCAGCACTCGGGGCACTGGCTGGCAGAGTTGGTGGTGTATGTGACACCTGATCTCAGGGTTGTGAGTTTGAGCCACATGATGGGTGTAGACATTACTAAAAAATAAAATGAAGTTAGATTAAAAAAATAAAGTACAGCTTATGTTTTAAGGCAGTTTTTGAAAAATGGTTAGTTACATGTTTTGTTCATACGTAACAGCATTCACTGAACCATTACATGTGCATTGATACGCATCCATTTTCACACTTAGTTTGCATAGCAATTCATTAGATCTAATTTGCAAGATTTCCCAATATCGGAAATAATAAAAGATTGCCAAGCGTGAAGTCACAAAAGAAACTTTTGAAGAATTGTCAAATCTGAGGTTTGAAACAGACTTGGGGAATGTCACGTGAAATGTGCTGAAATCGCAATTTCTCTTTCCCTATGTAATTTTTTAAATGTGTATTTATTTTTGAGATAGAGAGCATGAGTGGGGGAGGGGTGGAGAGAGAGGGGTCACAGAGGATCCGAAGCAGGCTCTGCACGGACAGCCACGAGCCCCATGCAGGGCTCTGCCTCACAAACTTCAAGATCATGACCTGAGCCAAAGTCAGACGCTCAACCGACTGAGCCAGCCAGGCACCCCCAGAATTTCCCTTAAGTATGATGTTATATCTACCAGATTGGCAGCCATTTTTTCTTTGTTTGTTTGTAGGGAAACCGGCATGTAGTGATTTTATAACTTTAATTTGGCCCCAAGTGTTTGCTGAATTATTTTCTCAATGGTCACGGTGCAATTCTCGAACTTTTCTGGAATTTAATGTAAAGCACTTGAGTCTGTGCTTAATCTTCCTCCTGGAAAAAGAAGAACGCTTGTCCTTTTCTGCCTCCTGCCGTGATTGTTGGAGATGTCCCCGAAGGTGGTCCTTCTGTCCTTTGTATGCCTTCTGGGGGCGCTGGGAGGTGGGGCCTCAGAGCCAGCCCTGGATGGGCTTGGGCCCCCCCCCCCCCCCCCCGGGCTGCTGTCAGCCAGTGTGCACTTGGCTTTCAGAGTAAGCTCCCGATAGTAAAAATGGGGACAGAATGGAAGTGAAATCGTTCCGTGTGTTCTCTAGGCCGAGCGGTGGGCCTGAGCCTTCCTGCCTGTGCTGCATCTCTGAGCCACAGACCTTTCTGCTGTGAGGGATGTGCTTCAGAGGCCTCTGGGCGAGAAACTTCCTGAATGTCTTTCAGGTGGGTGCTGTTTTCTCATCGTCCTGACTTTCATCTTCAGCTCCTGACCTTTTAAAGTCTGAGCACACCAGCGGCCTACTTCACCTTTTCTTCCCCACGAAGGTTCTAATAATACGATCACAAATGATTCCAATTTTGAGAGTCGTCTGTTCTCTCGCACTATTTCCCACTTTTGAATCTCTGGCCATCTAATTTTACCTGTCTTTGGATATTTTTGAAATCTGCTTTCCCAGTCTCGAAAAGAGTATGTTGGACTCTATTTAGCTTTTCCTTCTCTGTGAGATGATTATGATTCTGAGGGTCTCCTTCCCACAGTTTCTTGGTGTTTCCACTGTACTGAAGAATTCTTTTCCTGACAAGAGTAAGTCCAGAAAAAGCATCCAAATTCCACTTTAGAAATTCTAATTTATTCAAATTCCGGTGTAGAAGGGAAATTCAGTGATTTCAAAATTAATTAAAATCTCTATAAATGAAGGAAAAAATATATCCTTTGTTCATTTTTTTAGAATTCTTTACTCTTAACTCGTTTCTATAGTCTCCTCCTTACTGGACTTCATATAACATTTTCCCCTTAAAGTGTTACAGTTTAGAACAGTGGGTCAAAAACCACGCAGACTTGTGTTCATTTAATTGAAAGATTTTGAAGCCATTTTTTTTTCAATTTTTTTCTCTCTTTTAAAATTCAATGCTACATTTGTGTTGGAGCAGAGTAGCCTTTTCTAGATGTTTAAGACAGATCGATTTTGACTAAATGGTGTAAGAGCTCCTTTATCTATTGAGTGAGCCGTGACATCCTGACTTTTTAGGAGCCACATGCGTAGTCTTGGGCACATAATACGTTCTCTGTGTGTGTATGTGTGTGCTGTGTGTAGAATCAGTTCTCTCGATTGAAAAGAACCAAACCCCTATTTAGAAAGGGGTTTAATTATTAGAGACGTTCCACCCAACAAGAAGTCAAGTGAGCTCCTGGTTGACAGAACAACCCCACAGTGTCCTCAGGGACCCCAGGCTCTTTGCTCACTGCTCTGCCTCAACTGGACCAAACCAACGGGCTTGGTACCAGCTCCCCATCCCCCCTAGACAGGCAAGGAGGGAGGAAAAGTGTCTTCTGTCATCTGCCTTTTTTCTCTCTGTCTCTCTCTAATCAGGCAGGAAAAACTTCCCCAATGACAGTCCTGTAAACATGTGCACACACCTATATTTTGTGTCTCACATACACGGATTTGCAATATTAAGGAAATTCGCAAACATAAGCTATACTTTGACCAGGGTCATGGAACATTATTAAGGCAAGAAAAATTAATTCTACTTGACCTCGTTTTTTTAAAGGGTTATATAAGTAAACTGAGACACTATAAGAAATCTTTGAAACGACACAAGAGGTGAGGCTCATTATCACCCCGATGTAGGCGTGTTGGTTGATAAATCACCTTCTCTGAAAGACTCTACCAGTAAAAACCTAATGCAAGGTGCACCTGGCTGGCTCAGTCAGTAGAGGATGCAACTCTTTATTTATTTATTTTTAAACTTTTTTTTTTTTAAGTTTATTTGGAGTTGGGGGGGAAGGGGCAGAGAGAGAGAGACGGAGGAGAGACAGAGAGACAGAGAATCCCAAGCAGGCTCTGCACGTGCAGAGCCTGACGTGGGGCTCAAACTCAGCAACCATGAGATCGTGACCTGAGCCAAAATCAAGAGTCAGACGTTTAACCAACTGAGCCACCCAGGTGCCCCTCTTTTTTTTTTTTTTTAATGTTTATTTATTTTTGAGCGAGAGAGAGAGAGAGACAGAGTGCAAGCAGCAAGCAGGGGAGGGGCAGAGAGGGAGGGAGACACAGAATCCAAAGCAGGTTCCAGGCTCTGAACGCTCTGCACAGAGCCGGACGATGGGCTCGAACCCATGAACCACGAGACCATGACCTGAGCCAAAGTCAGACGCTTCACCAACTGAGCCACCCAGGCACCCCAGGATGCAACTCTTGATCTTGGGGTCAGGAATTCAAGCCCCACATGGGGTGTAAATATAATGTAAAATTATAATCTTTAAAAAAATTTTATTTTTTAAAACCCCCAACCCAATACAATACGATAACTATACATGAGAGGTTAATTCTAACCTCCAGTACCAGTACTTAAAAAACAGTTAATTCTGGGGCACCTGGGTGGCTCGGTCTGTTAAGCGTCTGACTCTTGATTTCCGCTCAGGTCTTGATCTCACATTCCCCGAGTTCAAGCCCTGCTGTTAGCACAGAGCCTAATTGAGATTCTGTCTTCCTCTATCTCTATCCCTCCCCCCGCCCCGGCCCCCCCCCCCCCCCCGCCTCTCTCTCTCTCTGTCAAAATAAATTAAGAAATAAAAACTTTAAAAATAAATAAAAATAAGAAAGCAGTTACTTCTATTAAAATAATCTTCTAAGGGGCACCTGGGTGGCTCAGTCGGTTGAGCGTCTGACTTCAGCTCAGGTCATGATCTCACAGCTTGTGAGTTCAAGCCCCACATCAGGCTCTGTGCTGACAGCTTGGAGCCTGGAACCTGCTTTGGATTCTGGGTCTCCCTCTCTGTCTGCCCCTAACCCACTCGCATCCTATCTCTTACTCTCTCTGAAAAATAAATAAACATTAAAAAAAACTTTAATCTCCTAAAATGTATGTATATATGGAAAACAGAACATTTTAGGATTTAGCTTTAAATTAATCCCTGTGCTATGTTTGGACTCATGTTCTAGGTCTTTTTCTAATCATATTCCATGTACAGAAACTGTTCCTGGTTTGAGCGAATGATACCTTTTGCACATACGCCCTGCTTTACGCTGATGCTGAGGCAAACCCATTTTACAGATGAGTCTGTTTGTACACGAAAGTGAGTAGATTATGAAAGCTGTCCTTAAGGAAAGGGCATGTACAAGTACTTTTCTTGTTTAACTGCCAACTAAATGAAAGTGCTTGGAAAAAGTTTAAACCTTAGCATTGGCACAAAGCCTCTAGCAAGTAAGAATTGCGGATGGTTCTCTGTTTCATTCAGGCAATTCCACCAGAGGACAGCTTTCTTCGGGCCTCTGTTCCCACATGTCTCCACTGACCTGGCTTGTTAGTCAATGTCAGCTTTGTTGCTAACTCCATTGTGTGCTGTTTGACCTTGATTGGACTGGCCCAATCCAGGAAGTATTACAGGTCCTCCTTGAAGCTTTTCCTCCTTTGGCTTCTGTGACATCAGAGTCTCCTAAGCTTCCCCTGGGTCATGCTTCCTTCTTCTGCCGTGGACCACACCTGAAATACTGGTGGTCTGAGCCTCTGTCCTCTCACTGCCCCTGCCAGCTTCTCTGGTAAGAGCATCCAACCAGCATGGTCTGATTAGCTTCCATGGCTTTAAAAATGATGTATGAACTCTTGGCTTCCAGAATCTGTGTTTAAATGCCCTGGCCTCTCTCCTGTGCTCCAAACCCACTGAACAGGTCTGTGTGGATGTCTCACATTGATTTCAGACTCATGTGTCTAAATACGAACTCCTGGGCTCCCCCTCGAGACTGCTCTTTTCTCGGGTAGCAGGGTCTGGGGAAGGGGTGGCAGGTGCCACGTCCGGCCACGTCCGGCCACGTCCGGCCACCACGATGGCAAGTAGAAGGCCCTATAGCAGCCCCAGAAGCAGGCCCAGGAGTTGCACCAGAAAGATAAGGCATTCAAGCAGAAAGAGAAGGAGGAGTGGAACGTGAGGACCTAAAAGCCAAGGCCCTGGGAACGGCCCCTGGCCACAGGCGGAATGAAGAAATCTGGCAAAAAAGGAGCAGTTCCTTGTGCCTCAGGCAATGGTGATCCTTAATCCCATTCCTCCCTGAACATCTGGGTTCCGGGTCATAGGTCGTAGCCACCTGTAGCTGGAATGAAGTGTTGTCTTAGATCCTGTTACTTGTTTTTTTTTTTTAATTTTTTTTTTTTAACGTTTATTTATTTTTGAGACAGAGAGAGACAGAGCATGAACGGGGGAGGGGCAGAGAAAGAGGGAGACACAGAATCGGAAGCAGGCTCCAGGCTCTGAGCCGTCAGCCCAGAGCCCGACGCGGGGCTCGAACTCGCAGACCGCGAGATCGTGACCTGAGCCAAAGTCGGACGCTTAACCGACTGAGCCACCCAGGCGCCCCAATCCTGTTACATGTTTAAGAAAAAACTTTTGGGGCGCCTGGGTGGCTCAGTCGGTTAAGCATCCGACTTCGGCTCAGGTCATGATCTCGTGGTCCGTGAGTTCGAGCCCCGCGTCGGGCTCTGCGCTGACGGCTCAGAGCCTGCAGCCTGTTTCGGATTCTGTGTCTCCCTCTCTGTCTGACCCTCCCCCATTCATGCTCTGTCTCTCTCTGTCTCAAAAATAAATAAATGTTAAAAAAAAGAATTTAAAAAAAAAAGAATAAACTTTTTAGGGGTGTGTGGGTGGCTCCGCTGGCCAAGCGTTGGACTTGGACTTGGGTCATGATCTCCTGGTTCGTGAGTTCAAGGCCTGCCCCTGCTTCATGTGCTTTCTTTTTTTTTTTTTTTTAATTTTTTAACGTTTATTTATTTTTGAGACAGAGAGAGACAGAGCATGAACGGGGGAGGGTCAGAGAGAGAGAGGGAGACACAGAATCTGAAACAGGCCCCGGGCTCTGAGCTGTCAGCACAGAGCCCGACGCGGGGCTCGAACTCACGGACTGTGAGATCATGACCCGAGCTGAAGTCGGACGCTCAACCGACTGAGCCACCCAGGCGCCCCCATGTGCTTTCTCTTTGTCTCTCAGAATAAACTTTTGTAAAAAAAAAAAAAAAAAAAAAAAAAAAAAGACTGTTCTTTCTCTACTTTCTTTCCTTTCTTTTTTTTTTTTTTAGTGATCTCTACACCCAATGCGGGGCTCAAACTCGCAACCCCGAGATCAAGAGTGAGCCAGAAAGGTGCCTCACTGGTGTAGCTCCTTAAAGACAACTACTCTACATTCCTTCTCCAGCTTCCCTTCACCCCCACCTCCAGTGATTTCGTCTTTCCAGCCTGCCTTCCCGACGTCTCTAGAATTTACCTTTCACTCCATTCCTGTGGCCACTGCTATAGGCAGGAACCTTATTATTGTCCACCTTTTGGACTGTGGTCCTGTTCAGTCCTGTCTCACTGCAGTCCATTCGACCCACTTGTGTCCACACAGTCTATTTAACATATAAATCCAATCATTTCATTCCTCTACTGGAACCCCTTTAATGGTCTCTGCCTCACCTTCAGGGGATTCGAAGGTTCCAGCGGGGCTTACAGTACTCTCGGGGACTGGTCCCGATTTAGCTTCCTGGTGCCATTTATTACCAGCCCTCCTTCCTCCTTTGCTCCCAACCTCTATATCCTATATCCCAGCAGTACTGAAATGTGTCAGTTACCAGAATAGACCATGCTTTCTCACCTTTGTGCTTCTGTTATATGGCTTCCCGCCTTCCTCATATTCCCTTTCTCTAATTCTTCACGGGATTCATGCTCTTTCCTTAGGAAGCAGCACAGCCTCTCCCCACCCCAGTCTGGGTAGGTCACCTGTGATGTGATCCCTCCCACCCTATGACTATCCAAGTGCTTCTTTCCTAACCATCTGTTTGTCCGTCTTTCCTATTGAACACAAAATCTTGGAGGGAGCCCCTGTGTCTTACTGGTCCTCATAAGCGCCCCACCTTGAATAGGGCCATCAGCTAATGTACGCTCACTGAATGCAGCGTAAATGAGGCAACCGATTAAGACAGAAAATAAGTTTCATAACTTAAATGTAATAACATAACAAAAATTTAAAGATACTTACAAATGAAGTCATATTGTGGTAGGGAATGTGGATATCTTGATTATAGTAGAAACATGTCTTTGCTTTTTGGGGTTTGTTTCAGTGAAGCCCCTTCCTTGAGGTGATAGAACCTGGGTGTTGCTGGAAAGCAAGCACCAAGACAAGGCCCCTCAGGTTGTTTGCTCTTGGATGAACCACTTACACTTGGGAAATTTAGTTTTCTCATCTGCAAAAGGACGGTTGGATCTACCGTGGATGTGGGTTGGAAAGTTTAAGTGAAAGACTTATACAAAAGTACCTGGGGGCTCCTGGCTGGCTCAGTCTGTAGAGTGTGCCACTCTTGATCTCGGGCCCCAAGGGTGGGGCTACTTAAAAACAAATAAGGGGCCCCTGGGTGGCTCAGTCGGTTAAGCGTCCGACTTCGGCTCAAGTCATGATCTCATGGTTCGTGAGTTCGAGCCCCGCGTCAGGCTCTGTGCTGACAGCTCAGAGCCTGGAGCCTGCTTCGCGTTCTGTGTCTCCCTCTCTCTCTGCCCCTCCCCTGCTCACATTCTGTTTCTCTGTCTGTCTGTCTGTCTGTCTCTCTCTCTCAAAAATAAACACAGATTGGGGCATCTGGGTGGCTCAGTCGGTTGAGGGTCCGACTTCGGCTCAGGTCATGATCTCGCGGTTTGTGAGTTCAAGCCCCGCGTCGGGCTCTGTGCTGACAGCTCGGAGCCTGGAACCTGCTTCTGGTTCTGGGTCTCCCTCTCTCTCTGCCCCTCCCCTGCTCATGCTGTCTCTGTCTGTCTCTCAAAAATAAATAGGTGTAAAAATAAATTTTTTAAAAACAAATAAATAAAAGTATCTGGATATAGTAAGTGTTGAGTACCTATTGATTACTTTTCCCTTTTTTAAAAATATTTATTTATTTTTGAGAAAGAGAGAGACAGAGCATGTGTGGGGGAGGAGCAGTGAGAAGGGGAGACATAGGATCCAAAGCAGGATCCAGGCTCTGAGCTGTCAGCACAGAGCCCGATGCGGGGCTCAAACTCACAAACTGTGAGATCATGACCTGAGCCGAAGTCGGACGCTTAACCAACTGAGCCACCCAGGCACCCCAGCTTTCCCTTCTTTGAATAGCTTTTAGCTAAACAGATAATGCCATTTTCAGATGAGGGAAACACATCATTTGGCCTTCAGATAATATGGATTCTAGAAACTAAATACCTAAACATTTGGCCTGTTTGTTCAATTCTTCAATTATGATAACTTGGTAAGTTGTGGAATAAATTCATTTGATAGTCATTAATTTATATAAATTATTTTTTATATAATCTAGAAGCATCTAGGGGCACCTGGGTGGCTCAGTTGGTTAAGCGTCCAACTTCAACTCAGGTCATGATCTCCCCATTTATGGGTTTGAGCCCCACATCGGGCTCTATGCTGACAGCTCAGAGCCTGGAGCCTGCTTTGTATTCTATGTCTTCCTCTCTCTCTCTGTCTCTCCCCCACTCACACTCTGCCTCTCTCTCTCTCAAAAATAAACATTAAAAAATAAATAAAAAAAATAATATAGAGGCATCTATAATTTTCCTGATTATTATAGTAACTAGCCTATGATATTGACTAGCACATTAACAAAAGTAGCCTAATTTCACTCCTTTCTTGAAAGCATTTTTAAGTCTACTAAATAATGTATAAGTATGCAGAGTTAAAATAAGTCCAAATGATTATCCATATATCAAAAATTACCAAGTGGAAAGGCATACATTTTATTTTTCTGTTATTACAAACGTCATAAAGTCACTGCTCATTTTTTTGGGAAGTAAATCACATTAATGTGGGAGACTAGATTAAAAGGGAGACAATAATTCAGATAGTTACTAAGATAAGTTTTCAGATAAATAAGCTAAATCTAGGCAGTAAATTGGGTGATTTAACATTTTTTAAATCTCCTATAAACATTTGAAATAGCTTTTTTTTTTTAAAGATTTCAATTTTAAACAAATCTATACCCAAGGTGGGGCTTGAATTCACAACCCCAAGATCAAGAGTCACATGCTAAGCCAGCCACATGCCCCTGAGGTAGCTTTTTAAAGTGTGCCTAGGGACACCCGGGTGGTTCAGTGGGTTAGGTGTCTGACTCTTAGTTTTGGCTCAGGTCATGATACCATGGTTCGTGAGTTCAAGCCCTGCATCAGGCTCTATGCTGACAGCATGGAGCCTGCTTGGGATTCTATCTCCCTCTCTCTCTAAAATAAATAAATAAACTTAAAAAGATAATAATAAAGTTTTCCTAAAGTCAACTATGTCCTTTTTTTAAGGTAAATGATTTGCTTGGTTCCCTTAATTCCCTTGGCAAAGGGAATATGGCTTCCCAATCGCCTTACTTTCTGAGCTCTTTCACCCACGGATCTCCAGCAGGTTAAACTGGCTACACATTGGCTTCTTTTCACAAGATACGAGTAATTACTTTAAATTGCTCTGGTTTATTAAGTGAAATCCAAAGTGGCTTCTGCACCTACCTGACATTTAGTTAATGAGCACAGTGGTCCCTTCAGGAGATTAATGGAACTTTGACAAAGGGGTATTTTAATTGGGTGAAGGAGCCCATCTGGATTTCGTGCGGGAAGGGGTGAAACAATCCATATATTTGAATGCAATTTAATGTAATTACATTGTAATTTTGGTTGTTGCCAAAAGACGGTTTGCCATCTAAAGTGAGGAAGCTCAGATAAGTAATTGGGATCTATCAACAAATATTAATTGAGTACCTATTATGTTCAAGGCTCTGGGGTAAGTATTGTGGGAAGTATAAAGAAGCATAGGACTTAGTAGCTATTCTCAAGTGACTATTCTCAAGTAATATACATAAGTACAGTTAGCAAATTGATTGAGAAATGTGCATGCATGCATGACAACATCTTGGACACTGCCATGTATTTTGACTTTCTAAGTTCCCCCTGATATTTTTGTGTAGGGTATTGTGTCGGCGACACTGAGAAGTATTACACACGATCTGTTGTGTCACTTGAATCTGCCTGGGGCGGGGGGTGCCTGGCTGGCTCAGTTGGTGGAGGAACTTTTGATTGGTGGTGCAACTTTTGATGTCAAGGCTGTGCGTTCGAGCCCCACGCTGGGTGTAGAGATTCCCTAAAAAACAAAATCTTAAAAAAAAAAAAAAAAAAAAAAAAAAAGAATTTGCTGAGGGAAGCAGGGCATGGAGGTAAAAAGAAGTAAGTGAGAGGCAGCATCTGATAAGGTCAAATATTAATAACCCTTATGTTTGCAAACCGCTTAAAAGTGCTTTCATACGTGCCCTATGTTAAAGTGATTCTTCTCAGTCCTGTTTTCCCCTTGAGCAGCTTCCCCTACCTTCCTCTTCTCAGTCACCGCCTCTCAGATTTATGCTCGGGTCTGGCTGCTTCACCTTTCTGAAACCTCTTCATCCCCGCAGTATCTTACCCGGCTACCCGCCCCTTCCGAAGCATCTCTCCCATCAGCCAAATCCAGTGACCTGTTTCAGTTCCTTTCCCCTTGCATCTCTGTCATGGTCGAGGCCAGAAACCCTTCTCTCGTTCTTGAAACTTTCTCTTCTTCTCGAATACTGCTTTCTGTTGCTTCCCCTTCGTCCCTTTCACACGAGGTGGAAGGAATGGCCTAGAACCACGTGCTGCAGAGCGGTAGATATGCTCCCGGTGGCCCCTGAGACGATCTGATTTACCTAGTACTGGGCTCTCACAGAGGGAGAGCCTGCCTGGGGAGACCTCACAGGATGGGGAGGAGGGTGAGGGCTGCGCGGTGAGAGTAAGAATGGGGACGGGCAAGGGTGGCGGTCTCTCTCCGACACCAGCCCCAGACCTCCTCCTCTCTGGTTGCTCTGAAACCTGTACCCCGAGCAGCTCGAGGTGGGCCCAGCCTTTACCGCCACCCCACGGAGTTTGGGATTTAGTGGTTGGGGACGATGGGGAGTTGTAACCTGGGTTTCAATTCACCAGCCGCCAGAAAAAAAGAACGGGGCGAACACTGGCTTCGGAACCAGACCTCGGGTTTAATTTAGCTCTCCTACTTACTAGCTATGAAACCAGAGGAACCAGAGAACCCACTCACACGAAAAGCCAGGAGTCCTTCCTGAGACTCCTCCTCCCTCCCCCTGAATCTCCCCACAGAGGTCAGCACGTCTAGCCTTCTCTACCCCCAAATCCACTCTGGCTTGGGCCCACCATCGCTTGCCACTGGGCCAACACACGAGCTCTAAACCTCGTGTCTTTCTCTTCTTTTGCCCTTTCTACGTTACTCTTCACACAGCACCCGAAGGATATTTTTGAAATGAAATCAGACTATGTTGCTCCCCTAATTAAAACCTTCCAAATGTTTTTCATTGCCGAGAATAACTTCCAAACTCCTCAACACAGCTACGAGGCCTTATGTAACACTGGATATAATGTTCCCCATCACTCGGTAGATTCTGGCCATACATTCTTTGTTTTCCCTGAACATGCCAAGCTTGTTCTTGTCTTCAGGGCTTTGCAATAGCTGTTTTTGACGCCTGGAATGCTCCTTCCCAGTCTTCATAGGGCTGATTGCTTCTCATCATTCAGTCTCAGCTCAATTGTTCCTTCTCAGGCAAGACTTCCTCAACCGACACCTGCTCCATTTTCCCCTGCCATCCACCAACCCACCTCTGGTACATATCTCACCTTCTTCATAGCTTGCCACGATCAGAAATTATCTTGTTTATTCTCCTTTCTCCCCACAACCATCACTAAACACAAATGACCTGATTATGTCTGTTCTGTTTGGTTCTGTTACCTCGATGCCTATAATGATGGCTGGTTTGCAGTAGGCAGTCAATAAATATATTTGTGGACTATTGAAGGAATGAGGTCAGTCATATCTATGAGCCTAGAATTAACACTGAGAAAGCTTTAATGAGATTTTTTTTTAATATATTGCATATATTGTAACATCTAATATATAACATATAATCTCACTGTATATATCTATAAGTAAAATGTAAAATTCCATTATGTATGATATATACATAAAATGACATTATATAATATAGAGAAGCCAGCGCTCCATATGTATCTAGATAGATGTCTATGGGCCACCAAGCCAAGTGCCTGGCCCATGTTAAGAGTGCAGTAGGGGCACCTGGCCAGCTCAGTTGGAAGAACATGTGACTTTTGATCTCAAGGTTGTGGGATTGAGCCCCATGTTGGGTGTAGAGATTACTTAAAAAATAAAACCCTTAAGGGCTCCTGGGTAGCTCAGTCAGTTAAGCGGCCAGTTTTGACTCAGGTCATGGTCTAATGGTTCATGAGTTCGAGCCCCACATCAGGCCCTCTGCTGTCAGCACAGAGCCCGCTTCGGATCCTCTGTCTCCCTCTCTCTCTCTCTGACCCTCCCCCACTCAAGTGTGCTCTCGCTCTCTTTCGAAAATATTTAAAACTAAAATAAGACCTTTAAAAATAACATAAAATGAAAGAGTGCAGTAAATACGGTAGGTGTTGTATTTTCTGCGCATAAGACGTGATAAACTCAGGATCCTGGGAACAAATTCCGAAACTTACATTCATTCTACTGACAATGCTTCTTGAAAACACTTGTAGTTTGTTCAGAAATTTCATCTGAAGAACTTGCTGAACACACTTTCAAAATTATGAGAAGGCCACTTGACAAAAGGTTTTTATAAGTATTTTCTCAGACCAGATGGCAATGACTCAGGAAAAGTAAATCCTTTGTAAACTGTTCTAGTCTCACCAAATAACCTGACACATTCAGAGGATTTGGGAATTCACTTCGGAAGTCCACTGGGACAATAAAAGTTGTTGAACATCATTTTGGCCAGAAATTAGTTATTAGTATCCTACCTTTCCTGAGAAGTCCATTAAATATCTTTTGGATATTCAGCTCATCTTTGTCTTAAACTAAGAAACATTGAGCCGGTGTTCATTTTCAATTGATTGATAAGAATGAAAAAAATAGGTTTTTTTTTCTTATTTTCAGGTGTGCCCTTTAGCAAACCAATTAGTTTTGTCATTCCTTTAAAGTTGTTATTTTACTGTTATTTTTTTTTATTTAGGAGCATTCCTTTGTTTACATGGTATTTGCTTTTATAGCTATTTTCCATACACAAAAGTGATACGGCAGGTGCTTATGCTGGTGATGTAGTATTATTTAAACATAAATTTATTAGGGGTGCCTGGGTGGCTCCGTCGATTAAGTGTCTGACTCTTGATTTTGGCTCAGGTCATAATTTCATGGGTCGTGAGTTCAAGACCCACATTGGGCTATATGTACTGATGGTTTGTGGCCTACGTGAGATTCCCTCTCTCTCTCTGCCTTCCTCCACCCATGCTCTCTTTCTCTCTCTTTCAAAATAAATAAATTAATTTAAAAAATACATTTATTGGGACAGCAGCCTGGCTCAGTTAGTGGAGCAGGTGGCACTTGGTCTCAGGGTTGGAGTTCAAGCCCCACTTTGGGTGTAGAGATTACGTAAAAATAAAATTATTTATTTTTTTAATTTTTTAATTTTTAATTTAAAACAATTTTTAATGTTTATTTATTTTTGAGAGAGAGATACAGAGTGTGAGCAGGGGGAGGGGGAGAGAGAGACAGAGAGAGAGAGAGAGAGGGAGGTACAGAATCAGAAGCAGGCTTCAGGCTCTGGGCTGCCAAGGCACAGAGCCCAGCGCGGGGCTCGAACCCACGAACCACGAGGTTGTGACCTGAGCCAAAGTCCAACACTTAACCAACTGAGCCACCCCGGCGCCCGCCCCTAAAACTAAAGTCTTTAAGTAAATAAAAATAAAAATAGGGGCGTCTGGGTGGCTCAGTCCGTTAAGCGTCCGACTTCGGCTCAGGTCACGATCTCGCGGTCTGTGGGTTCGAGCCCCGCATCAGGCTCTGGGCTGGCGGCTCGGAGCCTGGAGCCTGCTTCCGATTCTGTGTCTCCCTCTCTCTCTGCCCCTCCCCCATTCATGCTCTGTTTCTCTCCGTCTCAAAAATAAATAAAGGTTAAAAAAAAATTTTTTTTAATAAAATAAAATAAAAATAAATTTACTTAAAAGTGATTTTCTTTTTAAAAAGTTATTGAATAAATTATAAAGTTAGTGTAGATATGGCAGAACCATGAGGATGGTATATGGCCACTAAAGTTTGAGAAACAGAGGTCTAGAATAGTCTTTCTATCTGTGGTAAAGGACTAGTTGTGTTTTGATTTTTTAATTTTTTTGATGTTTATTTATTTATTGAGAGAGAGAGAGAGAGAGAGAGAGAAAGTGTGCATGGGAGCAGGAGGAGGGGCAGAGAGAGGGAGGGAGACTGAGAATCCCAAGCAGGCTCCATACTGTCAGCGCAGAGCCTGACTTAGGGCTCGATCTCATGAACTATAAGATCACGACCCCAGCTGAATCAAGAGTTGAATGCTCATGGTGCAGCCACTCTGGAAAACAGTATGGAGGCTCCTCAAAAAGCTAAAAATAGAACGACTCTACGACCCAGCCATTGCACTGCTAGGCATTTATCCACGGGATACAGGTGTGCTGTTTCGAAGGGACACATGCACCCCCATGTTTATAGCAGCACTAGAAACAATAGCCAAAGTATGGAAAGAGCCCAAATGTCCATCGACGGATGAAAGGATTAAGAAGATGTGGTATATGTATATATATATATATATATATATATATATATACATACATACATACACACACACACACACACACACAATGGAGTATTACTGGGAAATGAAAAAGAATGAAATCTTGCCATTTGCAACTACGTGGATGGAACTGGAGGGTATTATGCTAAGTGAAATTAGTCAGTCAGAGAAAGACAAATATCATACGACTTCATTCATATGAGGACTTTAAGACACAGAACAGATGAACATAAGGGAAGGGAAACAAAAATAATATAAAAACAGGGAGGCGGACAAAACAGAAGAGACTCTTAAATATGGAGAACAAACAGAGGGTTACGGGAGGGTTTGTGGGAGGGGGATGGGCTAAATGGGGAAGGGGCACTAAGGAATCTACTCCTGAAATCATTGTTGCACTATATGCTAACTAATTTGGATGTAAATTAAAAAGAAAAAAAAGTTGGACACTCAATAGATTGAGCCATCCAGACCTCTCTGTTTTTTAAATTTTCTGCCAACTGCAGGATTCTACTTTTTTTCTTTTGTTTGGTTGTTTGTTTGTTTTTAGTAACCTCTACACCCAGCATGGGGCTTGAACTCACAACCCGAGATCAAGAGTCCCTTACTTTTCCAACTGAGCCAGCCAGGCACCCCATGCAGGATGCTACTTTAATAAAATCTAACAACAATGAATTATTAGAAAAATAAAAATGAAAAAAAAATCAAAGATATTAAAAGGATAAGGTTATATTTTAAATTACTATATTCAACATTTATAAAATACTTCTGCCAAATTGCTATAAAAGTTTTAAACATTTGCTCTGAATTTCAGAACTGACCTCCTTGCCTATTGGTGAGAGCTTGCAAAGGGGCAGTTGGTTCATGGACCACACTTTGAGTAACATTGGCCTAGAGAAAGGGTACAGACCAGAGAAAGGTCAGTATTTAAGGGTGGAATACAGGAAAGGTAGTTGTGATGTCTTCTTTTCCAGGTCCTTACTTCTAAAGTGTCACTAATAATTCCTATTCATTCTTTCCCCTCTGTTCCAATTGCCTTGGTTCAAGCCCTCCCTTATGAACTGAGTATAAATGTATCATTTTGAAAAGTGTTGTTTCTCATCAAGTTGTTTAAAAAAATGCGGCCTATAAAATTTGGTAAGAAATTATCTTTTGAGAACACCTGGGTGGCTCAGTCAGCTGGGCATCTGACTTCGGGTCAGATCATGATCTCTTGGTTCATGGGTTCAAGCCCTGCATTGGGTTCCTCACCGATGGTGTCAAGTCTGCATGGGATTCTCTCTCCCTCTCTCTCTCTGCCCCTCCCCCCACTTGTGCGCGCACGCTCTCTCTCTCTCAAATAAACTTAAAAAAAGAGAAATTATCTATTGACTATTGAAGACAATGTCCTGTATATCATTCAAAATGTCTTTGAAGATGGCTCTGTAAAAATTTTCCTTTGGAGGGCACCTGGCTGGCCCAGTTCATAGAACATGCTCTTCTTGATCTTGGGGTTGTAAGTTCAAGTACCACACTGGGGGTATAGTTCACTCAAATAAATAAATAAATAAATAAATAAATAAATAAATATTTTTTAAAAGTTTTCCTTTGGAAGTTAGTACCAGGCAACTGTTTTCTTTTTTTTTTTTTTTTTTTAATTTTTTTTTAACATTTATTTATTTTTGAGACAGAGAGAGACAGAGCATGAATGGGGGAGGGTCACAGAGAGAGGGAGACACAGAATCCAAAACAGGCTCCAGGCTCCGAGCTGTCAGCACAGAGCCCGACGCGGGGCTCAAACTCACGGACCACGAGATCATGACCTGAGCTGAAGTCGGACACTTAACTGACTGAGCCACCCAGGCGCCCCAGCAACTGTTTTCTTCTTAGACATCTTCTTTCCCTCCAGACAGTAAGGGTTGCATAATCCATCCTGTCATCTACCTCATGGTTTTTTGGGGTTTTTTTTGTTTTTGCCAGGAGAATCAGGGATAGATTTCATATATAATACAGTAATTATATTGGTGTTCAATATGCTCCCTGCTTTTACATAGGTTTGTGTTTTCTATTGTATGAATCCCCAAACTGAGAAAAGGAATAGGCATTGGAAAATCAAAGGTATGATTGCTTTTTCAGTACTTCATGGGTTCAAGTCAAGGAAAAAGGGTTTGGATTTTAAATAAAAGAGGGTCCTGGTTGGCTCAGTCAGTTGAGCATCTGAGTCTTGATTTCGGCTCAGGTCATGATTCCAAGGTCCCGGGATTCAGCCTTGCTTTGGGCTCTGTGCTGAGTATGGAGTCTGCTTAAGATTCTCTCTCTCTTTTTCCCTCTGCCCCTCCCGTGTTCACACTCTCTCTCTCTCTCTCTCTAAAATAAAAATAAATAAAATAAAATCTTTAAAAAAAGATCTGAAGGTAAAGAAAGAATGAATGGACAGCAAACATTAAACAACTCACTATTCTTCCTGATTTTGCACATTTCTAAAGTCTTCTAAAAGTTTTGAGGAGATAAAGGCTAAAGCTCTAGAGATTTAGGTGTTTTTCTGTTTTAACTGGGTCTGTTTCACTGGCATGGACTTTAACTTGTCGTTTGAGAATGAAACAGTTAACAAGAGGGCTCGTGATAGAGTTAGTGCTACATGTATTTTCTGGTTATTGTTGGTAGACTGTTGGAATTGGACCTAGATTTGTTTAGGATATGAGGTAGGCATGATTCATCCAGTTATTTTGAAAGCGTTGTCTGTCCCAGTTCCGGGAGACGGGCTGTTGTTTGCCTCCTGCGCTAAGGAGGAAGGCCGGAGCAAAGTGGATTGAATGACACCGTGATTACTGGTCTTAGATAAGGAGTCAGAACTGCAGTGTCAACCCAAGGGCATCCAAGCAAGAGTGGTGGGGAGTGGGATTTGGAAATGGGAGGGAGTGAAGTCCTCACCTAAAGTCAGGTCAAACTTGTATTACTTTAGGTGCATCTATTGTTTTGTTTTGTTTTCCCAAATGAGTTTGACTTGCCACATATTCTTTTTTTTTTATGTTTTTTTTTTTTTAAGTTTTACTTATTTATTTTTGAGAGAGAAAGAGAGAGCATGAGTGGGGGAGGGTCAGAGAGAGAGGGAGACACAGAATCTGAAGCCGACTCCAGGCTCTGAGCTGTCAGCACAGAGCCTGACAGGGGGCTCAGCCTCAAGAACTGGGAGATCATGACCTGAGCCAAAGTCGGAGGCTTAACCTACTGAGCCACCCAGACACTCCTGTTTTTGTTTTTTAAGTCTATTTATTTTGAGAGAGAGAGAGAGAAAACGCACGCATGTGAGTGCACGAGTGGTGGAGGGGCAGAGAGAGTCGGAGACAGAGAATCCCAAGCAAGTTCTGTCCTGTCAGTGTGGAGCCCGGCTCGGGGCTCAATCCCACGAACGGTGAGATCAAGACCTGAGCCGAAATCACGCGTTGGATGCTCAACAGACTGAGCTACCCGAACGCCCTGACTTACCACCTATGCTTGTGGGAAAGGCAGTAACTCTCATGTTTAGTGTTTTTTTGTGTGTAACTGCCGGTCAGGAAGAGATACCATTGTTAGGACTATCTTGTAAGGTGGTCAGGGAGGGACCAGTGAGCGGGAGGTGAACGAGAGTCTTGGAAGGACTGCAACCGTAAGATGTTAGACCCTCAGTGACGAAGTTGAGCAAAGCAGGAAAGTATGGTTTTGGCAGCAATGACAAATTTACTGCAACTTGAACGGATATTTGGATTTTTCGTCCATTGCGAATACAGATTTAAAGTCAGGAGCATATTACAACATCAAGATTGTCATCCTTTATCCGGATTGGGGTCTGGGGGGGTCTTTAAGCTGCTACTCAGTTGACTTAACGCAGAAGACATGAAAAAGGAAACAAATTACTGAAATATTTATGCTAGAAGAAAGTGCTGGCTGCTTGCTCCTCTAAAAACCAACAGTAATGGGGGTGCCTGGGTGGCTCAGTCAGTGTCTGACTTCAGCTCAGGTCACCATCTCACAGTTGCTGAGTTCGAGCCCTACGTCGGGCTCTGCACTGGCAGCCTGGAGTTGGCTTCAGATCTGTCTCCCTCTCCCTCTGCCCCACCCCTGCTCGCACTCTCTCTCAAAGATAAATAAATAAACATTAAAAAAAACCACATAGTAATGGTGGTGGGAGGAGAGTGGAAATGATAATAAATAAAATTTAAAAAACATCAGCAAGGTATTTCTATAAAAGTAACTGCACTGATCATGATAAGCTATTTATTACATGTGAGTCCCTGCTTCGTGGAATATCCACCTTTATTGAAAAGAACATTAGGGGGTGCCCGGCTGGCTCAGTGTATGACTCTTGATCTCAGCTCACGTCTTGATCTCAGGGTTGTGAGTTCAAGTCCGCGTTGGGCTCGCCATTGGGCCCTGTGCTGGGCTTGGAGCCTACTTTAAAAAAAAAAAGAAAAAAGAGGGATGCCTGAGGGGCTCAGTTGGTTAGGTGTCCAACTTCGGCTCGGGTCATGATCTCGTGGTTCGTGGGTTCAAGCCCCGCGTGGGGCTCTGTGCTGACAGCTTGGAGCCTGGAGCCTGCTTCAAATTCTGTGTTTTCCTCTCTCTCTGCCTCTGCTTCATTTGCGCACGCTCTCTCTCTTTCTCTCTCTCAAAATAAATAAATAAATAAATATATTTTTTAAAAGTTTTCAAAAGAAAAGAGTTAGTACAAAAAGTGTGATTAAATTAGTGGTTTACCTGTGATGGGAGGAATGAGGTAACTTCTATAAGCTGCCTTTTCCAACTGTACTAGGAATGTTCTGGAATACAGCTGCAGTGACGTACCAGAAGGCTTGGCTAATCAACTAAACTTTCTGTTTTATATTGTGAAAAAATATGATAAAAAGCAATGAATTATTGATGTAGCAATGCTGTTTGTGGCAGAACAACAACAATAACCAAAAGAAACGCAATAGAACCTTGGCAGAGAAAGTAAACAAAGTATAAACAGGAAAAGTGCACGCTAGTTATATTTATAAGTGACCGGATTTCAGAAATAACAGGAACACATCTCAGGGAAGTAGAATATCCCCCATATTTTGGCAATAATCTAGCAAGCAATTAAATACTCACTGTAACTCCAGAACACTTATATTGCTAACGCTGATTTGCTTAGAGATGCTGTTTCTACTGTTGTAATCTAATTTTATAGAATGATGAGATTTGAATGCTAAAAATAGCTGCAAAATAGTAACAGTCCCTTCTGACCATAAGGAGAAGTATTTCTAATTCATATTCACATCCTTAAGTTATTCTACATTCAGTCTAAACGACTACTATGGGATTCACTTTTTAAGGTAACTAATTTATACCTTGACATTAGTTTGACTGCACAGGTATTCTAGTATAAAATTTTTAGCCACTGAGGCATTAGAAGTCCCAGAAGAAATTGTCTCCTTTTTTTTATGTCTCACCTCCTGTAGACAGTGTCCCGCTCAGATGAAATATTTCAAAAGCATAAGAGAAAAGAATGACTTTCTCTATAAATGAATTTCTACGGAAATGTTTAAACACGTTTGAAAACTTCTTTTTCATGGAGTCCATGTCGCCTAGCAACAGAGTCTATAAGTAATCCCCCACATAACTGTAGGAATCAGATCGTAAAAGTGTTTCATATTCAGTGTGCAATTCTATATTCTTTGCAATTCTAGAAAGAATCTTTTTTTTTTATTTTTTTTTTTTTATGTTTATTTATTTTTGAGACAGAGAGAGACAGAGCATGAACGGGGGAGGGTCAGAGAGAGGGAGACACAAAATCTGAAACTGGCTCCAGGCTCTGAGCGGTCAGCACAGAGCCCGACGCGGGGCTCGAACTCACGGACCGTGAGATCATGACCTGAGCAGAAGTCGGCCGCTTAACCGACTGAGCCACCCAGGCGTCCCTAGAAAGAATCTTTTAATATGCTACAGCACCATGGTTTTCTAACATCTGCATAAAATTGCTAGAACTCCTATTCCATGTCCCTTACCGTCGGTGAAGGCACCAGTTTTTGGTGGCTTCACAGAAGACAGGTTGTCATGGTCTTCTGTGGTTCTGGACTCCTTTTTCTGCTGAATTATTTTAGATTTGAGACTGTCCATTCTTATATTTTCCCCGTTCTGCGTCATGTTGAGCCAGATAGAAAATTTGTTCTTCTTTTTTTAAGTTTCCTCAAAAAAAAAAAAAAAAAAAATCACGTCCAGAAGGTGCTACCATGTGTACAAGTCTTAACTGAATTTTTTGTGATAGCAGAGAAATTTAATCAAGGAAGTACAAATATGTTAGACTAGAATGTGAAGACAACCTGGCTGCAGTTTCCCTGATCTTGGACCAGAACCGTGAGAAAGAAATGTTCGTTGTTTGAACCACCCGATCTATGGTAATGTTGTTATAGCAGCCCCCAAAGTGAGTAGACAAGGAGTAACGGAAATGTGGACTCTCGGGGCACCGAGGTGAATCAGTCGGTTAAGCGTTGGGCTCTTGATCTCGCCTCCGGTTTTGATCTCAGGGCCTTGAGTTCCAGCCCTGTGTTGGGTTCCATGCTGGACCTGAAGCCTACTTAAAAAAAAAAAAAAAAAAAAAGGAAAAGAAAATGTGGACTCTTATCTGTTTATGGTGCAGTCTTGACATTTTGGTTTTCACAAGATTTTTTTGTGCATCAGATCTGTAGGCTGGTGATAACCTTCTCTGCTGTGTCTCTCAGTGGGCGGGTGGAGTTCTTCTGGCTCCCGCTCCCCTTTCACGGTACACGCCGCTGCACGCACAGGGCTCAGCTATAGTTACAGTAATGTACGGTCAAGATCACGTCTCCTGTCGTAGCACAAAAAGAATCCACGGGCTGCGGCCTCATTTGGTGTCTCCTGTTCCTCTGAGTTTCTGTGGCCTTAAGTTATGTTTTTACTACTCTGAAGTTCTCTCTTTTCTCTGACACTTTAGTGCTTCCCTTTTATTCTTTCAAGTGTATGTGTGTGTGTCTGTGTGTGTGTCTGTGTGTGATCTTTCTTTCTTTCTCCCTCTCTCTTTCTCTCTCCCTCCCTCTCTCTTTTTCTTTTTTCTTTCTTTCTTTCTTTCTTTCTTTCTTTCTTTCTTTCTTTCTTTCTTTCTTTCACCAGAATGTTGATCAAAAAAAGGCACCCACATCGGCTGGATCTCCCAGTCTGCCATATTGTTGGAGTTTTGAGATCATCTATTTGACAAACAGATTGGCATTGTAGCCCTTTGGAGTGATTGTCCATGTTTTTGTTTTTTTTTTTTTTTTTGTCTTTTTAAGTTTGTTTTTATTTGTTTTGAGAGAGAGATAGAGAGCAAGTTGGGGAGGGGCAGAGAGAGAGAGGGAGACAGAATCCCAAGCAGGCTCTGAGCTGTCAGCACAGAGCCTGATGCAGGGCTCAAACTCACAAACCGTGAGATCATGACCTGAGCCCAAATCAAGAGTCAGCCGCTTAGCCAACTGAGCCACCCAGGTGCCCCATGATGGTACTGTTCTAAGTAGTCCAATCTATGCCATGCAGACATATAGGCATGGATTATAATGAATAGAAAAAAGGAATGTATTTTAAATCTGAGAATTTTAATAAAACAAAGGCATCTCTTTCACCTCTCAGGAGGAGGAATTTCAGGTTTACAATTTAAAAGAAAAGATTCAAGGCACCTGGGTGGCTCAGTCTGTTGAGCATCCGACTTCGGCTCAGGTCATGATCTCACGGTTCATGGGTTCGAGCCCCGCATGGGGCTCTGTGCTGACAGCTCAGAGCCTGGAGCCTGCTTTGGATTCTGTGTCTCCCTCACTCTCTGCCCCTCCCCCGCTCACACTCTGTCTCTCTCCATCTCTCAAAAATAAGCAAACATAAATAAATAAATGAATAAAGAAAGAAAAGAAAAGAAAAGATTCAGCAAAGCAAGCAAGGCACATGATAGGTCTTCTCTAAAGGGCTATAGCCAATTAGTCTTTCTTTTGGCTTTTTGGAGATACAACAAAAGATGGGTTATATCTGACACCACACTAATTGCACAACCACAAGGATTTTCTGGTAAATACAAATATCATTTTAAAAAATTACATGAAGGGGGCACCTGGGTGGCTCAATCTGTTAAGCATCCAGCTCTTGGTTTTGGCTCAGGTCGTGACCTCGTGGGTGTGGGAAGGAGCCTCGTGTTGGGCTCTGTGCTGTGCATGGAACCTGCTTGAGATTCTCTCTCTCTCTCTCTCTCTCTCTCTCTCTCTCAAAATAGATAAATAAACATTTAAAAAAATTACATGAAGATTGTTTTGTGTTATATGGTACTACAAGCATACTGGTTAATTCTCATTTTTTGTGTAAGACTTTTTTTTAAAGATTTTAGTTTTTTGTTGGGGGGTGTGTCTGGATGGCTCAGTTGGTTAAGCAGTCGACACTCAATTTTGGCTCAGGTCATGATCTCATGGTTTGTTTTGTACCCTGTGAGTTTCAGTACCCTGTGAGGCTCCTTGCTGACAGTGTGGAGCCTGCTTGGGATTCTCTCTCATCCCTCTCTTTGCCTCTCCCAACTCAAGCGTACGCTCTCTCTCTCTCTCTCTCTCCCTCTCAAAATAAAGAAATAAACTTAAAAAAAAAAGATTTTTAAAAAAGTAATCTCTACACCCATCATGGGCTTGAACCTACAACCCTGAGATTAACAATCACACATTCCAGGGGCTGAGCTAATCTGGCATCCTGGTATAAGACCTTTTGAGCAAAATGTGTTCACGGTCCTTAAACTCGTAAATTTCTAGGGTTATATGTTTAATGTCATATTTTCTATTTTTGGCTAAGTCCAGATGTTTTCAACTGATGTAATAATGACAACAAATACCTAATGTACTCTTCTGTTTTTTTTTTTTAAATTAACATATATTTTAAATAATGGCAATCTAAAACATACATGTTTTAAAAACTCAAAACTGTTTCTTAACATACTTTATGCCCCATATTCTCTGCCTCATGTGCTAATATCATTTTTTATCACCAGCCTCTTTTAGAAGTTGTTGTACATAAATTATGCCACTGTTATAACTCCAGATGGGGTAGGTCTTAGGAAGTCCTGTTAATAATCTTCCGTTATAAATTTCAAAGACGGAGGGGTGGTTTTGCCCTAGAATCTGTGAGTTGCTTATTGGCCATGTTGAAGCAAATCGTGAAAGACACCAACACAGGGTGTTAGCGCCAATGTTAAATGTTAATAAATGTTAACTAATAATGCTGAGTGCTCATAAATCATTTCCTAGAATGAGGAAGTTGAAGCCTGTCAAGCCTGACTTATAGCCGTTCAGCGGGATATAGGAGAGGTACCGGATTAGAGCATCTCGGATCACTTCCTGATTTCAAATCCACCATCCATCTCACTTTCCTACGTCTTTTTTGTTTGTTTCGTTTTGAAGTAAGCTTTATGCCCAACGTGGGGCTTGAACTCACAACCCTGAGATCAGGAGTCACATGCTCTACTATCTGAGCCAGCCAGGTGCCCCCCACTTGCCTGCATCTCTTACTATACAGATTACAGTCTAGAGCTCAAAGTTCAACTGGCCATTTTGCAGAAAAGGAAAAGATTGAATAGCATTCTGTTGTCTCATACTTGAGCTTGGGGCTAGTGATCTCAGTATATGAGATCATATGAAACATAGGGCTGCCTGGGTGGCTCAGTTGGGTAAGGGAGCGACTCTTGATTTAGGCTCAGGTCATGATCATGCCGTTCATGCTGGGCTCCATGCTGGCAACACGGAGCCTCCTTGGGACTCCCTCCCTTCCTCTCTCTCTGCCCCTCCCATGCTCCCATGTGCTCGCCCTCGCTCTCTGTCTCTCTTTCTCTCTCAAAATAAATAAACATTTGAAAATAAAAAGAAATGAAAAATACATGGAAAATCAAGTGAGCCATGTCTGGGTTGGAATTCTAGTTTTTGTCTATTTACCACCCAGTGGGCTTGAACAGCATAATTATCTGGCACATAAGAAGCTCATAATAAACATTTCTCTGGAATTGGGGCTCCTGGGTGGCTCTGTTGGGTAAGGGGCTGACTCCTGATTTCAGCTTGGGTTATGATCTCACAGTTCCTGAGATTGAGCCCCTTAGTCGGGCTTTGTGCTGACAGTGAGGAGCCTGCTTGGGATTCTCTCTCTCTCTCTCTCTCTCTCTCTCTCTCTCTCTCTCTGCACTCCCCATCTCAAAATTAAAATAAACATTAAAAATTTTTTTTTGTCTTCATTTTTCCAACATAGTTCCCAGCTTTCTCATAAATTTAGATATTACTATAAAACCTGTCCAGAAAAAGAATCTTTTCTTTTTTTTAATTTATTTTTGAAAGAGAGACAGAGCAGTGGAGGGGCAGAGAGAGAGGAACAGAGAGAGAATCCCAAGAAGGCAGCACACTGTCAGCACAGAGCCCGATGTGGGGCTTGAACTCACAAACTGAGAGATCAATACCTGAGCCGAAATCAAGGGCAGGACGCTCAATCGACTGAGCCACCCAGGCGCCCCTGAATTTCTTTCCATATACACTTACTAGGTACCTGTTATCTGTCACCAAGCATCACAAGAATAAATAACACAAATTCTCAAGGAATAAATTATGCCCGAAATTGATTTGTCTCTAATGTATTAGCCTTCATAAATGAATGTGTGTTTCAAGTGGGTTTGTATTGATTTACCCACAGTGTTTCACGTTGTCCTCCCTGTGACCCAGGTCACATATACTTCAGAGTGGACGGAACCTGGTCAAAAAGAGAGTTTCACCACGGAAACGGCAAGGCCAGGGCCTGCCTGGGGGTGCTGGGAGGCAAGACCATGAGATTATAACCTATCAACAGGCCGAACTCAGCGCTGAATTATGATGCTACATTCTTATGTCCGAACATCAAAGCAAGAAAAAAAAACAAAACCATTTTTTAAAATTGAGACATTACAGGGGCCCCTGGGTGGCTCAGTCAGTTAAGTGTCCAACTCTTGATTTCGGCTCAGGTCATGATTTCACAGTTTGTGAGTTCAAGCCCCGCATCGGGCTCTGTGCTGACAGCTCAGAGCCTGGAGCCCGCTTCGGATTCTGTGTGTGTGTGTGTGTGTGTGTGTGTGTGTGTGTGTGTGTGTGTGTGTCTGCCCCTCCCCGATTTGTGCTCTCTCTCTCTCAAAAATAAAATAAACATTAAAAAAAATTGTTTTTTAATTTAAAAATGGGGGTTGAATGGGGAATTAGTGTTTAATGAGTACAGAGTTTCTGTCTGGGGTGATGCAAATGTTCTGGAAAGAGATAGCGGTGACAGTTGTATAACAATGTGACTGTTTTTAATGCCCCCTGACTTGTACGCTTGAAAATGGCTAAAATGACATGTTTTATGCAATCTTTGTTTTATCACAATAAAAATAAATTCATTAAGAAGCACGACGCAAAAACAAAAGTAGAAATTGGCTGGTTGAATGGGGGGGGCAGGGTTGTCTGGGAAACCACCTCTCTTCCTTATTTTATGGCTAAAATGCTAAGGCACTGCACTTCTTTCTTTCTTTCTTTCTTTTTTTTTTTTTTTTTTTTTTTTGACTGGTGATGTTTGTTGATGCTTCCTCTGACCTGCACCGCTTAAGAGAAGTCAGAAGCTTTGTATATAAAGTATTGTTGTGTATAATGAGATGCTTTCAGACTCGCAGAGAGCCATTCTCTAATAATGGTAGAGCACTTTGTAATACGCATGGGCTTCGACATCTATTATCTCAATTGATCTGCAGAACCCAGGAGGCATTACCTTTGTCTCAGGGGTTTGAGGAAATGGAAATGTGGAGAGGCTGAGGCCTCACTGTGGTCTTAGTATAAGCAAGACTGGAACCTGGGTCTCCTGGGTCCTGAGTTAACCTTCTTTGGATATGTGGCATTCTGACTTTCCTTTTGCAGATACTGACACTAAAACTTATGTGTGAATGTTTGTTTTTTATTTTTTGAATGTTTTTGAATGTTTATTCATTTATTGGGGGGGGGGGTGGGCAGGGAGGATCAGAGAGAGAGGGAGACACAATCCAGGCAGGCTCAGCGCAGAGCCTGACGCAGGGGCTTGATCCCACAAACCAAGAGATCATGACCTGAGCCAAAATCAAGAGTGGGATGCTTAACAGACTGAGCCAGCCAGGTGCCCCTTGTGAATTTTTGAATGTTTGCCTTCTCTGGAAACAAGCAGAGATAAAAATGACCCACACCAAGGTAGCTGAAACTTTTACTTTCTACCCAAATGTTTTGGAATTATATCATCAAAACCTGAATGCAAAAAGAATTTAATACAAATGTTGGATCAAAATAATTTTCGACCAGTCTGTGCTTGTGATTCTAGCCAGCAAATGCAAAAGGTTAGTTTGAAATGCTAGGTATCATAGGCTTAATCAGCCCTAAAGCACCTTTACCTAAACTTATCGCCTTATCAGGGCTTTCAAATTTCATATTTGTAAAAAGGGGCAAAATTATTTTATGCTCTGGGGTGCCTGGCTGGCTCACCTGGTGTAGCATGAGACTCTTGATCTTGGAGTTGTAAGTTCAAGCCCCATGTTTGGTGTAGAGATTACTTAAAAATAAAATCTTAAAAAATACGTATTTATGCCCTGGTTCATGTGTTACGTTTTACATATATGCAAAGACATAAAAGTAATTTTTAAAAAATGTTTATTTCTTTTGAGAGAGAGAGAGAGAGAGAGAGAGAGAGAGAGATTGCAGGCATGTGAGCTGGGGAGAGGCAGATCCCAAGCAGGCTCTGTGCTAACAGCCTCCAACTCACAAACCGCGAGATCATGACCTGAGCTGAGTCAGACACTTAACCGACGGAGCCACGCAGGCGCCCAAAAACTGATTTTTTTTTTAAGTAACTTTGTTGGGTAGAAAATAAGGGTAGAAAGACTAACTTAATAAAGCAAGGGGTAAGATTACACAAACACATTTACCTTTTCACCTTGAGAAGGCACTACAGAAGAGCAGCATTTCCGAGGAACATTCTGGGGAACAAAGCAATGAGGGAATCTGCTTAATTACAGGATTTAGGCACAAGATTAAAGCAAAAGTATAAGTGAAACACCTTTTCTGACCTGAAAACCTGGGAGACATTTTTCCCGTAGATTTACGTAAAGAGTACACGGTATGAAATAGTGAAAAATGTCCTTGGCAACTTTGCTACAATAGACACAAAACTGACTTTCATGTCTCTGGTTCTTTGATGTCCTTTAGTAGAGGCCAGTGGTATAATACCAAGGCACACTCTACAAGGGGTCTTGTGAGACTCTGTTCTGGAGTCTCAATTTCATATGCAGTAAAAATAATGGCAATGGAATACAATTTGAGCTCAAATTCAATTTCAAAGCATATAAATATGCTTAAAGCGGTTATAGTAAACTTTACCAAATCCCAAGGGTATGCAGGTTAAATACTGATGTGTATCAGAGTCCGTAAGGAAGGGAGGAGAAGAGGCAATAACCTTGCCTATTAAAGCACAGCATATGGGGTGGGATGTTCCGGGGACCAGGTTTTCCCTCAGGCAAATATGGTTTAGAAAAAAAAAGTTCGAGTGAATTGGATAACAGTAGAATTACATGGACAAGTAAACAGGTGAAATGTAAGAGCAATTAGATAATGAATTGATACCAAAGAAGAGGGAGATGTTTAATATCCTTCCTCTGGGCTCTCACCAGGACGTATGAATCCCTTTATGAAATCGATGACTCAGCTGGAAGCACAGAATTGGGACTGGCGAATCCATCATATTAGACATAAGTGCCAAAAACACCTTGATGGATTGATGAGATAATTTTGGCAAGATCAAAGTCAACAGAGATGAGATAAGGTCATATATGTTGGATGTAGTAGGAGGGAAAATACTGTCCTGATATCCACCCCCCCCCCCCCCCGGCTCTTCTGCATCTTTCTTCTGATTTCAGAAGCACTGAGTGCCTGTTGTGTGCCAGGAATATGATGATACGTGAGGCACATGACCCGGTGGGGAAGACGTGTATAAAAACCTAGGCAGTGTGTACTGTTAGAATAGAGATGTCCATTGAGTACAACAGTTGTGGGGTGTGTGGCTGGCTCAGTCGGCAGAGCATGTGACTGCCCATCTCGGGGTCATGAGTTCAAGCTCCACACTGGCTGTAAGGCTTACTTAATTAAAAAAATAATAATAAATACAATGGTTGTATGAAGCATGGCAAGTCTTCAGTTCCTTGCAAGCTGAAGGGAGACTCCAATAAGGAGGAAACCCAAGTTAAAGAATAGATCTTTACTAGTCCTAGGCCTGGGGGATGGGTAGAGGGTAGGGGTAATGCAGAGGGAGAAGAGCACAGGAGAGGTCTATCCAGGGAGCTACAGAGGGAGATGTGTATGTGTGGGGACAGGGGGAGGAGAGACAGCAGGACCTGGCATGAGGGAGGTGGATAAGGCCAGATCACAGAGGAAACTGGCTTTAAACTCTGGCAATGGAGGGAACCATTGATAAATTTCTATTTTACTAAGGAAAGGAGTAATGGGGTCGAAATGGCATTTTCATAAAAGTTACGGGGGGAACAGTGCTTCAACATGGTGCTGGGGTGATAAAGCAGATACCAGTTTGGAGACTCTCTTAGTCAGCTCAGCTGCCATAACAAAATAACAAACTAAGGCGAGGCGTGGGGGAGCTTAGACAGCAGAACATGTGTCTTCTTCCAGTTCTGAAGGCTGCAAGCCCTAGATCAAGGTGCTGGCCGGTTGCAATCCCGGTGAGGATTCTCCCCATGCCTTGCAGATGGCCCCCTTCCCTCTGTGTCCTCACACGGCCTTTCCTCCGTGTGCATGTGGAGAAGGAGGGGGTGAGAGCTCTCTGGTGTATCTTCCTGTAATAAGGACACTAACCCTATCAGATCAGGGACCCCCCCCCCCCATGACCTCATCCAACCTTAATAACTTCCTTAACGGTTCCATCTCCAAATACAGCCACCCTGGGGCTTAGGTCCTCAACACATGAATTTGGGGGAGACACAAATATTCAGTCCCTCCCAGAGACTGTTAGAGTTGTTCAGTTAAAAGCTGATGAGGGCATAAGTTGAATAGTAGCCAAGGGGCAGGAGAGGAAGGATATCAGAGATGCTGAGGAAATAAAATTGGCAGTTCGTTGTGACTGTGGAGGGGTTTAGGCAGAGGGTGAGATGGAGAAGAAGAACACTGGTTAACTCCAACATGTTTTTGCTGTTGTTTCCTTTATCAGTGTATTAGTCAGGGATCTCTAGAGAAACAGATCGATCTAGATCTAGCTGTCCTATGGGTTCTGTTTCTCTGGAGAATCCTGCCATATACATATGTCTTCACAGCCTCCATAATCACACGAGCCAGCAAGAAGTCTCACGCTCTGCTGACTGCAGGCGAGAGAACCAAGAAAGCCAGTTGTGTTAATTCAACCTGAATCCAAAGTCCTGAGGTCCAGGAGCATCGATGTCTGAGGGCAGAAGAAGATGATGACCCAGCTCAGCAGAACGCACATTCGCGGTTCCTCTGCCTTTTGGTTTGATGCAGGCTCTCCATATATTGGATGATGCCCACCTACCTTGGAGAGAGCCATCTTCTTTACTGCCTTTACCTATTCGAACGCTAATCTCGGTCCAGAAACGTCCCCAGACTCCTCCGGAAATGATGCTGTTATCGGCTATCTGGACATCCCTTCGCCCAGTCAGGTTGACACAAAATTAAACCATCACGACTGGTAAGATGGTAGTACCACGAGGGAGAATGAGGACTGTGGGGGAGATTTGCTGATTTTCAGACACAGTAGGTAAAGTCAGTTTACGATATGTTAAGTACAGGGGCGCCTGGGTGGCTCGGTCACATAAGCGTCCGACTCTTGATTTCAGCTCAGGTCATGAGAGTTTGTGAGTTTGAGCCCCACGTGGGACTCTGGGCCAGCAGCTCTGAGTCTGCTTGGGATCCTGTCTCTCCTTCTCTCTGCCCCTCCCTTGCTTTTTTGCGCGAGCTCCGTCTCAAAATAAATAAGTAAACTTACAAAAAAAAGAGGTACGTTAAATATGAGGTATCCGTGGGGCATTGTGGGGGAAAACGTCTGCTGAACGGTTGGATTTATAGGTGTTTGCTTCGGGGAGGCGTGATGTGGGCTGGAGATACAGGGATGGGGGAACCCATAGGGGATAGAGTCAGCATGGGTAGGCAGGTGGAGAGCAAAAAGAGAAGAGGCCCGAGGATTGATTCTTGGGAAGAAACTGGGCACGGAAGGAAACACCAAAAACCAGTGCTAAATGTCTTATTGTGTCATTTTAAATATAGGAGAAAAAATATACAGAAATACTTTTAGTTTAATAATTCATATTTTTCCCAGGGCGCCTGGGTGGCTCAGTTGGTTAAGCATCCATCTTTGGCTCAGGTCATGATCCCATGGTCTGTGAGTTCAAGCCCCGCGTCGGGCTCTTTGCGGTCTGAGCAGAGCCCGCTTCAGATCCTCTGACCCCCCTCTCCCTCTGCCCCTCCCCCGCTCACATGCGTGCCCGCGCGTGCCCTCTCTCAAAAATAAACGTAAACAACTTGTTTTTAATTTACATTTCTCTGCCTCAGACTCTCACCCTTATTCTTAGTAATTTTGTATGAGCACATGCCACCTTCACTGCTGACTCAAAGTGATATTTTTGCTAATAAATGAGAGAACCCTCTGGAAGGTGCTGTAACGAGTAAAGGATTGTACTTAGCTGTAAATTTAACCTCTGTAACTCCAGCTGTAGAATGAAGTCATTTATTATAGGGAAAAATTGCTGGCTCTGGAGGAGAAGAACAAATGGTTGCCTCTTTGCCCTCGTTTAAACAGGATGATGGCCCTAGCATTGTTCCCTACAGACAAGGTCTGTGCTGTGGAGGCTACAGGCAGCCATTAATGAGGCCAACTGTCACGGGTTGGCATGGGTGCCAAATGGTTCCTCTCACAGGGTGGGAAGGGCTGCTCTCAGAGTTCCTGCCTGGGCTCTGGATCCAGGGATCTGTCTCCAGCCCTTTTTGGGAAGGCGGAGCTTGCTTACAAATAAAAAGCAAACTAAATAATCAATGGGAGAAGAAAATACGGCAAAACTGAAGGAAATCTCTTATGAAGGAACCTAAACAGGAATGAAAAACGAGTATCAAGGCTGAGTGTATACGGGGCGCCTGGGTGGCTCAGTCGGTTGAGCGTCCAAGTCCAACTATTGGTTTCTGCTCAGGTCATGATCTCGAGGCACAGCCAGGAGCCTGCGGGATTCTGTCTCTGTCTCTGCCTCTTTCTGCCCCTCCCCCACTTGTGCTGTCCCTTCCTCTCTCTCTCTCTTTCTCTCTCTCCCTCAAAACAAATAAATAAACATTAAAAAAAAAAAGATTGAGTGGGAACCTGGGTGGCTTAGTCGGTTAAGTGTTCGACTTCTGCTCCTGACCTTCTGCTCGGGTCATGATCTCATGTCTGGTGGGTTTGAGCCCCACATCAGGGTCTGTGTTGACAGTGCTGAGCCTGGAGCCTGCTTCGGATTCTGTGTCTCCCCCTCTCTCTGCCCCTTCCCCGTTCCTGCTCTGTCTCTGTCTCAGAAAACAAACAAACAAACAAAACACACTGAGTGAGCCTACCAGTCTACAGCAGGTGACACCCCATTCAAATTTCAAAGAGAGAAGAGAAGAAGGGGCACTTGGCTGGCTCAGTCAGTAGAACATGAGACTCTCGATCTTGGCTTCTGTGAGTTCATGCCCCACATTGGGCATAGAACTTACTTAAAAAAAAATAAGTAAAAGACCACCTATTCCCAATCACGGTAGGGAGAATGTAATTAGTGCTACCAATGATATACCTTGGTATATCAGTGTTACCATCGAGAGTGTAGTGAGCGTTACCATTGATATACAGGACGATATAATGGAAAGCATGGCAGAGGAAGTCAGTGGCTGGGGAAGAAAGCCACCTTGTTTATCCCTCATACTTTTTAATTGTATCAGTTAGTGATAGGCTTCCTGGATTGAGTAAGTCAAAGCTATAGTAGAAATGTCTCTCGGAGAAGCTTCTATGACTTGGATAACCTTGATTTTTTTTTTAATGTTTCTATATTTTGAGAGAGAGAGACAGAGAGAGAGCAAATGAGCAGGGAAGGGGCAGAGAGAGAGAGGGAGAGAGAGATTCCCAAGCAGGCTCCACGCTGACAGCAGCAAGCCCAGCGCGGGGCTCAAACTCACGAACGGTGAGATCATGACCTGAGCCAAGATGGAGAGTCTGACGTTCAACCGACTGAACCACCCAGCCCCTTCCCCGCAACTTTTTAATTTTTTTTTTTTTTTTTAGTCTAGAGGAGAAAGTCTAATAATGCCTCTCTCCACAAACCAAAATATGAATCAGTTCTCTTCTTGTGTAAGGTTGTTATCACTGCAAATAAGTATTTCCACGGGAAATAAAAAACAGTGGCAAAGTTGCATGAATTTGGGAGCAGAAAAATATTGCAAATTCCAAAGAAAACAGGGAAGACCATTTCTATTAAAGTCTGTTGCCTTTGGGTTGAAGATTTTATCTAAGTTAGATATAAAGGATTAAATGTTATGAAACAGAAAATCAGGAATTAAACCCGAAAGTTATGCCGTTTAACATGGAACAGTATCAAGTTTTTTCCCTTGCAGTTAAAGATACTGCGGTGGCATAATCACGTTAGCCTGAAGGAGCTGTTTTATGCATTGGGTAATCATCCAGGAACATGCGTTGTAATCAGCAGTTGTGATGTACTTGTATCCCAAAAGGTACCACCCACCTCATTAATGCAGAGGGCTTCAGAGAAACTCTACGATGGATGGAAACCTGATGCCACCGGGAAGCATACATTATAACAGCAAATACTGGTTGGGCAAAGGTGCGGAGAAGGCAAGGAAATATACCTCAACAAAGGGAAATGTTTAAGTGTGTTTTTAAGGGACACGTGGGTGGCTCCGTCGGTTAAGTGCCCGACTCTCGATTTCTGCTCAGATCATCATCTCAGGGTCCTGAGATCAAGCCCCGCATTGAGCCCGGCTTTGGGCTCCGAGCTGGGTAAGGAGCCTGTGTGAGAGTCCGTCTCTCCCCCCTGTGTCCCTTCCCTGCATGCATGCATACACTCTCTCTTTTTCTCAAAAAAAAGAAAAAAAGAAAAAAAGAAAAAAAAAAAACCTGGCTCAGTCAGTAGAGCATGTGACTCTTGGTCTCAGGTTGTAAGTTTGAGCCCCCATGCTGGGTGTAGAGATTATTTAAAAATAAAATCTTAAAATAAAATAAAAATGTGCAGATTTAGAATTTTCTATAATAATGGCATGGAAATGATCCTTGGTTCAGATGGAAAGAAAGTAAGGAGGCTTTTTTTTAATGTTTATTTATTTATTTTGGGGGGAGGAGGAGGGGCAGAGAGAGAGGGAGACAGAGAATCCCAAGCAGAGATTCCCTGCACTGTCAGCACAGAGCCCGACGTGAGGCTTGAACTCATGAACCGCGAGGTCATGACCTGAGCCGACATCCATGCTCCACGGACTGAGCCACCCAGGCGCTCCAGGAGTTGTAATGTATTAGCAAGTGCAAAGGATGCTCTGTCTCCCTTTCTCTTTGCCCCTCTCCCACTCTCTCTTTCAAAAATGAATAAACACTAAAAAAAAAAAAGAACTGTAAGCAGACATTGATGGATTGTCCGAGGGTGGAATTGTTGGGATCGCTCTTGCACTAATATGGAAAAATGCTGCATGGGACACGTGCGACAAGACAGATTCATATTATATTTCTAAATGTAGGGTACGACATTTCCACCTAACCTACCCTTCAGAAAAGGAATTTCCCTTACACAAAGGTCCTTATGATACAGTCTCTCCGTTTCTCGCTTTACTTCGAACAACAAATTGCACGCGCGGGGAAGGGGAACCTCGTTACCCTCAATCTCTGGGCCTCGAGCTAGTTTCGAATGCATCTTGAGGTCACCTAACTAACTAGACGTAAAGGAGGCTCAAACTATTTTATGTAGACTTATTATTTTTTTTAATAATTTGTTCCTAGAGACATGATCTCATCGTGATCGAGTTTTGCTGTCTTTATAAACAGATCGCTCCAAGGCAAAGCGAGTGTTATGTTGTGGCTTGCTCAGCTGCACGTCTGTAGGAAGGCTGAATAAGTTTGCTAATGTTATGTGAATGACTATTTGTGAAATAGGATGAAGTTTCCAATGTTAGTATCATGTGCTCAGAAAGAGCTGTTTTATTTTATATATATATATATATATATATATATATATATATATATATATATATATATATATATATTTTAAAATATATTTTTAAGTAAGCTCTACACCCAACTTGAACCCACAACCCTGAGATCAAGAATATCACGCTCCACAGACTGACCCAGTCAGGTGCCTCAAAAAGAGCTATGTTTTAGGGGTGCCCGGGCGGGGCGGGGGGTCAGTCAGCGGAGCATCTGACTTCAGCCCAGGTCATGATCTCTTGGTCTGTGAGTTCGAGCCCCGTGTCGGGCTCTGTGCTGACAGCTCGGAGCCTGGAGCCTGCTTCAGATTCTGTGTCTCCCTCTCTCTCTGCCCCTCCCTGGCTCATGGTCTGTCTGTCTCTCTGTCTCTTTCTCTGTCTCTCAAAAATAAGTAAACATTAAAAAAATTTTTTTTTAATTTACGCAAGAGCTATGCTTTAAACAATTTAAATAGAAATAAAGACGATGGGCTCAGAAAGGGAGATAAATGAATCATGATGGCTATGGGGATGACAGAGGTGTGTGTGAAAAGGAAACAAAATTGTTTCATGAACTGTGGGTGATGAAAAAAAACAGAAATATTTCTAAATTCTTATTTCTAAATTTATTAATGTATTAACTAAAACATGCTACCACATTAAACAAGCAGACATATGATCTAAAAGTGTGTATATTCAAGTTGGCCAAAAACCATTAAAACAATCTTATGGGGAAAACGGGAAATTAGTTTATATTATTTAGTCTCGTACAGTACCGAAAGCAGAGATTTTCTTAAAATTCACTGTAGCCTGGTTGAGATACATTAGACTTCTTGCTCTTTCTGAACCTTCCAGCAGTCTCCCAGAACTCATACATATTGACAGAAAGACGGGAGCACTGTTGATCAGGAAATCTGGTTTCTGCTATAAGTCCTTTTTTTTTTTTAATGTTTTATTTATTTTTGAGGGGGGGCACGCAAGTGGGGGGGGCAGAGAGGGAGACAGGGGATCTGAAGCAGGCTCTGTGCTATTAGTATCCAGCTGGATGTGGGGCTTGAACTGACGAAGGGTGAGATCATTACCTGAGCCAAAGTCCAACGCTCAACCGACTGAGCCACCAAGGCGCCCCTCTGGGATAAGTTCTATAGCACAGCAATCTGTCTCTTTTTTTTAATGTTTATTTATTTATTATTATTTTTTATTTTAGAGAGAGAAAGAGCACGGGCAGACGGGAGGGACAGAGAGAGAAGAGAGAGAGAGAGAGAGAGAGAGAGAGAATCTCAAGCAGGCTCCATGCTCAGAGGAGTGTGGGACTCAGGACTCGATCCCATGACCCTGGGATCATGACCTGAGCTGAAACCAAGGGTTGGATGTTCAACCCAGTGAGCCACCCAGGTGCCCCCCAAATTCACATTCTTAGTAAAAAATGCCACTACCTCCTTAGAGGATGGAGATAAGCTGAAGGGGGACACTTAGTCCAACCTGGGGGTTCTGGAAGGACTTCCTATGGGAGATGATGGCGTAGAAGAATCTGAAAGGTGAGTAAGAATTAGAAATAGGAAAAAGGTGCATGAGTACAATCATGTATGTCTCAGACAGCATTGCTTAAGCAGGTTAGTATTATCAGCGTGTACAGGGTGAGTCAGTTGATGGAAAATATAGATTGAGAAGGAAGGGAGGCCTGCAGAGGACCTTATATGGTAGGCTATGGAGATGAGATTTTGCCCTAGGAGATGGAAATGACTGCAAACAAGAACATTAGTAACAAGAAGAGTACAAGTAAACTCAATAATTGGGAGGCCTTGGAAATAAATTAGGATTGCAGGTGTGCCTGGCTGGCTCAGTCAGTAGAACAAGCGACTCTTGCTCTCGGGGTTGTGAGTTTGAGTCCCATGTGTTGCATGAAATTTACTTAAAATTAAAAAAAATTTTTTTTGAAGAAATAAAATGGGATTTCAACTTTTCTGATGTCTCCTGGTGAAAGAAAAAAGATGGGGTGTTAGTCTTAAAATATTTTGCAATACAGTGATTATTGTTTGGATATTGAGAAGATGAAAGACGTTTCAGAACAAGCAAGTGCCCTTAGCGATGTTTCTGACCATAGTCAGGCAAACTATAAAGTGCTTGAAATTGAATGTGGCCAGTACTATGGGTAGCCCCCAGCTTAAGGACTTTAAATTACTATCTCATTTAATCCCTGGAACAACCCCATGGAGTAGGTGACGACTTCTCAGTTTTATTAGGTAAATAAAATCATTAAAACTGTACCAGAGGTGAAGTGACTTGTCCGAAGAAATTTAATTTAAAACATAGTGTGATAAAGACTCAGTGAGTTTACAGTGCTGGTTAATGAGTCCCTGAAAGTTGGTAAGCCAACAACAATGACTGGGGAGAGTTCACTCTTTCTGTGGGCAGATGCAAAAATGAAGCGTATCAGGTTCCACAAAATCCTACCCCATTCTTAGGAATTTCTTGGTTGGCTTTTTTTTTTTTTTTAACAAGAAGGTAAGCTAATCTTTCATAAAATTATTTACCCAACACGGTACCAGTAAACTGATAGTCCAGATAGAAAACACTATGGGAAATTCATGTGAGCTACTGTATACATTTCCTAAGATTTAAAACCCATAAGGAAACCAGAGGTGTAAAGATAATTGAGTATCTGAACAATTGATAATCAGCCTGGCTGTGCTGTGATTACAAGCAACCCTAAAATCTCAGTGGTTTATGAGAAGAGAGGGTTATATTTTGCTCGTACAAAATGACCACTGAGGTTTGGCTGAGGGGCACACTCTGGTGCTCAGACT
The DNA here is from genome assembly GCF_018350215.1 of Panthera leo. Lineage (NCBI taxonomy): Eukaryota > Metazoa > Chordata > Mammalia > Carnivora > Felidae > Panthera > Panthera leo. The sequence continues at coordinate 7,765,097 of NC_056683.1, read as the reverse complement.
AAACCAGCAACCCTATCTCGAATTGTAGCAAATGGAAAAGGCACATGTGCAATCACAAACTGGCTGTTAAAGCTTAACACCCGGGGGCGCCTGGGTGGCTCAGTCGGTTGGGCATCCGACTTCGGCTCCGGTCATGATCTTGCGGTTCGTGAGTTTGAGCCCTGTGTCGGGCTCTGTGCTGACAGCTCGGAGCCTGGAGCTTGCTTGGGATTCTGTGTCTCTCTCTCTCTCTCTGCCCCTCCCCCACTCACGCTCTGTCTCTCTCTCTCTCTCTCTCAAAATTAAATAAACGTTAAAAAAAATTATAAAAGGTCTTCCTTTCTTAAAAAAACAAACAACCCCCCAAAGAGAGGAGTATAATTTCTGCTCACATTTCATTGGCCAGAACAAATCACATGGCCACATCTGATTCACGCAGAGCGGGAAATTTCATTCCTACCGTGTGTCCAAAGGGAGGATAACAAAAATTTGGTGAATAGCATTTAAGAAGTCCCATGGTGAAATCTTAAGAGAAATAGCAGTGAGGGGCACCTGGCTGGCTCAGTTAGCAGGACATGTGACTCTTGATTTCAGGGGTCTAAGTTCAAGCCCCACATAGGGCATAGAAGTTACTTCATTTTTTCTTTGAGCTTACTATAAAACAACAAAAAGTAAGAAAAAAGAAAGAAAAATAGAGGTGATAACCACATAGGAAGAAGAAAGTTCTGGATCGAGGAACGGCATTTGGGCTTATAACTATGTGAACACTTAATGACTTATTCATGATGGTGGCTAGGATGGGAATAAGGTTTAATATATAATTTTTAAAAATGTGTTGCAGTAGTTGACCAATTTATGCTGTGAGAAGTTTGCTGGAAAATTCCGCAGGGTCTCTCACTGGACGTGTGACTGACTAGGTCACACTGAGACATAACATGGTATGTGTTTATCAGCCTCCTTCATGGTCATCCAATGTTACGTGTACTTTTTTTTAAAAAAAAGTGATTCGTAGGGGCCCCTGGGTGGCTCAGTCAGTTAAGCATCTGACTCTTGGTTTTGGCTCAGGTCATGATCTCACGGTTCATGGGTTCAAGCCTCGCTTAGGGCTCTGAGCTGGAAGTGTGGAGCCTGTTTGGGATTCTCTCTCTCTTTCATCTTTCTCTGTCCCTCCCCCACTCAAACTCTCATTGTCTCTCTCTCTCTCTCTCAACATTAATGAATAAACTTAAAAAAAAAAGTGGTTCTAATAGTCTTTCCTATTGCACTGCTGTCTGCTGGCATTAGACTTAAAGAACTCCTTTTCTTATGAACCTATGTACAAACATTTCACACGTGAGATACGATTCTACATATCGCTGCTTCTACACTTTATTCAGTAGAATATCTAATTTGAAACTATTACATAAAAAATGAACTAGATAAACATTTTTCATTACTGAAATAACCTCCATTCAGGGAAAATCTGATCTTGTATCCGAACGAAGGTTCTCCAGAAAGAACAGATCCTACCCGTTGGAAAGCACATATGGGAGACGCTTGGTAGATCGGGTTCTTGCAGAGGCTGATTCTGAGACCAGGATTCAAGGACAAGTACTGGAGTTGATCTGGGAGGTGAACCCAGAAATTACTGGCAGGGAGAGACAAGGAAGGAAGGAAGCCAACGTCAGTTTCCAAGTGGTTACTGCTGTGGGCAGCCAAAGTTCAAAGTTGGGGACCTCAGGGAGACAGTGTAGAATACAACTGAGTATAGTCCTACCTCTCCACGTGAGGAAGCTGGAGAATTTTTCTACCGATGCCCTGGTTCCCCGAGGACCAGTCCGAGCGGCATTAACTGCCTGGCGCAATTCTTGGCCTGTCCACCCGCACTGGCAAAGTGGGGTCTGGCAGCCCGTGGAACCTCTTCAATGAAGAAGTGGAGAAGGGAGAGAATTGCAGAAAGATGCCATTGGCCTGCTAATGGGAAGCCGGTGACATAGGGGTGGCCCCAAATGGAGCTCCAACACTGCCAGAGCAGAGGATACTTGAGTTTCTTTTAAGTTTTTGTTTTTTTGGGAGGGAGAGGCCGGGGGGGGGGGGGCGGAGAGAGAGAGAGAGAGAGAGAGAGAGAGAGAGAATCCCCAGCAGGCTCTGCACTGTCAGCACAGAGCCTGTCGTGGGGCTGGAACTCATGAACCATGAGATCATGACCTGAGACCGAGAGTCAGAGGTTAACTGTGCCACCCAGGCTCCCTAAGGATACTTGAGTTTCTAAGCCCATTTGCTGAGACATCTATCCATCTTTAACTCTAGACACTAATTTTTTTAAACGTTTGTTTCTGAGAGAGAGAGAGTGCGTGCATGCCAGTGAGTGTGCACGCGGGGGAGGGGGAGAGAGAGAGGGCGACATAGAATCAGAAGCAGGCTCCAGGCTCTGAGCTGTCAGCACAGAGCCCGACGGGGGCTTGAACCCACGGGCCTAAGATCGTGACCTGAGCCGAAGTGGGATGCTTAACCGACCGAGCCACCCAGACGAGCCAATGCTAATTAACTTAAAAAATATATTAGGGGCACCTGGATGGCTCTTCAGTTTAGCTACAGGCTTTGACTCAGGTCATGACCTCATAGCTCCTGAGTTTGAACCGCACAGGGCTGTCTGCTGACAGCACAGGGCCCGCTTCAGAGCCTCGGTCCCCCTCTCTCTCCCTGTCCCTCCCCCCAGCTCACTCTTGTGCGTACTCTCTCTCTCTCAAAAATAAGTAAACATTAAAAACATTTAAATGTGGTGGCATATGAGAAAAGAACAGCATCTTTTTCAAAGGCAGCAGTGGCTAGGCCATACACAGTGTGGCCCAGGTGTGGGCTTTATTGTTGGGATGGGGGAGCTCTGACCTGTTAAGGACCAAAATTGTCTGGAGAAATCCCCCGGTTCCAAAGCAGGTTGGGAAAGAGAAGTAACTGCAAGAGCTGACAGGAGTGTTTCCTGAAGCAGGGAGAAGGCCTTCCCAAGGCCTTCCTGACTTTTCACCCAGCCTTTATCCCGCAGTCCTGGAGAAAAGGGAGAAACAGGTATTTTCAAAGGATTGGTCATGTTTTAATAGGTTCAACGAGTACAACTGTAACAGTAAGTGGGGGGTTGGGTGGTATTTGGAAGTTCCAGAATATCTTAGTTGATCTACCCTACGACAAGTATTTCGGAAAGGCCGCGGAAGAGAATGGTCTCCAAGTCCTGACTTCTCATTATTTTCCAAGCAGCTCCCTGATGATAGCGAAAAGTAAGGGTTTGTCTGGGGATGGGGGTGGGGGGTGGGGTAGACTTCTAAAAAGAGAATTCTGGAAGTCATCGTAATTAAACAAAGAGGAAAAACGTGCCGGACAGGAGCCAGGGAGGGGTGGGGGTGGGGGTGGGGGTGGGGGTGAAGCTGCGGTGCGTTGGGGATTCCCGACCGAAGACGAGGCTTCTGGGCTGGGAGCAGGCGAGCGGCGGCCCCCGGGGCGCGGGGCTGCGTGAGCGGGGCGCACAGGTGCCCGCGCTGCCCGCAGGTGGGGAGGCCTCGCGGCTGCCCGCTGGGCTCCCCGGGCGGGACGGGGCGCGCGGGAAGTCACCCTGGCGCTCGCTCCCGCCCCCCCCGCCCCCCCCTCCGGCCTGATGCCGCCGCCCGGCGCCTTCCCCGCGCCCGCTTCTCCGCGTGCCGCCTCCTGGCTGGGGACCCCGCGGCCCCGCGCTGCCCGCACCCCGGCCGCACACACTCGTTTCGTTCTCCCCAGGCAGCCGGGCACGACGCGTGCTCCTGCCGCCCGGGCCCCGTGGGCAGCCGAGCGCGCGGGGCTGCGACCTCGCGGCCGCGCTCGCCGTCCCGGAGGGGACGAGGGGGAGGGCATCTCCCGCCCCCCCCCTCCCCCCCCGGGTGCGACCGTCCCCGTTTCTGCCTCCGACCCCCGCGCCGCGCGCGCTAACTCTGGGGGAAGTTGTTGCAAAGTTTCCGAGAGCCGCGTGCAGGCGCAGCCCGGGGCGGGGTGCGGACGCGGGGAGGCGAGGACAGGCGCTCCTCGCGGCGGCTTTGTTCTGCTCCGGGGGAAAGACCTGGCGAGGAGTCGCCGGGCGGGCACCGGGACCGCCAGCCGCGGCATTCCGGCCCCAGCAGGGGCTCTTGGCTCCCGGCGCCCTCCTTCGGGCGGCCCCTCGCCCCCAGCCCCACGGCGACCCTGCGCCCAAGTCCCCAAACCTCCTTCCATCCCCCCAAACTTCACCTACCCGCCCGGACCCCACGTCTGGGGTGGGGGAGGAAAGGTGCGCGACGGGCCGGATGCCTCCAGACGAGCGGGTGTCGGCTTTGGAATGTTTGGGGCTTGTTCCTTCGCCCCAGAAACTGCTTCCCCACGCGGCCCCCCATCCTCTCCCATTTCCCCCACCTCTCGGCTTTCCTCCTCTTCAATTCTAGTGAAACCTAGAAGAAAAATTAGCGCTGCTCAGAGTCCCCCAGAGAGCCAGCGCGGCGGCCCGTGGTGGGGATTGAGGGTCTAGGGATGGGGCGAGGTGAGGAGGGGGTCCCCGGTTCTGGAGGCCGGGGGACGACTGGTAAAGGGCCTGGGGACGGGTCTGCAATTGCGCCGGGCCCGAGACACCTGAATTGCCGGGGGCAAGGCAACGGGTGAGGGGACGCAGAGAGGGGATGCTCGGACGGTACGAGCCGCGCCAGGGGGTCTAGAGGATGGGGAGGCGGCGAGGGCCCCCGAGCCTGACCTTCGGGACGAGCAAGCTTGTGCAGGAGGGAAGGGAGCCGGTGGGGAGCGCGGGGCTCCAGGGTCTAGGGGAGCACGGCCGTCCCGAGAGTCCCGCCGTCGCGCTTTGAGGTTGGGGAAGTTCGGGGTCTGGGAAGTGGGCGCGATGCTCCAGGTGGGAACCCGCCCTCCGGGTCCCTGGACCGAGTTGTGCAGCGCCTGCAGCAACAGGTAACCCCGAAGGGTGGAGGCTCCGGGGGCACCCCGAGCTGGCTTTGTCCTGCGGATTAGAGGGCTCTCCTAAGGGACAGCGCTGGGGTGGGCGGGTGGGGTAGGCGAGGTTAAAAAAAAAACAAACAACAAACGCTTGGGGCCCCCCTTTGAATTGTCGGGGAGTGTGGGGTGCAGGACCGTGAATCCGAGTAGAGGAACCGGGATGGAGAAGCCTGGGGTGCGCCCCACCTCCGATTGCGTAAATGCCTTTATCTCACGGGGTTGACCCCCTACCCTTTGCATCTCGTCTCCCGGGACGCCGGGAAACTGACAGAAACTCGATGCCAAGTGGATTGTTCACACTGATTGGCAGGGAAAGTGCGAACAAAGAGGTGCGTCCCCCGGAAACAATGATTTTGGAGATTTTCCCCCCCGTAGACTCGTGCGCGCTGGGAAGGCGGGGGATAAAAGGGTGGTGGGCGGGAGGGGCCCGGGCCCGGCGTCTCCCGGGGGGAAAGTTTCCAGCGAGGTCGCGGGAGGAGAGGGTCGGGACAGAGTTGCGTGGAGCTGGGGACGCAGCCGCCCCGGCCGCCTTGGAGGTTCCCGAGCCGGGCGGGAGATGCGGGGAGAGGGAGGGGGCGGGGAGGGGAGGGGAGGGAGAGAGGAAGAAGGGGTGAGAGGGAGAAACCTGCCGCCGCTCGCCGCCTCTTTGTCTGCTCCGGGACTTGGAACAAAAGGGGGAACTCTGATGAACTCTCTCCTCCCCTCTCCCCCGGACGCCCGGGTATCTCTCCCTCTCGCAACTTTGCCGCCGCGACTTTCTCCGCTGTCGGGCCACACACAAAAGTGTCCGAGCGCCTCGCGGACTGCAGCAAGGGAAATGTCCCTTAGCAGTGCGACGAGGTGGGGACGAAGGTGAGTGGAAATTGTTGTCTTGTTTACCACCCCCCCCCCAAACTCGCCCGGCTCCCCGCCCTTCCGAGGACGGAGGCGTAGTCCGGTGGCGAAGTTTGGCTGGTAAGTTGTGCCTCCTTTCTCTGTTCCCTTCTCTTTTGTTCTTTAGCGAACTTGCACAGAATTGTTTTATTTGTTGATTTTTAATAGGCAGCAGCCAGACAGGCACTTCTCATTAACAGGAGAAGCTGAGGGGGTGGGTGGAGACGGGAGCAAGGGTGTCTAAGGGGGGCATTGCCTCGCTTTCTCCCAGTTGCGCACAAACGGAGTAAACTTGCTGAAATGCATGGGGACACGTCCAGTCTCCCTCCTCCCCACCGCCCAACGCCGCCCTGACTTGGGTCTTGGAAAAGAAAGAGACAAGGAGGTGGGGGGGGGGGTGTGCTTATAAGTTAATTGTCTGCGGAGCGCTGTGCAGTTCCAACGCACAATAGGAAAGCTGCAACAATAGAATGCAGAAGAGGTGTGGGTTGCAGGGGAGTGGACTCTTGAGTTGGTGGCCAAGGGGGTCTAGAGCAAACAGGTAAGAGTTCAGAAAGTTTTCTTCGGGGCTGGGGTAGGGTGGAGGAAGCCACAGGTTACCAGTGTCAGAGATACAGGGATGGAGGGATGGGGCCTGGACCACTAGTTAAGAGTCGGCCATCCTGACTGCCCTTTCCAGTTCCACGACCCACCCGGAATAACCTATGCGGTCCCTGAGATCCAGCCACTATCATCTCTCCAATTTACCCCCCCTCCCCGCCCCCTTTTCATTGTGTTTGAATAGAAAGGGGAACAGGAACCCCCCCCCCCCCCCCAAAGCTCCTCAGACCCAGCAGTCCGCCCAGCCTTTTGTGTTTTAACCTTTTGTTTCTGTCTGCCACGCCCGCCCAAAACAAGGATGGCTGTGGCTGCTTCTGCGGGGTGGACGCACAGCCCGATTCCCTCTGTATTATTTATAAGCAAAGGGAGGCTCCCTGACTTCTCTCCCAAGTAGCTGCACTTTGCAGCCTTTCTAGGTTGGTTCGTGCTCGAGGGAGGTGACCACTCTACAGCTAGTAAACACCTCTAATTACTCTGAGATTTCCTTCAGCGTGATCCCACTTCCCCACAAAAGTTGTTTATCTGTCCCGTCCCTTGGTGAGTAGACATTTAGGGACAACGTTGGGAGTTTGTTCCAAGTGGGCAGATGTGTCTGCTAGCTGTTAGGATGCGCTCAGATATTAGGAACGGGTGGAGCAGGCTTCTGGAATTCAACAATGCAAATTTAGGTCATTATCTTCAGGTATGTGTTATGGGATCCTTCCAAATACCAAGGTAACTTATCACCTTCTCCACTTTCCTCTCCTGTCCCCACCCCTGAGTTGGAGGTTTTCCTCACACCCTGGGACTTAACTCACCCGCCTTTTCTTTTCGGGTTGACGTGACAAATGAAACATCAGACTGAGTAGGCTGCTAATAGCTGGAGGAAACACCCAAACACAGTCTATTGTAACTTCTCAAAGTTATGATTTTGCATAGTATTGTATAGAATATCCATTATTTAAAACTTGTAGCTAGAAATGATTTCAGTGCCAACACTTGGTATGTGAAATCTATTACGGGTGCGGTTACGGTGTTTTTTTTTTTGTTTGTTTTGTTTTAAAGAAACTGAGTACCTAGAATGACTCGGAAACTAACATTAGTTAATTTCAATTGTATAGGCGCAGTTATTGTCATCAGCACCTAGAAAGCATCATTCAGGGCATTGACATCCATACTGCATTGTTCTTACTGGATCTTTCTATCAGTGAACATTATGGAAGTACCAATACAGCATCAAGTTATTCCTGGATGGAAAGTTTTCAAACTTCTTCATTTGGAGTTACTTGAACTTTAGGATGATAGGCTTTTTGACGATGCCTTCCCTATGTGGATTACTACAATTTGATCACTGGGAATTCTCTGCCTCAAAGCAGGTACGTTGCTTTTTTAAAATACTCTACACGCATTTGTTTTTGGGCTGGTGCCATTAGAGAATTGTCTAGCTGTTGCCTGATCAAAGTGATTTATGACTTTGGATTTCCTCGTTTTGAACTGGTTTTTGTAGGTTCATTTTCATTTGGAATGATGATTTGGGTACTTCTGACGGAACTTTACTAATTTTACAGTGTGTTCTCCAACGTTAGCATACATAATGGATGCGGGTTATAAAGTCACTAAGGAAAGTTATATAACAATGCTGGGTCCAATAAGCACGTGTCCTATTTTATTTGTGATTCATTTTGTTTTTAAATATGGCAGTGGGTATTTATATATTTGCAGAACTTTTGTGGTTTGCAATATTTCTCTTTTACTTCGATATTTCATTTTGGTAAACAAAATCCAAAAGTGACCAGAAATAGATGCATTATGACAGGGAGTCACTGTTAAGTACAAGTTCTATCAGAATGAAACTTGACTGTGTAATAACAACAGAGGCTGGTAAAGTTGTTTAATCTTTATAGTATACGTCAAGTTTTTATAGTGTTCATTAAGAGTCTTATAGTCCTTTTTAAGTCCTTACAATTCATTTTTGTTAATCTCTGTTAGGAAGCAGTTAAAAGTTCACATGAATACTGTTGGTAATAGAAAAAGTAGTTTGATACAGTATTTAATTTCCTTGTTTAGCAGTTGCTTGCCATGGAAAGCGAGAGTTTTCTTTGTTTAAAATAGGTTGATTTGAAATGATTTAAAAGTTGTCGGATTTGATACTCAAAAATGATTCGAGTTCAAGGTGGTTTAAAAGCCTACAGATAGAGAATATCATTGATATATTACTGTATTGGGAAATGTTAAGGTCTGGTCAGAGATGCTAATTGGGAATTGGACATCTTTTCATCCTGCTGTAAGTCAAAAAAAATATTGTGATTTGCTTCTTTCTAGTTATGTAAACTTGGGCAAGCTCTAGTTTATTGTCCAATAAAAATGACGGTTAGGTTAAAGAAACTTTAAGAAATCTTTTGGCTTTATGATTTTGTGATTTGTTGGTTGCTCTTGTAATTAAGGTGCATCATCTCTCGTGAGGTTTGTTTTTAAATTGTTGAACAATAGACTTACTGACATGGAAAACTTCATATATATTAATAATTATTTCATATGAATGCTTAATTCAGGGAGTATTAGTTCAGGAAATACGCTTTACATTTGTAGTAAAATATACTTTCAGCAAAGTTTGCTAGATGAAAATGTCCGATGTCCTCAAACATTTTTAAACAAAAGTTACCTGCCGGCATATTTTCGGGGGAATAAGGAGTGCAGTGTTGTTTCCCGGAAGGTATTTTACAAAAGTATTACAAAGGTCTACTGAGTATGTTTGAATTTGTTCTAATGACCACCTGAAAGGGGCTCAGACATGGGCTTGGAACGAAACAGATCTGAGTTTGAATCCCAGCCCAGGTAGCTACTCACTGTGATACATTGGCCAGGATATTGATTTCCTTGGGTGTCAGTTTCCTCACTGGTAAGTGGGGATCATAATACTTATCCCATAGAGTTATTGTGGGGAAGATGTTTTTTAAAAGCGTATATGTAAGAAAAAAACTGAAAGAGGGATAAAGACCTGTAAATATATAATAAGAGGTACTATTATTACCTTTCACAATGAATTAGTGGTACCTTGATACTTCCAATGTTCTCTGTTGATTGCCTTACAAGTTTCAAGCCATAGTAACCAAAACTACTTACTGAAATAATCAGTCAAGTGGGATAGAGGATTTTACACACTCAAGTGTTTTTCTCTAAAAATATGTTCTACCGGGGCTCCTGGGTGGCTCCGTCGGTTGAGCGTCCGACTTCATCTCGGGTCATGGTCTCGCGGTTTGTGAGGTCGAGCCCCGCGTCAGGCTCTGTGCTGACAACTGGGAGCCTGGAACCTGCTGCGGATTCTGTGTCTCCCCCTCTCTCTGCCCCTCCCCTGCTCGTGCTCTCTCTTGCGCTCTCTCTCTCTCTCTCTCTCAAAAATAAATAAATATTAAAAAAATGAAAATATGTTCTATTCACCTCTTTTATCAGTTAAATGTGGCTGAATCCACTTCAACAAACACTTATTTGTAAGTCTTACGTGTGTAAGCAAATTGCTGAAGGTTATGGCTTCAACTTGGTATATGTGGCTCTTCCATTTCCTTACAAGTTTCTGTAAATGGAGATAATCACACGGGTCTAGAATTAATTTACTCAAATTCTCTATTTTCAATGCTACCGGTGATGAATAGGCCTAGATATAGTTTTAAAATTTTTGTTCATCCACTTTTCAGCTATAATAGAAAGTGATGGTTCAGTGGTTTCTTGATGGGGAAATCGAGAACTCTAGCACATTTTCTCACATTACTTCTTGTAGAATGGTCCTTACTTAAATAAAAAAAACTCTTGTTAGTATAAACAACACTTAGAAGCATAGCGTATCATTGTGTAATAAAGTTTAAAGTCGTGGATTTTCATTTTCGAGATCTGTAATTTAGCAAGATACATTGCCTTCTCTGAGTGATTATTTTTTTTTTTTTTAATTTTTTTTTTCAACTTTTTTAATTTATTTTTGGGACAGAGAGAGACAGAGCATGAACGGGGGAGGGGCAGAGAGAGAGGGAGACACAGAATCGGAAACAGGCTCCAGGCTCCGAGCCATCAGCCCAGAGCCTGACGCGGGGCTCGAACTCACGGACCGCGAGATCGTGACCTGAGTTGAAGTCAGACGCTTAACCGACTGCGCCACCCAGGCGCCCCATCCGAGTGATTATTTAGTTTGAGGAAGATTATATTCATTTACCCTTAGGATGTTTCTGATGGGACCGTTAAGGTATTGCTTCCTCTCATTTGTAACTCTGGTTGCCTAGAAATGATACTACTAAGGCAAACATGGAATAAATTGATATTAAAATGGAAAAATGTGTCTTTTGAGATACATCCAAAACTTGCTGTTTGTGGACAACATTGATTTTAAGCATCAGATTAGATAGCATTAATATAGCAACTACTAATAAATGTAATTACAGAGTTTACAAGATAAGTTCCTTTACATTTTCTTTTTTTTTTTAAGTTTATTTATTTTGAGAGAGTGGGGGAGGGGCAGGGAGAAAGACAAAGAGAATCCCAAGAAGGCCCAGCGCTGTGAGCATGAAGCCCAATGCAGGGCTTGAACCTGTGAGATCATGACTTTAGCTGAAACCAAGAGTCCGAACCCTCGACTGACTGAGCCCTCCAGGGGCCCCTCCTTTACATGTTCTATATAAAAGCATGTATTTAACTTTGAACTTTGTAAGTGTAGGAGGTAATGGCTTGAACCTTTTGTTGTATTTTGAGTTATCGTTTCTACTTATTTATTTGCTATGAGTTTCTGTAGGTATACTAGGTGTTCCCAAGTTTACTTTGGTTTCTTCTTTGTGGCCTCACATTTGCTGATTGTTAAATGCCAGCCATTTCTAAGAACTTTGATGGTATTTCTGTTCTTTATTGTTGAGGATACAGGTGTTTAGGAATATATTGACCATGAGCCAGTGAAACCTACTTTGGCCATTCATTCTTTCCTCATTCATTCTTTAAATAATACTTATTTAGTGCCTTGTGTATGTCAAGCATTGTTCTATACACTGAGGATACAAAAAACAAAAAAACTGTGTACTCTTAGAGCTTTTACTAGTAATGATAAAGTAGGTGTTAAAGGTGGCAACTTCTGTTGAGAAAAATAAACCAGAAAAGAGGAGAGAGGGAGTGGGAAAGAGAAGGTTCAGGGGGTTGGCCAAGGAGGACCCCCTGGAAAAGGTGACACTTGAGGGATGATAAGAAGGAAGGGAAGGAGCCGTGTGAGGTCAGTAGGGGAGCATTCCGCCAGAGGCCTGGCTAGTGCCTGCTGAATCAACAGAAAGCAAAGAAGGCATAAACGGCTGGAGGGGAGTGAGCAAAGGGGGTGGTGGTGGGAGATGAGGTCAGAGAGGAAATAGGAATACGGTGGGCAGATCACATGGTTCTTAAAGGCCATCGTGAAGACTTTGGCTTTTTTCAGGGAGGGGCATGGGGTACCACTGAAGGGTTTTACAATGATTGACCTGATGTGACTGATGGTGACATAGAATGACTCAGGTGAGTGGAAACGCCGAAGTGGACAAAGGGTAGAAGAAGCAGGAAGACTGTTTAGGAACCTATTTCAGGTATAAACAGGTGATGTCAACTTGGTACAGGTAGCACGGAGGTGTGGCGAGAAGAGGTTGAATTCTAAAGATATGTTGACTGGAGGATTTTCTGGTCGGTTGGGTAGGAAGTAGGAGAGGAGGAGGGGAGTCAAATGGGATTCTGAGATTTTTGACCTGAGCGCCCGGATGGACCAAACGCCCATGAACCGAGATGAAGTGCGGGCTTGGGTTCCAGGAGACCGGGAGCCTAGTGGGACACATTAAGACACGTTTGAAGCATCGAGGCAGTTTGATACGTGAGTCTGGTTTTCTGGGAAGGAACCTAGAGATGCAAATTTGTGAGCTGGAAGACATGAGATGCCATTTGAAGCCGCAATCCTGGATGAGATCACCAAGGGAGTAACTATAGGAAGAAAAGAGGTCTAGATACGGAGCCCTCCGGATTGAGGAGCGGGGAAGAAGAGAAGGGTTAAGTGGAGGATAGTGATTCTAGGCTGCCGCTGAGGTGGAAAGCCAGTGAAGAAAGTGTCTCCAGCAGGAGGGCAAGATCATCTGCATCAAGTGGTGCTGCAAGACTGAGCAAGATGACAGTTGAGAATAGGCCTTCGGGCTTGGCGTTTGGGATGTCGATGCTCATTGGCGGCCTTGCTGGATAGAGCAGTTTGGGTGAATGGTGAGAGGTCACATCTCTCTCCTTATTTGTGTGGTCCATTGCAGACCTTTAAAACCTCATCTACTCCAACTAGAATTTGTTAGTACTTTATAATTGGTAAAATGCTCTCACGTATGTGATCTCTGCCAAGCCTCAGAGCAACCGGAGAGAAATGGGATGGTGATATCTACGTTTATCTTATGGAAGGAAAAGTCGAGACTCAGAAGTGAAGTGATTCGTCCAGAGTCACCCAAATATATGAGATAGCTGTCTTTCAACCGCAAACCTCTTACCACTCACAATAGGGGGATAGTAATAATAATAAACAAATCCCACTACAATGGCTTAAGCTGTTTATTTCCTTGCTGATGTGGAGAGTGGGTGGGAGGCAGGGGGGAGTGATAGCAAGTGCTAGTTCAAGCTTGGATTGAAATCGGGTTTTAATAACACAACTAGTAAGTGCCATTATTATTATTATTATTATTATTATTATTGTATTTATTTAAGCAGTCTCTGCACCCAACATGGAGCTGGAACTCACAACCCTGAGATCAAGAGCCACACTCTAGAGTTCTATGGACTGAGCCAACCAGGCACCCCTAAATGGCATCCTAAATGTGCCTCATGCCATGCAAGATAGTTATACACAACCTAGTTAGAAATGCCCGAACATATGTACATCCCCACAAATGTGCTGTCTTAGTCTGGTCTGACGACTGTCGCCAAGCACCACAGACTGGGTGGCTTATAAACAACAGAAACTTATTTCTGACAGTCCCGGACTCTGGGAAGCCCAAGATAAAGACACCGGCAGACTCAGTGCCTGGTGACGGCTGGCTTCCTGGTTCAGAGATGGCTATTTTTTTTTTTTTTTTTGGCTGTGCCCTCACATGGAGGAAGGGGCAAGGGATCTCCCTTGGGATCTCTTTTATAGGAAACCCGTTCATGGGAGGGCCACTCCGATGATCTAAGCACCACCCACAGGCCCCCACCTCCAAACATCATTACATTGGGAATTAGGTTTCCATATAGGAATTTTTTTTGGTGAGGGGGAGGTGATACAAACGTTCAGTCTATAGCATGTATATTTTCAAAATTCTACTCATTCTTCAAAAGTAAATGAAAGTGTGAACCCTGTAGCACCGAAGAGGGTTTGGTGACTATATTTCTAGCCTGTATCAATCCGGATGCTGTTGGCTTCAAGTAAGAAAATAACCCCAAGTGGCTTAAAAAGTCAGGATTTTTATTTTAGTTTTTGGTTTCACAGAAAAGAAATTTGGAGCAGGGCTATTCCAGGACTGGCTGATTTAAGCAGCTGAGCAGTGCTAGGGTTCCTGATTAGCTGACTTTTTCCTTTCGGTTCTGAGATAACCGTTGTAGTGGGAAGCATCATGTCCCCCTGACTTGGGATCCTAAGATAGGAAGGGCTGAATCCTTGGGTCCACACACACACACATACACACACCCCATTTTTAGAACTTTCTATCATGCCTGAAATATCCCCTGTGCCCATTTGCTGTCAACTTCTATTCCCACCCACTGGTCTTAGGCAACCACTAATGTACTTTGTGTCTCTCTAGACTGGTCTTTTCTGGACATTTCACACTTAAATGGAGTCCCGCAATCAGCCGTCCTTTTGTTTGGCGTCTTTCGCTCGCTGTAAGGTTTTTGAGGTTTATCCATATCGTTGCATGTGTTGGGAGCGTGTTCCTTTTTATTGCTGAGGAATGTTCCATTGCATGGATATACCACATTTATGTTTCTCTTCACCAGGTAATGCACATGTGGGTGGTTTCCATTTCTTAGCTATCACAAATAATGCTGCGATGAACGTTTATATACACGAGGTTTTGCATGGACATATGTTTTCATTCCTCTTGGGTAGATATGTAGGAGTTGAATTGCTGTTGCGTATGGCAAATTTATATTAAGCTTTTTCAGAAGCGCCAAACTGTCTTACAAAGTGGGGATGCCAGTTTGCAGCTTTGAGAGTTAACCAACAAAGGACCAGAGTTCCAGTTTCTCTGCCTCCTGGTCTTTTATATCTTTTTAAGAATGAGGAAAACTTACTGGGGCGCCTGGGTGGCTCAGTCGGTTAAGCGTCTGACCAGCTCAGGTCATGATCTCACAGTCTGTGAGTTCGAGCCCCGCGTCGGGCTCTGTACTGACAGCTCAGAGCCTGGAGCCTGCTTCGGATTCTGTGTCTCCCTCTCTCTCTGCCCCTCCCCCACTCACACTCTGTCTCTGTCTCTTTCTCTCTCAAAAATAAAGATTAAGAAAGAAAAAAAAGAAATAAAAGAACGAGGAAAACTTCCAAAGAAGTCGAGAAGACTTCCTAGGGCATCTATAGAAGCCCATGACAAAACTAGTTGCTAAAAGGGGGCATGAGATTCCTCGGAGAGGCTTGGGCTGGTCGGGTAACCCCCCGGAACCCAGGAAGAGACTCATAACGCGCATCGGTGCCCAGTGTTAGTACAAGATTGGATGGGGTTGGCTTATGTGTCAGTAACCAAGAGACTCAGCCATATGTCCGTGTGCCAGGCTAAAGACGTACTGTTGGTATAAACATACAAAGCAGAGCCAAGTGCTGTGTTTATATGACAATTATGATTTAAAAGGTAGCCACAAACCCAAACACCAGTAATAAAGCCTATGGGAATTCGGGTTAGTCTCTGCTTATCTCGGTAAGAATTACTGGAAATTAACCTGTCCCACCGACTCGCAAAACAGGCACAGCCTTGGTGAGTGACTCTGTGGGCAGTTGCTAAGCCCCGACATTCCTTTCCTATGAAGTACCATGTAACTTTTTTGGCATTCCAGTAACAGTATTTTATAATCTTGGTTAAGTGCAAGTTAACAGCCACCAAATCCTTGGCTTAAGATATAGAAAGATATTTAGACTATGTTAAGTGTGGGACAACTTGGCAGCAGCTGAGCTAGGATGGGAAAAAAATAAAACCCAACCCAAGACTATATTTTCATAGTCTACGTTATTCTTTTATTAGTTCTCTTAAAATCTACTTTTTTTTTTAAAGCGATTTTTGAAACATTTTAGAGAGTGTGAGTGGGGGAGAGGGGCAGAGGGAGAGAGAGATGTCTTTATATTTTATTTTTTAAGATTATTTATTTTGAGAGAGAGTGAGCATATGTGCAAGTGGGGGAGGGGCAGAGAGAGAGAGAGAGAGAGAGAGAGAGAGAGTCCCAAGCAGGCCCTGAACTGTCAGCACAGAGCCTGACACAGGGCTCAGACTGATGAACCATAAGATCATGACCTGAGCCCAAACCAAGGGTCAGATGCTTAACCAGCTGAGCCACCCAGGCGCCCCAGAGAGAGGATCTTAAGCAGGCTCCATGCTTGGCCCAGAGCTTGACGCAGGGCTCTGTGCTGTGACCCTGGGACCATGACCTGAGTCGAAATCGTGAGTTGGGTGCTCAACCAACTGAGCTGCCCAGGCGCCCCTAAAATCTATGTCTATTTTTCATTGTGAATTTTAACATGCAATTAGGGATAGGTGACCCCATATATGTGTAGGCTATTGATGCTACTACCCTCTGTTGCAAAATCCAGAACATGTGGGTCAGCATGTTTATTTCAGTGGAATGAAGGAATTTCAAGTGATTTCAGGCCTGAAAGTCCCTGAAAATCTGAAAAGCAAACATTTTGCTAAATTAGAAGGCGTCCACAAATAATTCAGAGAACGTAGGCATAGTCATAGGTAAATTATGTTGGAAATGGATTTCTGTGACACTCCTGCTTTTAAAATTATTTTTTGTTTTCTTTCTTCAAATCGTAAAGTAGGTACCAGTATCGACTATGACATCTAGAATTTTGTAACTGTTAGAGGCACCTGGGTGGCTCAGTCAGTGGAATGTCCAACTTCAGCTCAGGTCATGGTCTCACAGTTTGTGCTTCGAATTCTGTGTCTCCCTCTCTCTCTGCCCCTCCCCCACTCACACTCTGTCTCTCTTTCTCTCTCTCTCTCTCAAAAATAAATAAACAATTTTGTAACTATAGTCTTAATATTGATATGTTGAATTATACAGTGACTACTTAAAAGAGTCTCCAAACAATCCCAGTAGTTCTTGCAATAATGGGTAATTGATTCTAGAGGTGGAAAAAGCCAAGAAGAGAAATTTAAGTTTCTTAGTTATTGATCTTAGTGGGTATAAGGTATGCATCTTAAAATGTATAGTCTAGTGTTCTATTTCTCAGAAGAATAGTAACCATTACAGAAACCCTGCACATTTGTGTAGCAGTATCTTACGTATCCTCTTTTAAAATTTTTAGTTATTTATTTATTTGATTTTTCTTTCAAATTCCATGTGGTAGGTGTTACTAACATTCTCATTTGGCAGGTGAAGAAACTGGGGCTCAGAGAAGTATCTAGCCCAAATGACCAAACTAGTAAATAGAACAAGGCAAATCTAATTTAGAGTCCAGCAATGTAAACAAGGACAGGAGAATATCCCACTGGGTTCATGTGGACATGGTTTACTCTTATCCTGCAAATACTGTGAATATATTTTGAGACCCAGACGTTTAATCAGGCTTAAAGGGAGGATGGTCTGCCCTGATGGTGCTTTTAAATTCCTGAGGGATTGTTTTAAAAGCAGTGGTTGAGAAGCCAGTTTGGTGGCGAAACTGATCAGCATTCAGGAGTTTTATTTGTCAGATTTTAATGCGATGGCGTCCTTATTTAATGAATATCCCGACAATGGTGCATGACAGTGTTCACAGAATCCCCATTCTGTAGCAAAAGAAAAGAAACGGATTTTGGACTTTCTGTTCATCTCATTTCTTCTTCAAGTCAGATGTCCAAAGAAGAGCTTTGGGTGGCTTACAACAATAACTGAACCGAAAACCCTAGCTTCATCTTGCTTCGTCCCTGAGCTTAGGTGTCTCCCTGTCTCTCTCTCTCTGGCCCTCTCACCTCCCGACCCCACCCCATCTCCTTGTCTATCTGGATACACATGCAAAGGGATTCTGTACAGTGGCTTGCTCTTTCTTTGTAGATCTGTCCCCTATCCTGGGCTGTCTGCTTTGCTGAGCAGCTACTGTGGAGTGCGATGAGCCTCTCAGGAGACTTCTTGTCCTTTCGTTGGGGCTGAGGCCAAAGGTAGGCCCAAGCGACCTGGTCTGTGCCTTCCTTCTCCTCCTCAGGCTTGGGTCTTACTAGCTTCCTGGATATTACCAATTCCATAGGGCAGATAGGATGTCTTTTCTAGAAGCCTGTAGCAGAGCGAAACCTAACTTCACAAGCTCTGCTTCCTTTCTCCTGGGTCTGGGTGTATCCTGTTTGAACGTGGCCTTCTGATGCTGTGGGTTTGGGAGACTTTTTGAGCCCCTGCTTTTCTAGACTGGCTTGGAAGGAAGAAGAGAACTTGAATCTCCCTCAGTAGTGCACACTAGTAGGTCCATTGCCTACCCTTTTTGTGGCTTTCATTTGGTGGCCCTGCGGGGCATTTTGGACCGGACCTAGATCCTTACAGCTCCTGTTAAGGTTGGAAGGTGAACCCTAGTGAGTGAACTAGGCTATTAGAATAAAAAAAACCCCACCTAGACCCTTGAATCTCCTTTCATTGGGATGCAAGTAAGATGCAGAAGAAAGAAGTTGTCTCAAAACAGAAACACCCAGAGGTGGGCCGTGCGTGGCCCTCTGCCCTTGTGTCAATACCCTGTGTTTCCGCTCCTCGTTCTGTCTACCTAGGGGCCACCACAGTGCCACCTACCTGCTCCGCGGTGTGACCTCTGAATCCCCAGGGTTTGTGTGCGCTCAGGCTTCCAAAGCCAGGGGTAGTTTTTGGGCTAGTTCTGGCTGAAGTCGATCGCTTTGGAATGTGGGAGTCCACCCAGGCGCTCAGAACTGAGTCAGGGAGCCTTGACCATCTTGTGGTCCCCGTGCTATTTTCTGACTCCTGGGCTCTGCGTCACTATAAGTCATTAGCACCTACTGATTCAGCTTAGTTACACAAGTTCAGGGACTTGATGCACAGATTCAAATGGTTTCTCTTTGCACGTCCTGGTCTTTTGCGTTCCTTGGTTGTTTTGTCTCTGGCCTCGGTTGGGCCTGGTCCTCCTCTGCTACTGTTTTGTCCTTGGTTCTCCTCTTCGCTTCTCAGTCCTCAGAGCTGGCCGGTTCCACTGCGTCTTTGCCAACCCCAGTGGTCTCAGCTTCTACCCCCTGTTCTTAGGGAATAATCTTGGATCTGAATATGTTGCTACAAAAAAAAAAAAAAAAAAGTCATACAACATATTTCCAAAATCAGAACTCTCCATTTGCTGTTATCCTGTCTGCCCTTCTCTCCAGGAGATTGTATTCAGGAAAATTCAGGAAAATACCTGAAGTTTGGGGAACTACAGAGCCTCCCAACCATCTAAAGAGAATTAAGTTGGGCTGAGCACCCTTTTTATGTCAAATGTATCTTAGTGCTCTGATTCTGTGAAAACTGGTGATGGCTGAATAATATATGTGGTCGGTGATAGTTTATTAACCAGACTATTTGATGAATCCACGGAAGGGATTGTAACGAAGTAGCTGAGATAGACTAGCCTTGAGTGGAGTGATCAATAATAGTCGGGCATTTTGTTTTGAGTTTTTGTTTTTTTCTCTTCCTTTTTAAGTTCATTTATTTTGAGAGACAGACCAGAAGAAGGGCAGCGAGAGAGGGAGAGAGAGAATCCCAGGCAGGCTCTGCGATATCAGCATAGAGCCTGATGTGGGACTTGAACTCACAAACCATGAGATCATGACCTGAGCCGAAACTGAGTCGGACACTTAACCTACTGAGTCACCCAGACGCCCTTGTTTTGAGTTTCTTTCTTTCTAAAAAAAAAAAAAAAAAAAAAAAAAAAAAAAAATCACATTTATTTATTTTTGAGAGACAGAGAGAGCATGAGTGGGGAAGGAGCAGAGAGAGAGGGAGACACAGAATCAGAAGCAGGCTCCAGGCTCCGAGCTGTCAGTACAGAACCCAACACGGGGCTCGATCTCACGAACTGTGAGATCATGACCTGAGCTGAAATCAAGAGTCAGGCGCCCAACTGACTGAGCCACCCAGGCACCCCATACTCTCTTTGGTATCTTTTGAATTTTATTTTATTATTACTTAAAATTTTTAAAAATGTTTATTTTTGAGAGGTGGGGGGAGAGAGAGAGAGAGAGAGAGAGAGAGAGCGAGCAAGGGAAGGACAGAGGGAGAGAGAAGGAAACACAGAATCTGAAGCAGGCTCTGAGCTGTCAGCACAGATCCTAGGGCTTGAACTCACAAACCGCAAGATCATGACCTGAGCCAAAGTCGGATGCTTAACTGACTGAGCCATTCAGGCGCCCCTTGTATATTTTGTATTTAAACTATGTGACTACATTTATCCCAGTATAAATAGGAGGGGTGAACGGAAAGAGGGAGGGGAGGGACCGAGGAAGGAAACTATTAATTATAGAGATTCATTACATCAATTAAGTAATATTTTCAAGTCATATGCTTATCTAAAGTACTTTGCAAAGCTCTTGGGGTATAAAAGTACATAGTAAAAGGAACTCTTTAGAGATCCCTATGTGCCGGTCTTTAGGGAAATGGTCTTTAAACCTGTCAACAACCCCATAAAGCAGGCATTGTTATCCACTTTTTACAAGTGAAGAAATGGAAGCTGTTAATGGTAGGGCCAGGGCTGGACCCAAGTAGGTCTTCATGCACACGCTGCCATGATGCCACCTTAGTCCGCTTGGGCTGGTATAAAAAAACTGTGCAGACCGGGCGGCTTAAACAGCAGACGTTATTTCTCTCCCTCCTGGAGGCTAGGAAGTCCACTCTCAAGGTGTAGACAGGCTCAGTGTCGGGTAAGGGCTCTATTCCTGGTGTGCAGCTGATTGCCTTCTTGCTGAATCCTCCCTCGGAGGAGACAGACAGAGATCTGGTCTCTTCCTCCCCTTATAATGGCACCAGTGCCGTCATGGGGACCCCATTCTCATGACCGCGTGACCTCGTTCAGACCCAATTACCTCCCAAGGGCCTTACCTTCAAATACCATCACACTGGACATTAGGGTGTCAACGTATGAGTTTGGGGGTGGGGGGGACACGAACATTCAGTCCGTAGCACTGCCTCTTCAACACAGGCATCTGCAACTAGGCATCAGCTCACTGGCAACCCTGGCCGTGAGCAAAGCTGTCACGTGGGGGAGATGTGATGGCTACCGTCTACAGTTCCCGCCCTCTCGGTCGCCTGCTCTCCCTTTGCCATATGCAACCTCCGTCTTGGCCTCTTTCCTTGTCTTTCCTCCAGAGCAGTTGAGTCTCTGCAGATGCTATTCCATCCGTCCCTCTACAGAGCATTCACCTTGCAGTCCCTCATTTAAATATCACTGTGTACCCATCACTTGTCAGGACTGGGCTAGATGCTGGGGATACAAAGTTAAGCAAAACAGGACGTGATTCCTGCCATCGTGTAGCTTTTTCTTTTTCTTTCTTTAACACTTTATTTGTTTTTGAGAAAGGCAGAGACAGAGCACAAGCAGGGAAGAGGCAGAGAGAGAGGGAGACACAGAAAATGAAGCAGGCACCAGGCTCCGAGATGTCAGCACAGAGCCTGACGCGGGGCTCGAACTCACGAACTGTGAGATCGTGACCTGAGCTGAAGTCAGACGCTTAACTGACTGAGCCACCCAGGTGCTTCCAAATTTTTTTTTTTTTTAATAGCTTAATGAATTTAACTTTCTTCTTTTTTTAATGTTTATTTATTTATTAAAATTTTTTTTTAACGTTTATTTATTTTTGAGACAGAGAGACAGAGCATGAACGGGGGAGGGTCAGAGACAGAGGGAGACACAGAATCTCAAACAGGCTCCAGGCTCTGAGCTGTCAGCCCAGAGCCCGACGCGGGGCTCGAACTCACGGACTGCGAGATCACGACCTGAGCCGAAGTCAGATGCTTAACCGACGGAGCCACCCAGGCGCCCCTATTTATTTATTTTGAGAGAACCAGTGGGAGAGGGGCAAGAGAGAATCTGAAGCAGGCTGTATGCTCAGCACAGAAACCAACACGACTGTGAGATCGTGACCTGAGCTGAAATCAAGAGTCGGACGCTTAACTGACTGAACCTCCCAGGCGCTGCACTTAACCTTCTATGGAGTCATGATCCGCCCCCCCCCCCCCCCCCCCCCGTTTTTTATAACCCACAGAACTTTCATTAACAAGATTCCACAGAATTAAGCTTTTGATAAACATACATTTTGGAAATAATGACCAAAGGGTGTTTTTTTTTGTTTTGTTTTAATGAAAACTCAGTAACTTGACAGGTGAATGTGTAAACCTCTACAAAATAGTATTTGAATTTAAATGGTGGGCTTTCAGTCCAAGGGAGAGATGTGAGGAATTTTAGGCACTGTGACATGTCCTATAGTGTAACAATTTAGGGCGGCAGAAACCTTTCTGTGTCTCTCAGGTCCTATAAAAGGTAGCTGCTCCCTGTGGCTCTGAGAAGACCCCAAGGCATCGACCACTACCACCTTCACCACCACAACGGAAGTGAAAGGACTATGCGTGATCATAATGGACTAGAACAAAAATGTGGAGTGCAGTAAAATAAAGATGATGTAGGCATCCAGAATGAGTACCGTGGGGCTAAGAGTGACTGTCCCACAGTTTAGCCCCTACGTACGCTTGTCCCTTGGTTTCCTGTCATTTCAATGTGATTCCATAGAGGCCGGGTGGCCTTGGCTGTATAATGCCTCCCCCCCCCCCCCCCCCCCCGCCTCCCCCACAAGAGATCAGATCCTAATATCTGGAAACTCTAAGTGTTACCATGTAAGGAAAATGGTTTTTGCAGATGTAATTAAGTTAAAGACCTTGACATGGGGAGATTTTCCCGGGTTATTCGGGTGGCCCAATCCTAAGTGTCCTTGTAGGAGACAGGCAGAAGGAGATCGTCCCTGCAGAGCAGAGGTGATATGAAGGTGATGGCAGAGATTGAGGTGATGTGGCCACATGCTGAGGAGTGCCAGCAGCCGCCACAAGCTGGGAGAGCCAGGATTGGATTGTCCTCCAGGGCCTCCCGAGGGACAATGACCCTGTCAGCACCTTGATTTTGGATATCTGACCTCCAGAATCACGAGAGAATAAATGCCTGTGATTTTCAGCCCTGGAGTTTGTGCCGATTTGTGAGAGCCGCGTTAGGGCAGGACTAGGAGTTGCACACTCTGAGGGCGGGGCTGTGTGTTCTCTGTCCTTGGCCTCTATTCAGCAAGCAGAGTTCTGTCTTTACAGGTACTCAAACACTGGAGTACTTGAACGGACTTCTTCATTGGCTCAGCGATTCAGAGCCTGAAGATTTGTATTTAAAATTTCATTGCAAGAGAAGGGAGAGCAGCAAGATCTGATTTGCAAAAGGAGAAATTAATGCCCCTGAGGCTTAGTCTCCCGGATGAGTTTATTGCATCTGGAAGTTGGATTTACACCACCTTTCTATGTAGCAGTTCCTTCGCTGCCCTGCAATATTAATAATACCACCAAAGAGGCTTCATCTAGCAGAACAAGAAAAGTGAGTCATTGCAGGCAGTGGTTTGACGTCTTAATTAAATACCACCTTGGTGCTGGCTTTCTCTTCGCCTGCACTGACGATATCTAAGTGACAGTGGTCTGGGATCTCTAGATCCAACATGAAATGTCTTCTGCTCAAATCCTCCATAAAATGTAATTTGGAACTTCTGAGCTTGGCTCTCACTGAAGCAGAACCCTCGTGTATTTACTGGGACTTTAGAGGCATGGGAACTAGAAACAGTTTGTTTTCACATATGCGGAAGCTGCAGAAAAAAAAAAAATCTGGAATCCTGGCTCCGTAGACTGGCCTGCTAATGAACATTAGGACATTATGACATTTCTTATAGACATTTTGCGTTTGTCCCATAGGGAGACAACGTCTTCTTGAAAAACCATGCCTCTAGAACCTCAGTTATGTCGTCAAGCCACGCAGGAGTTAAAATAAATTGCTAGAACATTTTACCAAATATTCTTAAACCAATGGCAATGGGTTTTGCCATGCAGCATTGTGGTTCTGTGCTGACGATTTTGTTTTTGTTGCTGTTGTTTTTTAAATGTTTATTTCTTTATTCATTTAGAGAGCTTGAGCAGAGGAGGGGCAGAAAGAGAGGGAGAGGGAATCTCAAGCAGACTCCACACTTAGTGCAGAGCCTGACTTGGGGTTCCGTATCCGAATCTGGAGATGATGACCTGAGCTGAAGTCAAGAGGCAGACGCTTAACAGATTGAGCCACCCAGGTGCCCTGAGATTTGTTTTTCTTAAGCACTACCTGATTCCACATAGGAATATGATTGTTTACACTATTAGATTTTGCAAGATTTCGTCACTTTTGTCGCTTGTAGTAATAAAGCCTAGCAGATATTTACAATGTCATGGCTAAAATGAAATTGCAGTTAATTTCTCCCTTGGCTATTCAGGTGGATGGAGAGAGGATTCGATTTTGAAGAGAGAGCTTTTCCCTTTTTTTTAAAAAAAAATTTTAATGTTTATTTTTGAGAGAGAGAATGAGAGAGACAGAGAGGGAGACACAGAATCTGAGGCAGGCTTCAGGCTCTGAGCTGTCAGCACAGATCCTAGGGCTTGAACTCACGAACCGCAAGATCATGACCTGAGCCAAAGTCAGACGCTTAACTGACTGAGCCACCCAGGCGCGCGCCCCACCCCCATTTAAATTGAACTTGTCTTTCCACAATTATCTTATCTTATGGTTGAGGTTGAACTTGACATTAGACCATTTTAGGTTTAAGTTAACCCACCAGGGTTGCCTGGCTGGCTTTGTCTGTGATTAGTCTGTGATTCTTGATCTTGGAGTCGTGAGTTCGAGCCCCGTGTTAGGTGTAGAGATTACTTAAAAGAAATAAAATAAGACATTAAAGGGGCACCTGAGTGGCTCAGTTGGTTAAGTGTCCGACTCTTGGTTTCGTCTCAGGACATGATCTCACGGTTCATGAGACTGAACCCTGAGTCGGGCTCTGCGCTGACAGCATGGAGCCTGCTTGGGATTCTCTCTCCCTGCTCCTTCCCTGCTGCCTCTCTTTCTCACTCTCTCTCAAAATAAATCAACTTAAAAAACAAGTTAACCCCTCACATGTCCAATGACTGAATTCATTGGCACTTCTGTCTCTTGCCACACTTTAAACGTGCTTCAAATACGCCATTTAGTTTAAAGTACTGATAGCAACAGCCTTGTTACCAAAGTATCAACCGTCGTGACTGGGACCTTGCTTGAACAGTTCCTTGTGAAATTCCCTAGAGACAGACCCATGTACGAGACATCCTGTTATTTTGCCTGGGGGGACATAGCAGTTGGTCAATAAATGATTATTCGGCTAAATGAAGTAATGATTGAATAATGATTGAAATCCCCAATTTGGGTGCCAGCAAAGCCTTAAACCAGCAGTTTTGGTGCCCTGAGCTCACAGATCAGCTTTGTAGCTGGTATCGTGGGGAAGCGGAACATGCAAGAATATTCGTAACTCATCCAGTGCCGCCCAAGGAGACTATACCGTTAGCCGCAAATATGAGCCCACGTAAGTGTGTACGTTTTTCTAGGAGGCCCATTACAAAAGGAGAAAGAAACAAGGAAAATGACTATTGGTAATATATTTTCTTTAACTCAATATATTAAAAAAATAACATCCAACATGCAACCAAAAATAAAAATTATTAGCTATTTTACATTCTTTGGTTTTTTATTTTTACTTATTTTAAAAAAATGTTTATTTTTGAGAGAGACGGAGACAGAACGTGAGTAGGGGAGGGGCAGAGAGAGAGGGAGACAGAATCCGAAGCAGGCTCCAGGCTCCGAGCTGTCCGCACAGAGCCCGATGCAGGGTTCAAACTCACAAACTGAGATCATGACCTGAGCTAAAGTCGGACACTTCACCGACTGAGTCAGCCAGGTGCCCCAACGTTCTTTGGATTTTAGTGTATGCATTTGGTACTTATAGTACATCTCAATTTGGCCTAGCCTCATTTTAAGTGCCCAAAAGCCACATATGGCTAGTGGCTACCATATTGGATAGCGCATGTTTATACCATCTGGAGGCTCCTATTTTCAGTCATTGTTCCTGCTAACTAGATGTAAAATCTGGATTTCATACGCTTTTGACTTGGATACACGTATAGTCCTGTCCAGGAACTGATACGAGTTGTATCAGTTGTGCAACCCAAACAAAATTGACAAAAACAAAAAAGTTCATCATCTAAAGATTTTGTAAAGTATGTCAGTCATTTCCTCTACATTTTAGGGTGCATGGCCAAGCTTCCGTTGCTCTGAGATTCACATTTTCTCTTATGTTCTTGTAGGGCAACTTACTTACCTTTCCTTCAACCTCTGTTTTCTCTTCTGTAGAATGGGGATAATATTTTGCCTCAAGGTATAGCAATAGCATTTGCAAAGATTTTAAGGCTGAAGCAATGAGTACTCACCGTTGGCTGGTATTGGTTCTTACTTTGTTTTTTCTTTTGCACACAAAACTCCAGAAAAACATGGGTGATGTCTGCCCTATATTTGCTAACCTTTTCATAATAATTTTTTTCCAACATCAACTCCCTATTGTGGCAAGAACTTGATGTGATTATTTGATGAAAATAAGGTAATCGGCACTTTGCTTCAATGGGTTCCACGTGGGCTGCCCCAAGTAGCTCTCTCGTACAGGGGGCCGTGTAGGATACCAAGAAAACACAAGACTGGCTTTTCAGGTGAGAAAACTTGAGAGAACCTTAGTTATCTTTCTTGAAGTATCGAACTAAAGTTGGAGACTTCTTTAAAGCATTTCCATTAAACATATCAAAATCAAGCCGGAACCTCTTATCTGGTGGGGAAAAGAGATCATGATGGAGAATTGATTATAGATACATCTAGGCTGTTCATTCTGTGTAAAACCTTTTTCTCCCCCTGCTCTCTTCTGACTTTATGAGTTTTGGGGATATGAAGTGTATGCTAGGAAAATATGTTTGGCTGTTTACCTTGCTTTCGGTGAGGATGAAACAATCAGAAATTACGCCTGGGTGGCTGAGTCCGTTGAGTGTCAGACTTGGTTTCGGATCAGGTCACGATCTCGCTGTTCGTGGGTTCGAGCCCCGCATCAGGCTCTGCGCTGACGGTGTGAAGTCTGCTTGTGATTCTCTGTCTCTGTCTCTCCGTGCCCCTCCCCACCCCTCAAAAATAAACTTGAAAAATAAATAAAACGTTTCAGTTCATTAAAAAAAAAATTACCTGGAGATAATTAGCTAAAATTTCTTCTCGTATCCTACCAAAGCTCATATAAGCTTTGTCAAATACTTTTTCTCCTGTTTTTAAGTGATGTAAATATGTTTGCGCTTCCTCTGGCATTTCCTAAGAATTTTTGCATAACTTGGGTGCCTTTATTTAGATGTTGTCATTGATTGTAATTCCAAGTAAGATGGTCTTCATGATAAAGAGTGGGTGGCCACCAGGCCTGTGTTCTTGGGAATCAGTTGTCCCTTTGCCCTTGCTTTTTGTCAATAATTAAACTGCATTCTGATCCTCCTTCAATTGTTTGTGGAAAAACACCCATCGAGGGAAGTATTCATGATTTGAACAGCACTTGACAAACCCCTGAAAGACTTAGGGAGAATGGGAGAATGGGAGGATTATTGAGGCTAGTGTTTAGAGTCTTCCATTTTCTTTTTCTTTTCTGTTTTCTTTTATAAGTTGTTTTTTAATGTTTATTTATTTGAGAGAGAGAGAGAGGGAGACAGAGCGTGAGGGGAGGGAGGGGCAGAGAGAGAGGGAGACTCAATCTAAAGCAGGCTCCAGGCTCTGAGCCGTCAGCACAGAGCCTGACATGGGTTTTGAACCCGGAGGCTGTGTGATCGCGACCTGAGCTGAAGTCGGACGCTCAACCGACTGAGCCAGGCGCCCCTAGATTCTTCTGTTTTCAACTAAAAACTTTTTTTTTCTTAAGTATGAAACGTTGGCCCCCACACAGCTGACTTTGGAAAGAATGGTTAACTCATGGTTGAAAACAGAGCTCTAAAATGTGTTGGTAAAAGCAACATACCTTTGCTAAATATTATATTTTATTTGAGTGAATGAGTGAATAAATATAATGAGTGAATATAATGCATTTTTTGCTTTTTATGTTTATGTAAATTGAAAAAAAATTTGCAAAACTGACCGTGTATCTTTTTTGAAAGATTTTTTTTTAATGTTTATTTATTTAAGCAATCACTACTCCCAATGTGGGGCTTGAACTCACTACCCTGAGATCAAGAGTTGCGTGCTTTTTTTAAAAAAATTTTTTAAATGTTTATTTATTTTTGAGAGAGAGAGAGAGAGAGAGAGAGAGAGAGAGACAGAGCATGAGCAGGGGAGGGGCAGGGAGAGAGAGAGAGAGAGACAGACAGACAGACAGAATCCGAAGCAGTCTCCAGGCTCTAAGCTGTCAGCACGGAGCCAGATGCGGGACTGGAACTCACGAACTGTGAGATCGTGACCTGAGCCGAAGTGGGATGCTCAACCGACCTAGCCACCAGGCGCCCCTAGCGGGGCATGCCCTTGATCAACCAGCTGAGCCAGCCAGGCACCCCGGGCCCTTGTGTTTTTATGTTGCACAACGTGGGTAACTTTAGTTGAAATAGACCTGCGTTGAAATGGAGAAAAGGAAGCAACTCTTTGCTTTTCTTTTTAAATCTTGCTGTTAAAATATTTGGGTGGTCCAGATCAATGTGAAGGTAATGGTTTCCCTTTTCTCCGCATCACTGGTTGGAAAAACCATGCATTTGGCTGGTTTTTGAATAGGTGAAAGTCGACAAATCTAGTATATTTTCTTGGAGGGAAATCAGTGCGATAGTCCCTTTTTGCTATGAGGTAAAGGGCATTTGACCTCTTGTCTCTTCTTTTCTTTGACATGGCTCACTCACTGCGAATGTTGGAAACTCTGAGAGAGGATAAATTCTGTCTGGTTTTGCACTGCACTTTATCCTGTGTAGAGTGCTCATAGAAAGGGAACCATGTCTGCAGAACTTCTAGAAAAAGTTGTATCTCTGTGGTATTGAAGGGGTACATGAGATGGGTACATATCTTCCCTCCTGTGGAAAGAAGATAATCATTCTGCAGTTTTCCTGTGAGTCAGGAAGCAGTAACAAAACTATAGCTATCCTATCCAGCTTCAGAAAAATGAGGTAATTGGGGGAGCCTGGAGTGGCTCAGTTGGTTGAGCCTCTGGCTTCGGATAAGGTGATGATCTCACGGTTCGTGAGTTCAAGCCCAGCATTGGGTTTGCTGCTGTCAGAGCAGAGCCCGCTTTGGATCCTCTGTCCCCTTCTTTCTCTGCCCCTCCCCTGCTCGCCCTCTCTCTCAAAAATGAATGAACATTTATTAAAAAAAAAAAGAAGAATGAGGTGTAATTTCTCGGGTGGGAGGGAGAAGAAGAAAAAGGCTGGTGACTTGAAAGTCGAAATACTGGTTTTTTGCATCTACACCCAAATCTGGTTTTCCCTTTATTTTGTTCATAGAGAAAATCTAATCGGTGGGAACCAATCATCTTGTGATTGTGCTTTTTAAACCTTGGCTTCAGTTTTTTAATGACAGTGGTTGGGAATACAGTCGTTCCCTTTTATCCTGGGTTCTCCGTAGTTTCAGGTATCGGACTGGAAGCAGAGTATCCTCCTTCTGATGTAAGGTCAGAAGGTCAATAGTAGCCTGACCCCACGTCACTCACCTTGCTTTATGCCATCATGGAGGCATTTCCCCATCTCACGTCATCACAAGAAGAAGCGTTGAGTACGGGATAATATGATAGTTTGAGAATGAGACCACATTCTCAAACTGTAAACAGTTTATTGTAATAACCATCGTATTTTATTATTATCATTTAATGTTTATTTATTTATTTTGAGAGAGCGAGAATCCCAAGGAGGCTCTGTGCTGTTAGCGCAGAGCCCGATGGAGGGCTTGATCTCACGAGCCGTGAGATCACAGCCTGAGCTGAAATCAAGAGTAGGACTCCCAGCCGACTGAGCCACCCAAGCGCCCATATTCTATTATTATTGTTAATATCTTGCAGTGCCTATGTATAAATTAAACTCTATCGTACCTATGTACATATAAGAAAAAACATAGTGTATATAGAGGTTGGTATTATCCACACTTTGGGGTACCTACTGGTATGTACCCTTGCTGGTGAGGGGGGACCACTGTAATTTCCCTCCTTGGACCTGAGCTCTGTTAATTATTTGATAAGAAACCTCTCATTGTCAGAAGAGCCAAGAGGCAGGTCTAGCTAATATTTTCAAACCCAGGAAATATTTATTATCTCAAATATTGTTCAACTGATAGGTTAGCAGGATCCTGGGATAAGACAATTTCCCTCATGATAATGAGACGCTGTGACTCAATTACTTTTCCACAGGGCTTTTTGTTTTCATTTTCTGGTTTCTGCTCCTGGATTTAAGACTCATTCTTTTACACTAAACAGTGATGCTGTTGAATAGCAATGTTACTTTTTTTAGCTGAGGGAAACTTGGTTTATTTCCTAAGTTAACAGAGTTCCGTTCTCAACAGTAACTCTGAGAGCCCTGGATATCAGTCTTTATTGAGCCAATAAAGTTTTATTTACTTGCTCTTAAAAGTTTGGTTTCCACAGTAGTGTGGATAATAACGTATTTAGCGCAGATTTCAAATATCTTTCTTTGAAACGGGGCAAGGGCTGATTTACTTATTGGCTGTGAGTTGTGAAAACATTTCAGTTGATGTTTTTTTAACATTGCTTGACACTCTCAGAAATGGTTCATTCTGGAACAGGTCCTTGGATCGTGAAAGAGGGGGAAAAGGAGAGTGGTTCCTTCTGCCAATGCTGAGTGATTTGCCCAAGGGGGGGTGTTACAGGGCTTGAGGTAGAGCCTTACCCTGCTTTGTGGACAACGCCCTGTCTTGCCTTTGAGTCTGGTGGTCGTCCAAGGGAAGGTCCAATCACTTTTGAGGAATAGTTTTAATTAGTAGGATTGGTTCCTCTACATTTTATCATGGAAGAATTGGTCAGATATCTATCTTGTTTTTCATGTTTATTTGTTTTGAGAGAGAGAGAGAGAGAGAGAGAGAGAGAGAGAGAGAACGCAAGTGGGGGAGGAACTGAGGGAGAGGGAGCCAGGATCTGAAGGGAGCTCTGTGCAGACAAGAGAGAGCCCGATCTGAGGCTCGAACTCATGAACCATGAGATCATGACTTGGGGTGAAGTTGGATGCTTCAGCGCCTGAGCCACCCACAAGCCCCAGATATCTACCTTTGTGAGCACCAGAGACTCGTGGTAAGATGCCTTGCAAATGTTGAATGGTCTATGAATATTATGTTGAATGGTCTATGAATATTATGTGTATCCCGATATGCTGACGTTACTGTAGTTACCGCGGCGCGCAGCAAAGCAAAGCACTCAAACTCCTTTCATTATTAGGGTTTCTCGGACACATCAAAGGGCCACCCACCACCACGCACGGGATTGCCTTCAGGAAGGTCCTGCCCTCTTGAAGATGACTCTTAGCATTGTAATGCTGCTGTTGTCCGGCTTAGAAAGTCTGTGTTCCTGAAATAGGAAATGTGTAGCAAGAGCGCTGGCTTAATTTTGATTAACGTTTGGTTATACGGGATGTATACATATGTAATGTTTTATTTTTTTAATGGTTATTTAATTTTATTTAAAAAATTTTTTTAATGTTATTTTTGAGAGAGAGAGAGAGAGAGACAGAGCAGAAGTGGGGAAGGGACAGAGAGAGAGGGAGACACAGAATCTGAAGCGGGCTCCAGGCTCTGAGCTGTCAGCACAGAGCCTGATACGGGGCTCGAACACATGAACCACGAGATCATGACCTGAGCTGAAGTAGGATGCTTAACCGACTACTGAGACACCCAGGCACCTAACTGTTTTTAATTTAAAAAACACATTGGTAAAGTTAAGTCTATGCAACTATCCAGAATAACAGAATGCTTTTACCCTTACAGCTCCTTCTGAAGAAATGACAACATGGGTGTGGGCTATTGGCTAGTGTTTGAAGGTATTTGAGTGTGTATTAACTGCTTCCGACATTGAAAAGTTTTATCCCCTAGGCAATTTGGAGTCTTATGTGTTCTACTGGCATACTGGATGGTCTTTGGGAATGTGTGATAGTCTCAAATTCTGCAGAAGGTGGCTATTGAATATTAAAAACAGGGGCACCTGCGTAGCTTAGTCAGTTGAGCGACCAGCTCTTGATCTGAGCTCTTGATGTTAGGTCTTGATCTCAGGGTTGTGAGTTCCAGCTCCACATTGGGCTCCGTGGAAAGCATGGAGCCTACTTAAAACCAAACAAAGCATATGTCTGCAAACATTTTACAGTGCTGTGCTAGAGGGACACCTGGCTGGCTCGGTTGGAAGAGTGTGTGACTCTTGATCTTGGGGTCATGGGTTCGAGCCCCATGCTGGGTTGTAGAGATTACTTTAAAAAAAAGAAAAGAACTTGAAAAAAAAATTTAAATGCTGTGATAGAGACTCTTCATTTGTCACCCTGAGTATGTGGATCTGCAAATGTTCCTCCTCCTTAATTACATGGCTTGACATTTCTTCAAGGAAGGTGCCGTCGGTTACGAATCACCTCTTGCCATGCTGGAATGCCAGGCTTCTGTCTCCTAGCACTGAAGGTGAAGTCCAACAGGGTAGTTGCCAGGCTCATCACCAGGATTTTTTTGCCTCCCTCAGTTTGCTGATACAGCATCAGTATCAGAAAGATGGACCTCCACAACCTCTTTAAAGTGCTTTAAATTTAGACACATTTATGTCTTATCCAAGGATAATCCTGACAAATTATTGTAAATTATTTCTGGAAGCGGTTGAATTAATTCTGTACTATGCAGAGCCAGGTGTATATTTTGGGAAAGATTTAGCGCGTCTTTGGTGCTAAAAGTACAGCAACAGGACTGGAGACACTCACGGCGAGTCCGGGGTCTTTGCCCTACTGTGCGGATAAATGATGTTCACGAAAGGTCGAATTAGAGCTTTAAAATTCCTGATTGCCGTGCTCTACTTTCTAGTGTGATCCTTTTTTAGTCTGTCTCTGTGACTTTTTCCCCCTCCTTTTCATTTTCTCTTTTTAGTGGGAAGGTACAACCCCGATTCATTTATCTTCTGGAAAGAGGTATTCTTTGTGTTTTCGTGACAGGTACTTCTCATACCCATTGTTTCTAGAAGCAGGAGGACTTTTTCATTTCTGTGCTTCTGGGGTCACACAGATACAAAGATAGGATGAAACAAAAGTGGGCCTGAGAGAGGAATAGAAATTAGTGTTTCCACGTTGAAAAAAAAAAAAAAAAAAAAAAGAAAGGAAAAGGCATTGAGCCCATACCTGCAGGAGATGGTTTGATCAGTGGAACAGATAAATTAAGTAAGTGCAGCAGCCCCTGCCTTAGAGGAGCTTATACGCCGAGGCTCGCACGTCGAATGGCTCAGAGCAGCCTCTCGGGAATAGTTTGTGACGTTTCAGTGTGACGTTTCTGAATTCCCCACGGTGAATGGTTTGTGTTCATCTGCTAAGGCCGCCGTAACGAAATACTGGTTTCAACAACAGGAGTTTACTTTTGCGCAGTTCTGAAGGCTCGACGTCCAAGATCAAGGTGTCAGTAGAGTTGGGTTCTTCTGAGGGCCGGAAGGGAGGGATCTATTCCACGCCTCTCGCCCTGCCTTGGAGATGACCACCTTCCCCCTGTGTCTCGTCTTATTGTCTTCTGTGTGTGTGTGTGTGTGTCCAAATGTCCTCTTCCTATAAGGGCATCGGTCATAATTGGATGAGAATCCACCCTAATGACCCTTTTAACTTAATTCCCTTAAAGACTCTATCTCCAAATATAGTCACATTCCAAGGTAATGGGAGTTAGGACTTCAACATAGGAATTGGGGGTCATAATTCAGCCCGTAACAAATGGTTGTGGTTGTCCCTTGATACTAACACTCATACTTTGTTTTTCTCATTTCTTTTATTCTTTTTAAAAAATTTTTTAAAATTTAATGCTTATTTATTTTTGAGACAGAGAGAGAGAGTGTGTACGTGCATGCACTCGAGAGAGAGTGCGAGCATGAGCAGGGGAGGGGCAGAGAGAGAGAGGGAGACACAGAATCGGAAGCAGGCTCCAGGCTCTGAGCTGCCAGCACAGAGCCCGAGGCGGGGCTCGAACCCACAAACCACACGATCACGACCTGAGCCACCCAGGCGCCCCTTGGGTGTTTTCTTCATAAACTTTTTATTAAGTATAATATGCATAAAAAAGTGTGTCATGTAAGTGCACAATTCAGTGAATGACCGCACAGTGAACTCTGTAGATTAAGGATGTTGATAGCTCCATTTCTTTGTGTCTTGTTCAGTTACTTTTCCTCCGAGAGCTAACTGCGGTCGAGACTTTTGGACACCATAGATAGAAGTTTTAAAGAGTTCTCCATTAATATAAATGGAAGTGCACACTACATACTCTATGGTGTTTGGCTTCCTTTTGCTCAATATTTTGTCTGTGAAATACAGTCGCGTTGCTGAGTGTAGCAATAGGTTTTTGCTCCCCCCCCCCCCCCCCCGACGCTGTACAGTTTTCAATTATTTGAATAGTGCACACCTGTTTATCCATTCTACTGGTTGCCTCCACCATTTTGACCGTTAGCAATAGTGCTGCTGCGAACATTCTGGTAAATGTCGCTTATTAAACAGGTACGTGCATTTGTTTTGTGGGATGCAGTGGCTGGATCATAGGGCATAGGTTACATTTTAGTATATGCCTGCCAAAAGGGCATATTTTTCTAAAAGGGCTTGTACCAGTTGACCCTTCCACCAGTAATGTGTGAACGTTCTCGTTACCACAGTGTGTTAGTGCTTGATATTATCATCAAGTTTTAGATGTTAGGCATTCTCTTCGGTAGGGAGTGGAATCTCACTGTGATTTCATTTCAAATTTCCCTGATGACAAATGAATTTGAGTGTCTTTTCATCTGTTTTGACCATGAAAGTATCTTCATTTGTGAAGCTGTTTAAAGTCATCATGGCCACCGAATCATCCCCCAAATCAAATTCCCCAGAACTCTTCTAATTCTTTAAAATTTTTTTTAATGTTTATTTATTCTTGAGGAAGAGAGACAGAGTGTGAGTGGGGGCAGAGAGAGAGGGAGACACAGAATCTGAAGCAGGCTCCAGGCTCCGAGCTGTCAGCACAGAGCCCGACGCGGGGCTCGAACCCATGAGCTGTGAGATGATGGCCTGAGCTGCAGTCAGACGCTTAACTGACTGAGCCACCCAGGTGCCTTAGAACTCTTCTAATTCTTTTTTTTTTTTAATTTTTAATGTTTATTTTATTTTTGAGACAGAGAGAGACAGAGCATGAGCAGGGAAGGGGCAGAGAGAGAGGGAGACACAGAATGTGAAGCAGGCTCCAGGCTCTGAGCTGTCAGCACAGAGCCTGAAGCGGGGCTCGAATTCACAAACTGTGAGATCATGACCTGAGCTGAAGTTGGATGCTTAACCGACTGAGCCACCCAGGCGCCCCAGAACTCTTCTAATTCTTAAGTAGATAAATAATGGATTGATCTTTTTGTAAATTTAGGTTCCTTATTTCTAGGGTGAAGGACTTGGTTTTCTTGGGGGAGGGTCTGGGTTTACGCTTTATTAACAGAATCCTCGTTCTCTCTCAGAAGCACCCCAGTTTGGACAATAAAATTATGGTCGCCCTATTTATATCCATCACCTTTCCTGCATTATTAAAAGCTTTCCTGTCTGAAATCACTCGTTCATTTATTCTGTCATTGTTGAGCTCTTACTGCATTCCAGGAGTGTGGTAAACACTCAGGGAAGAAAGATATATAAGGCATCCCCACCATTAAGGTCCGGAGTATTGTGAAAGAAACAGGTAATAGAACCGCTTTACCTGATTTAATCATAGCTCTGTAATCATAACTCTGAATTCTATGCTGGATCTCTTTAAGAGTATCTATACTAATGAAATGATTTGTTATACCTATAGCTTGTGTTGAGGATTTATGATATATTTTCCACGACTAATAGTGACTTAGCAATTACATTTGGTCTGAATCACAGAAAATTCACTGTGTATTTTCCTCTCGCTTTGTGGAGGCAGTCGTTAAAAAGACACCCCTTTTGGCGCTGTGTTTGTCTCAAGATCCTAATCTGTGTTGCGGATTTATGGTCAGAGAATTCTGTCCGCAGCTTCGTAGAACTCGTGGTGTGGGCACAAGCCTTAAACCCTTGAGTTACGGTCAGAGAAACTTGTCTTAATGGGTTGAAATCATGTCTTAAAAAAAAGTCTCTCTGGTCCCTATGTCTTCATTCAGTTGGATCCAGCTGTGTTAAAAGCGATCTAACACTGCCCGTTAACCAGCAGAGAATACTGCCTTAATTTAAATGTCTCCTATTGTCCCATCTGCCCAGGTGCTTAGCTCTTACTCTGTGCTCACTCCCCTGTGTGAATGAACCGTAAACCCTGTCTCAGGATTGTCTGTTTACGTGTCCACCTCCTAGATTAGACGGCGATCAACGTGAGAGTCCCGGCAGCTGGCCTGATGCCCAGTATCAGTTAGCTGTTCTGGTCAGCGAATATACCTTTTGAACGAATGAGGATAAGCAAATCACAGAGCCCAAGCGCAGTTCCACATGCAATGACTAAGAAACTACAGAGTACCCACTGCCCAGAGCTAGGCACTGCGCTGGGCCAGCGTGGCCCCAAAGACACCTGCTGACTGCTCGGTCAGACTTCGTGTTGGGGGATGAGAGCAAGCAGAAATGAAGGGATCACACGACGTAGTGTTCAGTTACAGATTGAGGTGTGTGTGTGTGTGTAAGTTTATTTATTTATTTTGGGGGGGGGGCACAAGCAAACGGGAGGGGCAGAGAGAGAAAGGGAAAGAGAGAATCCCAGGCAGGCTCCGCACCATCAGCGCAGAGCCCGACGTGGGGCTCGAACTCGTGAACCGTGAGATCATAACTTGAGCTGAAATCAAGAGTCGGAGGCTTAACCTCCTGAGCCACCCACGTGCCCCGAGATGCTTTGAAGCAAAGGAGTGCCTGACACTCCTCTGACCCAGGTTCAGAACCTGGGAAGGCTTCCCAGGGAAAGTGGCACTAGAACTCTGAAGGATGAACAGGACTTCGGTAGAGGCAGCAGGTGGGCACGTGGGGAAGGATCTCCGGCCGAGGGAATGGCTTGTCCAAAGGCTCTGCGGTGGGAGGGAACATGTGTGCACTGGATCACAGAGATTTCCAGAAAAGATAAACCGGCGAGGCCATTCCTGGGCTGGCAGGCTTCACCGAAGATCCTGTTCTTTAGGAGCAAGGGCTTGCCTCTGAAAGGTTGTATGGGAAGGTATGGGTGCAGATTTTCATTTTATGAGGCTCATGCTGTGCTAGAAACTAGCTTACTACCTTGAAAATGTAAATAAAGGGAAAGAATCAAATCTTTATCCTTCCTTTGCTGTATAATTTATATCTCAAAGCAACTGAACAGCTCACGAAGAGAAGTTTCTCTGTAGAAGTATTCTAGCTGGTACATGAAAGGGAATGGTTAGGATACGACCTACCACCATTGTGGGATCCTTAAGGAATCAGGTACCTAGGCAATACTTATCAATAGCTGTTAACATTAGAAAAAGAGAGACGAGTGGTCATGACATGATTCTTGAATATATATAGTACCATCGTTTGGTAGAATTGTCGAAAAACCACACCTACAGCTGACCATGCTGGTAGACCCGATTAGCATATTTTCGGGAACTGTAAGGGGACAGAGGGACGGACTTTGCACCACACGTGCCCGCGGAGATGCGGTCAGCGTCGTCCAGATCCCGGGAAGACCAACAACACAAACAACCCTGATTATTTCAACACAGAAATTGCAAAGGGGAGAAAAGGGATGGAGGGGATTAGAAACTGTAGGTTAAAAGACTTACATACATGGAGAGACCCTATTTGGATTCTGACTTGAACACACGAACTGTGAAACGAAACCACATTTATGGAGATTATTGGGATAATTTGAACACTGGCTGGATATTTAGTGCCATCGAGGGATTATCACGAATTATTCCTGTATGATCACGTTATTTTGGTTCTGTTTAAAGAACAACAACAGAAAGAGTTCCTCTCTTTTACGTACTGAAATACTTATCAACGGGATGATGTGATGTCTCAGATTTGCTTCCAAGGGGGAGTAAAAGTGGGTGAAGGTTGAAGCCGGGTTACGAGTCGGTGGGAGTTCATTTTACTTTTCTTTCTCTTCCTGTTTATGCCCAACATTTTCTATTATTAAAAGTTTTGAGGGGCGCCTGCGTGGCTCAGTCGGTTAAGCGTCTGACTTTGGCTGAGGTCAATGTTCGAGCCCCGCGTCGGGCTCCATGCTGACAGCTCAGAGCCTGGAGCCCGCTTCGGATTCTGTGTCTCCCTCTCTCTCTGTCCCTCCCTCACTCGTGCTCTGTCTCTTTCTCTCTCTGTCAAAAACAAATAAACATTAAAAAAAAATTAAAAGTTTTGGGAGGTAGGAGGAGAAAAATAGAGAAACCACCCTTTGACTTTTCTCCTCAAGCCCCAAATCCTTGGTATGTCCGAGTTGACATTTTATCAGGTGTTCACGTTTTAGTGTATTGCTATATTAAAACATTTTAGTTTTAATATCTTGAATATTAGTATATTTTAATGCCCATGGGCATGATTAATCTTTTAGAAAATTAATTCTGTTAATTGTGTCAAATTTGGGTATCTAGGAGAAGCCTAATGACAGTAAGCAGCACTGAAAATCCCACCATCTTGGGGAGAAGCTACAGTTAATATTTTTGGGGTATCCAGTCTCATTAAGGACGTATACATACTAAGTATGATTTTAATGATAAAGCTGTTTGATTATGTGACAAATTTCCGGGTTCATATTTTAACGGTACATTGTGAGCATTTCCCCAACGCATTGGGGATTCTGTTCTAAACAAATTTTAGTGACCATTTAATATGACATCTTATAGACATTAATGGCAGAATTTATTTAATTAATTGCCCCTTGGTGAACATTTATGCTTTTTTAAAACAATTTGTTTTTCCTGTGTAAATGATGTTCTAATGAATAGCCTTATGTAGATATATCTGGGTGTATACCCTGATCATTTTCTTAGAGTAAATTCCTATAATTGAAGAGCTGGGTCAATGAGCCTGTATTTTTATAGGAATTGATACATAGCCCTTCAAACTGTTGACACTGATTTGCATTCCCATTAGCTGCATACGAGAATGCTTGTTTTTTCTATGCCCTCATCAACTTCGAATATTCTCGGTAATTTTTTGTGGCCAATTTGTTGATGAAAAATGGTAGTAAATTGCTTTAATTTGCATTTCTCTGATTACCATTGAGCTTGAACATTTTTCCTATTAATTACTGCATTAGTCTTTCAATGACCAGAGAGGCCCTTTGTGTATTTTTCCATTTGTGCGTTCTTTTTATTGATTATACATTTTCTTTATATATTAAGGCCAGTATCACGTTGGTCGTCATATTGTAACAATTTTCTCCATATGCTTTTAAATTTTTTTTTTTTTTTTTTTCAACGTTTTTAATTTATTTTTGGGACAGAGAGAGACAGAGCATGAACGGGTGAGGGGCAGAGAGAGAGGGAGACACAGAATCGGAAACAGGCTGCAGGCTCCGAGCCATCAGCCCAGAGCCTGACGCGGGGCTCGAACTCACGGACCGCGAGATCGTGACCTGGCTGAAGTCGGCCGCTTAACCGACTGCGCCACCCAGGCGCCCCTCTCCATATGCTTTTAAATTCAGCATGTGGAATTTCTGACATAGAGTTTTCATGTTTTTGTATAGTCAAATTAATTTATCTTTTTGTTCATGAGTTCTCTTTTTGTTTATTAAAAAGTCATATTCTATTTCAAAATGGCTGTGTTTGTCCTGTTTTTTCCCTATTGTTTCATTTCTCTTACCTTTGACTCTAATTCACATAGACTTTATTTTGCTCTATCACCATATTGTATTTTGTTTTATTGTTTACAGTAGGGGTTAACATTATCTTCCTGGTAGTGACCATTTATCCTAGATATTGAACAGTTCTTTCTCTTATTTGAATTATTACTACTTCTCTCATATATTAAGATCTTTTATACATGGGCCTTGTATACCCTCCCTATGCCATACTATCCAATCCTGTGCCAGTATAATCGTAGTTTAAGTCTTGCAACTTTACAAACTGTTTTAGCATAAAATATCAATTTTCTACCTCTCTCTTTTTGACTTTTATCCCATTAAAAAGGCCTTTTCCCTACCCTTTTAATCTTTCAGATGGCTTTCTCACTCCTGTTAAGGTCCAACAAGAATTTTCTTGTGATTTTGAACTGGATGACATCAGACCTATTTGGGAGAGTTTTGATATTTACACATCATTCATTCTTATCCAGTAACAAATAATGATCAGTGTTTTTTTAATGTTTTCCAGACATTTTTTGTATAGGCTCTGCATTTTTCTTGTTAATTCCTAGATATTGTATACTTGATGATGTAATTATGTTTGGGATTACAAAAACGTAACAGTATTATTGAGATAAAATAATTATCTTTTTTTTTAAGTGTTTATTTTTGTGAGAGAGAGAGAGAGAGCGCACAGGAGAGGGAGAGGAATAAGAGAGGGGACAGAGGATCTGAAGCGGGTTCTGTGCTGACAGCAGCGAACCTGTTGTGGGGCTCGAACTCAGAACCGTGAGATCATGACCTGAGCCTAAGTTGGATGCTCAACTGACTGAGCCACCCAGGTGCCCCTGCTTAACATTTTTTGGCTTACTTTCCAAGCTGATCTAACTGTTGATCACAGGAGCACACATACAACCTTATATTACTTTTAGTTTTCTGTTTTGTCTTTTTAAAGGTGATTCTGCCCACCTATTGTTACGTATTGTTTTTCAAGACAGGACACAGGATTACCATAACATGGAGATCTCTGAATTAGGCATAAGTAAACATTAAACTCTGGTCTCTGCTCTGTCTTCAACTGGCTGTGCGGTCTTATGTGTTAAAAGGTAAACTGAGGCATGTTAAAATTTTTAAGAGTGTAAGCAAAAATTGCTTTTTGAAAAATTTATTTATTTATTTTGACAGAGAGAGAAAGCGAGCATGGAAGGGGCAGAGAAAGGGGGAGAGAAAGAGAGAGAGAGAGAGAGAATGAGAGAGAGAGAGAGAGAGAGAGAGAGAGAATCCCAAGCACCGTCAGTGCAGAGCCCGATGTGGGGCTTGAACTCACGAACTGTGAGATCATGACCTGAGCCAAAGTCCGACGCTTAACCTACTGAGCCACGCAGGTGCCCCCCAAATTCCTTTGCATTGGGCAGCATCTCATTCAAAGATAGAAAGGAGCTCTGAGGAGCTGTACAAAATGAGACTTACAGGCAGAGGGAGCAGAAACAAGGAGGTTACACTAGGCCAAAAAGTGGATACTTTCCCTTGGGGAAGAGTCTGTCAGGCAGATTCCTGATTTAGTGCTGATCAGGTGATTCCTGATTGATTGGTTGAAGATTCCACTCCTGGGAGAGCCAAAACTGTAATCGATTCTTTTTTGGTGACATAGGGCTTAGCATAAGTGACTCCATGTTGGGTCCGTTGTCTTGTTTTTAATTTATTTTTTTGTTATTGCCGCTGCTGTTGTTGTTACTCTTATTATTTCTTAGAGACAGAACATGAGCAAGGGAGAGGGGCAGTGGGAAAGAGCAAGAGAATCCTAAGTAGGCTCCACACTCAGCATGGAGCCCGACTAGGGGCTCCATTCCAAGACCCTGGGATCATGACCTGAGCTGAAATCAAGAGTCAGACGCTCAACCAACTGGGCCACCCAGGCGCTCCGATGTTATGTTATGCCATTGGCAAATCAGTGAATTCTGTAACAAGCCCTCAAAATATGTCAGCCTCATACTTTGTGTATTAGAAGGAAATCAGAATTTCACCGGCAGCACAGCAGATGAAATGTTATAGAAGTGAAAGTATGAAAAATATTCTGTGTTTCCCCCTCATTC
Organism: Panthera leo; assembly: GCF_018350215.1. NCBI lineage: Eukaryota > Metazoa > Chordata > Mammalia > Carnivora > Felidae > Panthera > Panthera leo. Next base: position 7,723,418 of record NC_056683.1, on the reverse strand, counting down.
TGTTTGCCTGGTATAGGGTCAGTTTGGCATTTTAATTGCTCAGAATATTGGCTTTGTGTCCTAAGTCTACCAAGCATGACTAAGAATACACATGACCTCACTCTGCAGAATTATGTCACCCCCTCCATTTTAGATGCTAGTTTTCACACTTGTGAGGGGGAGAACACATTTTTATTGTAAGGTTTATTTTTATAATCAATGACCCAACTTTAGCGTTTTGAATCTGGTAGCGTTTTCACATAGGCTGTTTCCTTTCTCATGACACAAGAGAAGTGTTCACTTAAGTTGCAACCGGAAATGCTGCTTGATTATGGAAAAGTATGGAAAATGACTGACTTGGGGAATCCATGCCATGGGCAGAGAGGGGTTCCGGTGGTCCTCAGGATTATGACCTCCTGTTGGTTGGTCTTCATTTCTCCCACTGGGCATCTAACAGGACTGTGGTTCTGAGAAGTAACTGAACTTGCAGAAATAGCTCATGAAATCATTTTCTATTTAAACGGTCTGCACTTTTTAGAATAAATACTCTTTAAGTAGCACGATATTAATCTAGGTCTTTGACAGCAACTGCATTGAGAAGGCAGCCTTTGCAAAAACACTTTTGTCACCCATCCAAGTATGGGTCTTTTATGACAGATTGTTGTGTATCTGAAGGAGCTATTGTGTCAACAATGAGCATCATAATGAGTCTAGAAATCTGACTCAATGGAACAAATGTATTTTAATGGCAAGCATTTTACTTTAAAAGGATGTACCAAAATAGAGCGAGAGTCTGAAAGCAAGGCATTATTTTATAAGGAAAGACTAATACATGGGTAGTTCCAGCTGAAGTAAGGATGTCACTGGGAATGAAAATTGACTTTGAGTGGATAAAATCACTCCCATCAGCAAACCACAAATGCTGTGGGAGAGTTACCTGCGGTGGTACAGGAGCATTAAAACGGGTGCAGATACCCAGGAATGTCCGTTACTGACATTCACCCCAGGGAGATGCAGGATTATGTGGGGCATCAGAAGACTCCCTTCCTGTGGCACTGAGAACACCTGCCATGTTCTTCTGGGCTTGCAAGTTCACATTGACTAAACTGCCACACAGGCAATCCTAGAATAACCTATTTTTTCAGTGTTTCAATTCTACTTTCTAAGTGTAATGTAATATTGACGGGCAAAGAAGTAGTAGGTTTGGAGAGTAAGGTAAGTTTCCTAACACGTTTAAGATAATGCAGAAGTTGTATATTTGTAGAAGTAGGGACCAAACTTGAATGTAAAAGGTGGATGTTCTAGAATAACAGGTTTCATTGGTCCTGGAATTGATTTTTTTATTTATTATTTATTTTGAGACAGAGGATACACAGATGGAGGAGGGGCGGAGAGAGAATCGCAAGCAGGTTCCGCCCCATCAGCACAGAGCCCAATGCGGGGCTCGAGCTCATGACCTGTGAGATCATGACCTGAGCCCAAGTCAAGAGTTAGATGCTTAACCGACTGGGCCACTCAAGTGCCCCTGGAATTGATTAAAAAAAATTTTTTTTTAAAATGTTTATTTATTTTTTAAGAGATGGAGAGACAGTGTGAGTGGGGAAGGGGCGGGGGGGGTGGGATACAGAATCCAAAGCAGGCTCCAGGCTCTGAGCTGTCAGCACAGAGCCTGATGTGGGGCTTGAACCCATCAGCAGTGAGATCATGACCTTAGCTGAAGTCAGACACTTAACCGACTGAGCCACCCAAGTGCCCCTGGAATTGATTTTAAAGACTGTATATATTTTTTATTTTTGGTAAGAAAATTTATATTTTATGGGAATATAGTGTCACATGTTTTCTGCGTTGATATTTTTCAATTTGTTAGGATCTCTAGGCTAAGATATTGGAAACGTTCACGTGTACTTACATACCAAAATTTAGGTATATAATGTTCGACGTGGAGGTTGTTTCTTTATTACTCTCTGCGATAATCCACATGGTTTTTTGTGTTACATCTGCTGGCTAAAAACAGTAACTCTATTCCATGAAAGGCCTTTTAGGAGACAGAACCCCTTTGGCAGGTAGAATAGGGGAAACCAAAAGAAGTATGTGAGTGCTGGATCGTCACCTAACACGTTTTCTTTTCTGCGGCTCCTGGGTGGCTCAGTCGGTTGAGTGTCCGACTTTGGCTCAGGTCACCGTCTCACGGTTTGTGGGTTCAAGCCCCTTGTCGGGCTGTCTGCTGTCAGCACAGAGCCTGCTTCAGATCCTCTGTCCCCCTCTATCTCTCTGCCCACCCCCCAATAAATAAATAGTAAAAAAAGACAATTTTCTCTCTCAAACTTTTTTTTATTTCGATTTTTTAAGTTTATTATTATTTTTAGTAATCTCTGCACCCAATTTGGGGCTCAAACTCATGACCCTGAGATCAAGAGTCGCACGTTCTTCCGACTGAGCCAGCCAGGCGCCCCAAGAGATTTTATTTTCTGGGCAGAGTTTCCTGTTGACTCTAAATCATCACTGACGTCCCTGACCATCTCTTCTTTCTACTTAAGCTGCCTCTGTGTTGTCTTAGATTTCTTTTGGAAATTCCTTACTTCATCAACGCATGGTGCTGTTCATGTCTCCCTCCTTTAGATGTCTCCTTTTTAGCTCCTAGTGTCCTTGCCTAAGGCAGGGACGCCTTTTAGAAATTGTGTGGGATTTGCAGCTTCTTGGAGTGGCAGTCTGGGAAGAGAGCCGTGGCTGCAAGAATTCGGAATAGGCACCAATGACTGAGCACTGTCATGGGGGGTGGGTAGACTTCTATGCGTAGTGATTTCCCGAGGAAGGCAGTTTACCCGGGAGTGCAATCCTGGGTGCCCTCTGGCAGGAAGCATCTACATGGTTTACAGATTTAATACAGAACAGGAGCTTCGTGGTCTGCTGAAGAGTGGTGAGGCCAAACGCCTTTCTCCCAGTCTTCCAGGTCGAGGGGAATGTGACCCACCTTTAAGAAAGTAATATGGAGCAGGGGCGCCTGGGTGGCGCGGTCGGTTGAGCATCTGACTCTCGATTTCCGCTCAGGTCATGATCTCACGGTTCGTGAGTTCAAGCCCCGCATCGGGCTCTGTGCTGATGGTGTGGAGCCTGCTTGGGATTCTGTCTCTCCTCTCTCTGCCCCTCCCTTGTGCGCGCGCTCTCTCTCTCTCTCTCTCTCTCTCTCTCTCTCTCTCTGTCTCAAAAGTAAATAAACATTAAAAAAAGAAAGTAAGACGGGGCAGCTGCTTTGGTGCGAGAGGGAGGTGCTCTTAGCGTGTCGCTCTTGCGTCCAGCCGAGGTACGTGCTGTTTCAGACGATGGACGGTGTCCCACCTGCGAAACGGTGCCTTCCGGTGGAGTGTTACACGGCTGTGGCCGCAGGAACCGAGGTGACCCTCGGGTGCTCGCAGAACGAGGGGGGGAAACATGAAAGAACCTCCCCCTCTCGGTCCCCACGTTCTGAGCTCTTCTCTCCTCCGTGTTCGTCCCCGGGATGTACAGAGGATCCAAAGAAGAAATTCTTGCCAATTGACAGAAGAGAAGGAAGGGCAGGGGGGAGAGACAGAACGGGGAGAGTCAAGCCTTGGGGCCACAGGGGCGACCCCAGGCTGGTGAGGTCCAGGGACGTGGCTCCAACAGTGGGGGGGGGGGGTGGCCCTTGATGGGGGGGCGGTCAGGCCTGGTTCCCTGCAGAGCCCCAGAAGGGAGCTTCTCTGCACTGAATCCCAGACTGTATTTGAGCGAACAGAAGGGAGTCCTTTGTGCTTTGGCAAAGCTGCACATTCCAGAGTCGAATAGGGAGAGGTCAGATTTGTGAATGCCGGGAGGGGCCCTTTAAGGGAAAGGCGTCTTTGTTGAAAATGGAATGGGGCAGGGGTGAAAGGTGAGGTGTGGCAGATGCGGGGTGTTGTGTGCGGCAGTGTCCCTCCCGGTCTCTACCGGCTTATGGTAATTGCTCGATGCCCGGCTGGTGAGTGAATGCCAGATGACAGTATTTAGGGCATTGTGTGCATTTCACCGAAGGCAGATTAAACTTTGTCCGCATTATCTGGAGTGCCTTACCTACAGAGGGGCCACTTTTCTTTAAAAAAAAAAAATTTTTTTTAAATCTTTATTATTTTTGAGAGAGAGAGAGAGAAAGAGAGAGAGACAGAGAGAGAAAGAGAGCGAGCAGGGGTGGAACAGAGAGAGAGGGAGACACAGAATCCGAAGCCGGCTCCAGGCTCCGAGCTGTCCGCACAGAGCCTGAGGCGGGGCTCGAACCCACGAACCGCGAGGTCATGACCTGAGCCGAAGTCGGATGCTTAACCTGTCTAACCGACTAAGCCACCCGGGTGCCCCTAGAGGGACCACTTTTCTTTCCAGAGTGAAGCCTGCCTCCAGAAAAGAGGCTGTCTTCTTGAGAATGTCCTGGAGTCACTTTCCATAGTTGGGATTTTCTTTTTTGTGCTTAACTGCATTGAAAAGTGCCTTTTGCTGGTAAAGAGGACTCTAGCTGGGTGACCAGAAGACCCGCAGTGCCCACATCCAGGTTACACAAAGATAGCAAAGTGCTTTTGGTTATAGTCACTCCCACCTAAGCTAAAACTACTCGTTGGCACCCGTAGTGCCAATGGTATCTTAAAAATACCGTCGCCTGTAATTTTGCACACTAAATTTGCCTGTGTTGATACTGGCAGCGGTTAACCCAATCTCTTTTTCCAATGCATCGCACACCCACACATTTGCAAGCTAGGACGGAGGCATGGGAAATATTTCCAGCCCGGAGACACAATACAGAGGAAAAGTTCTCCTTCGGGAAGACCGTTGGAAACCCGGACCGCACGGCTGCCTTCACCTCCTCCTGGCTTACCTTTCCAGTTGTTCAACCTTAAATGAATTTGCGCAGCAATGGAGATCTGGGGAAATTGGAGACAGGGCAATCGGGGAACATTTATTCACAACTCGGCAAACATCCATTGAACCCCAGTTGTATGTTCGGCACTTTCCTGGGTTTGGGGGGTGTGGTTCTGAATAAGGAGACCACCCACCCCTTAGGGTAGCCACAAAATGAACTTAGGCTTTGCCAAAAGAAGGATGCATATGAGAAGGCACTAAGTGTAGGAATTACTTGTTGTTGTGGTTGTTGTTTTGGTCTAGTCTTTGTACGAGGTATGTTGTATTTTTGTCTGATCTGTGCAAGGCACTTCTTCCATTTATTGCTTAGAACGACACTGTGAGAAAGATTTTACAGATTTTAAAGGGAATTCTGCCTTTGGGGGTTTGGGTAACCTGTCCCTGGCCCACAGGTTAGCCCCAGGTCACCTTGACTCTTCAGTGCAAACCAAGTTGCTACCTGCTTCTGTATATCCTACACTCCCAGAAGATGCCCAGGGGATGGGTCATGCCATGCTCTAAGTGAGGGGAAAGGCTGAAATAGCAACATTCTAAAATCCTCTGAAGCCAAGTCCAACCCTACCCGGGTTTTCTACTTCCTTCTTGAATGGTTGGATACATACTTGCCCAGACCATGATGTTCTCTCATCATGAAGAGCTTGCATGGGGGAAAAAAAAAATCTTTATTTTTCTTGAGTTCCTGGTCAACCATAAGTCATTTTTCATAGATAACAAACATAATAGCCTGGTGTCAAGAAAAGGTACTTATTTTATTCTGGGAAGCGACCCTTGAAAACTTAAAATTTTCTTTAAATCATTGAAAAGGAATGGCATAATTTTCAGTAATCATACCTACTCGAGGTACTTTTTTTTTAAGGATTCAAAGTTTGAGGGGCGCCTGGGTGGCTTAGTTGGTTAAGCATTCGACTTCAGCTCTGGTCATGATTCATGGTTCATGAGTTCGAGCCCTGCATTGGGTTTTCTGCTGTCGACAGAGAGCTTGCTTTGGATCCTCTGCTCCCTTCTCTCTGTCTGTCCTTCCCCTGCTCAAATGAACTTAGCCTTTGCCAAAGGAAGGATGTGTATGAGAAGGCACTAAATGTAGAAATTACTTGATTTTTTTTTGTCTAGTCTTTGTACGAGGTACGTTGTATCTCTCTCTCTCAATAAATAAATAAATGAACTTTAAAAAAATCTTTAAAAACAATTCAACGTTTGCTATTCCTGCACTTCTCTAAGGCAATGTGTAGCTAAAAGCTGGATAAATTTCATGTTTTGACAAACTAATGAAATGGCAAGCATCACCAGCAGAATACACTCACCAGGGGTGTAATCCCCATTCCTACTCTCCTACTCGTGTCTTGAGAGACTTCATCCCTACTCGTTGCGTGCAATGTCAGAGAACAGAGAGGTGCTTCATCTATAAGTCAGTAATACTTGAGTGTATTTCCCTTGAGGGAATGATACACCAAGTTTCCTATGACCTACTCCTTTAAAAATACACCACCTTGGGGCACCCGAGTGGCTCAGCTGGTTGCTGACCTGACTCTTAATTTTGGCTCAGGTCATAATCTCACGGTTTATGGGATCAAGCCCCACATTGGACTCTGTGCTGACAGTGCGGATCCTGCTTGGGATTCTCTCTACCCACCCCCTCTCTCTGCCCCTACCCTGCTTGTGCTTGCTCTCTCTCTCTCAATAAGTAAGTAAACAAAAAAATACACGGTTTTGGGGTGCCTGGGTGGCTCAGTCTGTTTGTGGGATTCTTCACTGTCAGTGCAGAGCCTACTTGAGATTCTCTCTCTACCCCCTTCTCTCTGTCCCTCCTCTGCTCATGTGCTCTCTGTCTCAAAATAAATAAGTAAACATTAAAAAAATACACTGTCTTAAGCACATTTAAAAAATTGTGACTCCATGGTCACAATCAAATCACACTTTGATTCTGTTATTGGAAGTAAAAAGGAATGTATCTCTCACACACAAAATTGCAAGACACAGTTGAGTGTGTGTGTGTTATCGCCGAACAGAATAGATTCAACGCATCGGCTTTAGCTGCCATGGACTCTAGAACGTGGAATCCCTTCTGATGGAAAGAAAGGATGTACACTCTTTCTGGGGGACTGCCTCGTATATTTACTGTACAGCTTCTTGTGTCCGGGGACCACTCCTCAGAGCCCCACCATCTGTGGTGGGGCTGGGGGGAGGGGGGGGGCGGGCAACAGCATCTCAAGTCTTGGAGAATCCGTCCGTTGTCTTTCTCTGACTGGATGACGCCATTGTGGTTACTTGTCCTCTGTCTCCAATAACCTCTCATTGTCCATGATCCCATCTTAAGGACGTTGCAGTGGCTGCACGCTGTTCCATTTTCCTTTTGGAAAGGCGATGGCTGGAGAACTCTGTCTGGAAGAAGCAGTGGGAGTTCGAGTTCTCCAAGTTCCTTTATGGAGGGAGACCTGGAGTTTGCGGAGGGAGCCGGCCGCCCGCGTGGCAGCTCCAGGGGCTGGCATAGCTCCCGGAGTCCTGGGTCCTGTCTCTCCTCTTCCCTATTGCCTCTTTTAAGCTTCACATGTAAAAGAATAGCAGGGGATTTTTTAAAGAATAGCAGAGTCTATGTGGATACCAGGAAAGGTGTGTTTGGCCATCAACAAAAATCCAGGATCCTCAATGGTGTTCATACAAGGACGATTTGAGGTCACAAATTGGTCTTTTGGCAAATGAAAGAAAAAGAAATCTGGCGGGTAACTTCCTATGTTTCTGTCTGCTAGAATTTTTTATGCTTCGGTTGATTTTTTTTTTTTTATGTTTATTTTACTTTTGAGAGAGAGAGAGCATGCGCGAGAGTGAGCAGGGGAGTGGCAGAGAGAGAGAGAGAGAGACACATAATCAGAACAGTATTGGAAGCAGGCTCCAGGCTCTGAGCTGTCAGCACAGAGCCTGATGCAGGGCTCGAACTCACAAGCCATGAGATCATGACCTGAGCCGAAGTCAGGTACTTAACCCACTGAGCCACCCAGGTGCCCCTGCTTTGGTTGATTTTTACAGACACCACTTTTTGTGTACGTGTGTTGGGGGAGGAGAGGGGTGTTCTTGCCTTTTACCGATGCATTTCAAATTTAGAGAAAAGAAAATAGCCTGTGTTTAAGTCGCGTGGGAACCTTTCTTGGGAAGAAATGGAAACGTCGAGGGAATGTGTTGTAAATTGGAGGAAGAAGGAGGTTTAAGATTGCTTGGCCTGGTGAGATCGGGTGAGTTTGGGACTGACGGCGACCCAATCCAGTCTGGCAAGACTGACGGATGAGCCTACCCCACGGGCCACTTTCTCCATGTTGGTTTTTGGCTCGGGATGTTGGCCGGAGGCTAGGCCTGGGCGAGTCGGACTTCCCTTTCCTCCGGGGTTCCCGCTGGCCTCCATCTTGGGGCCAGCGGTGGACACGGCGGAGGAACGGGGGAGCATTCAGTTCTTGGGCTACTTACTGCATTCTTTCAGGGAGCCGTGTCTCTGTGCGGCGGGTGTTAAAGTGCGGATCAGGGGTCCTTTCCTTTTATAACGTGCACTTTTGTGGCCCTTTTCTTTTCTTTTTTCTTAACGGTAATTTATCATTGAGAGACAGAGAGAGACAGAGCATGAGCATGGGAGGGGCAGAGAGAGGTGGAGACACAGAATCCGAAGTAGGTTCCAGGCTCTGAGCCGACAGCACAGAGCCCGCCGTGGGGCTCGAACTCACGGACCGCGAGGTCATGACCTGAGCCGAAGTGGGACGCTCAACCGACTGAGCCACCCAGGCGCCCCTTGTGCTCCTTTTCACAACCAAGGAAGCACACCCCACCTCCTTCCAGTCTGTTCTATTGATCTATTGATTTGCCTTCATACTGTTGTCTTGTGGTTTCCAGCCCTAGGACACTCCCAGGGCTTTCTCTCTGTAGGCCCGAAACCCACTCTCGCCACCCTTCAAGCTCACCCTGACTGCCCCTGTGGAAACACCTGAAAACCCTCCTGAAGGGCTGTGTGGCCTCACACACTTCCGTCATGTCTCCCCCTTCAGGTGTCTGTGGAATGTGCATAATGACGGCACCCACCCTGTGGGTTCCTGCGGGTCGTGCGTGAGGCAAATACAGGTAAAGCACCTTAAGGCCAGACACACAACTGGTGTTTTACCAGTGGTAGCAGTTTTTGCTGTCACCGCGATTGCTCAGGTCCCCATCCGTGCCCTCGGAGAGGCTTGGGCTGGTGGCAACATCTGGGGGGAATGTCCATCGTGGCCTGAAGCAGGTGTTTCCCAGCAGCCTGACTGGCTAGGAGGCCCTCCTCCCTCTGAACTGCCCAGGCCTCCTCATTTGGGCTTCTTGCCCCCCCACACCCCCCCCACCCCACCCTCACCCCACCCCCCCCCCCCCCCCCCCGCCTCCCCTCCCCCTTGCTGGGATGAATCCCCTTCCTGTTCTCACCACGTCCTAAATTTGAATAACTCACCCCTTTCCATGTTCCTTCCCGTTCTGTTGCCTCCTTTTCTTTCTGGCCTCCTTCTCTTCTGCCTTTTTCTTTCTCCTTCTGCCTCTTCCACATACCGACTCTGGGGTTTTGTCATTAAAACAGCTCAGCCAGTGGGAGGAGGGTCGCACTTTGTGGTAGTGTTCCTACATCCACCAAGACCAAGAGTGTGTGACCGCGAAGATGGAAAATTTGCATGAGCAAGAAGGGCAGGCTGGGAGGACCCTGAAGGTATCTCCCCTGACAGCTGCGTGAGAGTAATAAAAATACATAAAAACTAAACTGCTAAGCACAATTCAGTGCTAGAGAGAGGCTACAGTTATAGCAAGAGGATAAACAGAAGTATTTAGGGTGAAAATCGGCGGCCCTAGATTGTGCTAATGATGTCAAAGAAGCCTCCCCTTCAGTTTGTGGGAAAACCATATTCTGAGTTTAGAGACTTCTACCTGATTCTTTTGACATGTCCATGTGTGTATGTGAGGACTCATGGATGTATATTTGCATTTTATTTTATTTAAAAAAATTTTTAAGTTTATTTGTTTTGAGAGAGAGGGAGAGAGAGAGCCCAAGCAGGGGAGGAGCAGAGAGAGAGAGAGAGAGAGAGAGGGAGGGAATCCCAAGCAGGCTCCATGCTGTCAGCGCAGTGACCCATGCAGGGCTCGAACTCACAATGCTCGAGATCATGACCTGAGCTGAAGAGTCAGATGTGTAACCAGCTGAGCCACCCAGGTGCCCCTGTACATTCATATTTTAAAATAGAGCAGCTTACTACGAACTTGCTAAATTTGTAGAGTGAATACAGTTAATCTTGGGGAGATATTGTACTAACACATATTGAGTGTTCTTGTGGAACACAATATATCATTTTTGAATATGCTGTTTCCTTTTTGTGGCTTTTTCTACTCACTTTTCTCCAAATTCCCTGTGACTCTTTAGTTAATAATGAAGGAGAATTAAACAAGGCCCTGGCATCCTGATATATTTGTTCAAGATCTGGTTCATAGCATTTGTGTTCAACTGGTTTTGTGTGATAAAACCCTGCATGCTCTTTTTTTTTTTTTTTTTTTTTTTTTTTAGCGGCCTCATCTAATAATTGGTGAGGCGTTGAGGTTTGCAGTCACAAAATATCCAGAGTCGGAAACGTAAAAAGTAAGGCTCCCATAGCATCGCCTTTTAAGATGTCTGGTAATCATCCCTTCTTTTTGAACCAGGTGGAATCCTCACTAAGCAGGTTAGGGACTTTTCTGTGAGGCCAGGAAGGGGTTCCTTGGGCCCAAGAACAGATGCTCAGAAATCAGCTTGTTGGCCTCCCCAGATATCATTGGAGAGTTCAGGGTGAGTGTTCATGGGGAAAGGCACGCCTTCCCCTCTCCACCTGCCCCCTTCCTTTCTGCCTCTAATGTCCATTGATGTGGAGCTGGTTGAGAGTGGATAAATAATTGATGTCATAGTATCAGCTTTGTCAGAAACCCGTAAAGATTTCTTTAAGTGTTTGGGTCTAAAATCTTTCTCAATGGAGCCCTAAATTATTAATCATGTGAAACTAGTATATACATTTCCTGACTGTGGTGTATACGCGGCTGTAGTTTGAATTATTTGTGGATCCCTTTGCCAGTTCTTCCTCTTTTTCTGGTCTGAAGCAGACAGCATGGAGGAAATGGAAGCTTCTAGGCATTTTTACAACCACTACCAGATACCTCTTATGGCCCTGATAAATTCAGTAGGCAGAATACAAGTCGTTAGTCTCTTGGCCCTCCGTTTTGTAATGTGTAAAATCGGGAGACCCGTTGAAGATCCTTTTAGCTTTCAATTCGGTGATTCTCTCATTTAGAACTTGTGAGGGATTTATCATATTTATGGGAACTAAAGTTCAAGTCACTACAAAGAGGCAGCAATCAGGTTATCAGTCACCTGGTTGTTTTTTCCAGCCTAGTCTCTGCCCATTCAACCCTTGTTGTAACCACCATGTGGCAAGTTATGATGTCCCATTATTATTTCTTTCACTTGAGAATGCTTCAGCGATATAGATCTATCACAGCAGTTGTTACACTGGTGAGTTTCCCCATATCCATCAGAAGAAGAAAATCCATCACGCTTTTGACTACTTTTCCTCTCCAAGAAAATGATCTTTAAGAGAATGGCACGTAATATAGACTTTACTATTCTTAAGGCATTGGAGAAAGTGCATGTGAAATAAAATCAATACATGATGCAGTAGTTTATTTAAATTTAAAATATTGAATGGCAAAGCATTTTATCAAACACGTCGGAACCAAACACACACAGCGGACTTCCAGAGAGTGAAAGGGTAGGTAGGATGCAGCAGAAATATGGCGAAAGGTACTGTGTCTGATGCCTAGTTGTGGTTCAGTGACTGTACATCCTCAACTCCGCTAACAGAGTGAGGCACATTCATGCAACGTGAAGAAATGTTTTACGGGGCCCCTGGGTGGCTCAGTCGGTTAAGCGTCCGACTTCGGCTCAGGCCGTGATCTCACGATTCGTGAGTTCGAGCCCCACATCGGGCTGTGTGCTGACAGATCCGAGCCTGGAGCCTGCTTCAGGTTCTGTGTCCCTCTCTCCCTCTCTGCCCCTCCCCTGCTCACGCTCTGTCTCACAAAAAAACTTTAAAAAGGAAAGTGTTTAGGGGCACCTGGGTGGTTCAGTCGGTTGAGCGTCCGACTTCAGATTGGGTCATGATCTCACAGGCTGTGGGTTCGAGCCCTGCGCTGGGCTCGGTGCCGACAGCTCAGAGCCTGGAGCCTGCTTCGGATCCTGTGTCTCCTTCTCTCTCTGCCCCTCCCCTGCTCATGCTTTGTCTCACTCTGTTTCTCAAAAATAAATGTGAAAAAAAAAGTAAAATGTTAAAAAAAAAGAAATGAAGGTTTTAGGGTTATACATAAATATATATATTTATATATATATAAAATCCCATCCCATAATGTCAAATTAAGTTATAATGATGATGACCAGGCAATTTAGAGGAACACAAGCAGTCTTATCTTCATATATTTTTTTTTTTGCATTCTGCACTCTGTTTCATAGGTATAGGTATAAATTATGTGTGACTGTTGTGTCTTTTTAGAGATTCCTTTTGTTTTGTTTTGTTTTGTTTTAATGTTTTGTAGCAGTTTATATAGCATGGAAATTACTGGTCCTAGAAATTTAAAATAATTGGCCAATAAAACCAAATAGGCATTTGGTCTTTTTGTTGGTATAGATTACTTTATATGTTCCTTAATTCCTTCTCTATTACTGTTGTACTTTTGAGAATTGAAATCTATACAGCCACCAGGGGTATTAAGATTTTAAAATGTGACGGGGCGCCTGGGTGGCTCAGTTGGTTAAGCGTCCGCCTCCGGCTCGGGTCATGATCTCGCGGTCCGTGAGTTCGAGCCCCATGTCGGGCTCTGTGCTGACAGCTCAGAGCTTGGAGCCTGTTTCAGATTCTGTGTCTCCCTCTCTCTCTGCCCCTCCCCCGTTCATGCTCTGTCTCTCTCTGTCTCAAAAATAAATAAACGTTAAAAAAAAAAGATTTTAAAGTGTGAATCGTTTTGCGATATATATGTATTGACTCATCATACTGAATATCTTACATTCACACGATGTTATGTGTTAATTATATTTCAATACAGCTGGAAAAATAATTTTTTACCATGAAATCCTATGTTAGGTAACCTTAAATGATAAAATTTTAAATACATAGTTATTTTAAGTTTTCTTTGTGTTTTCTGTTTTTCTCTGATTAGGTTTGCGTATTCTTCCCCCACAAGATCCAACTTATAGATTGCTTTATTTTTTTTCTAAGGCCTTTGGTTTTCTATTTACCTTTCAAATTAAAAAAATATTTTTTTAATGTTTACTTATTTTTTGAGAGAGAGAGAGAGAGAGCGAGCATGAGCAGGGGAGGGGCAGAGAGAGGGGGAGACACAGAATCTGAAGCAGGCTCCAGGCTCCGAGCTTTCAGCACAGAGCCCCACATGGGGCTCGAACCGTGAGATCGTGACCTGAGTGGAAGCACAGAGCCCGATGTGGCCCTCAAACTCACGAGTTGAGAGATCATGACCTGAGCCGAAGTTGGACACTTAACCAACTAAGCCACCCAGGTGCTCCAAGAGGTTGGAGATCTTAAAGTCAACATTTAGCTAGGTCTGAATTCTTATAACCGCACATGCTTTCTTCTCGCTTTCTGCTCCCTAGCAGTCTTTGCGAGAAGGAAACTTCTTCTAGGCCTTGGAGCCCAGTGGAGTGATGATAGCAGCAGGTTTCCTTTCTCCTTCCGATGCTGCAGACATCTCTTGTCCCCTGTTCATGCTTGGAACTCAGGCACTCTCCTGGCCTGGTAATGGATTCCCTAATTCCGTCATAGTTTTCCAGGGGACTCTGGCAAAGTCCCTCTGTCTTTTCTGACATTCCAGGACAGCTTAATTTGCCTTGTAATGAGCTTAGGGTATGGCGTCTGGCAATGTGGTTAGTAAATGTTATTTCTCCTCCTGTGTGTGGGACTTATTCACTTTCCTAAAAACAACGGATGCACGGCTGTTCATTTCAGACCGGGCTTAGGTTAGGTGTAGGAGTGGGGTGGAGTTATTTGCAGTGGCATTGCAGTTTTGAAAATTGGGCACCAAGGCAAAATATTCTTTTTTTTTTTTTTAAATTTTTTTCTTAACGTTTTATTTATTTTTGAGACAGGGAGAGACAGAGCATGAACAGGGGAGGGTCAGAGAGAGGGAGGCACAGAATCTGAAACAGGCTCCAGGCTCTGAGCTGTCAGCACAGAGCCCGACGCGGGGCTCGAACTCACAGACCGTGAGATCATGACCTGAGCTGAAGTCGGCCGCTTAACCGACTGAGCCACCCAGGCGCCCCAAAATATTCTTGAGGCCTACTAAGAGAAAAAGAATGTTCCAGAAAGGCTTTTTTCTGGGCCTCTCATCTTGCCTCTGCCATCCACTTCCCAGCATAATGTTTTAGTTTGAAAAAAGAGTGCTCTTTTGCCTTGATCCGCTGTTTTCCTATCTTGTGTGGCTCTCCTTGCAAGAAGTAGGTTCCTGGGCTCTGAAAACAATCTGCTGGATAGATTCCAATAGTATTATTAGGTGTGGAAAAAGGAGACCCGAAGGATGCGGATTTGGGTCACCCGCCTGGCAGGCTGTGCATTTTCTCAGGCTAGTGTAGTTTCTTGCTCTGGTGCTATCTGTGCGTGTCAGTGAAGGCCTCCCTCTTTCACTTCCAACTCTGTAACTCAGGAGGTAGATTGCAAAATGTTGTTTTGGAGTCTAGCCACAGTCCATGGAAGGGTTGAGAGTGTCAGGTTATGATCAGCCCTGCTCCCTGTCTTTGTTCCCCATGATGAGATTTCCCCCCTTTTGATATGTTTCCACGGGAGTTTACAGGCGGCTGGGAGTGAAAAGTCTGAGACACTTTACTATTCTGTCAGTTCTCCTGAAATGTTGAAATTTTTAAAAAGGATGGTTTCACCAGTTTGCAATTTGTGATCATGTAGATGTTGATAGGGAATTCTACACAGCTTAAAATAGTGTCTTTCCTATTTGAATTTGAATTTGAAATTAAAAACTTTTTTTTAATGTATTTTTTCAGAGGAGAGAGAGGGAGAGAGAGAGAGAGAGAAAGAGAGAGAGAAAGAGAGAGAGAGAGGCAGAAAGAGAGAGGGAGACACAGAATCTGACACAGGCTCCAGGCTCCGAGCTGTCAGCTCAGACCCGACACCAGGCTCGAACTCATGTCCCTGAGATCGTGACCTGAGCGGAAGTCGGATGCTTAACCGGCTGAGCCACCCAGGCGGCCCTGAATTTGAAATTTAACATTAGAGAAACATACAATTAGGAAGTGCCCATTAGAGTTTAAGATGGGCACTTTTTTAGTATAGTATCAACTTTTCAAATGTCTTCGTTGTGTTACTGTAAGGGATTCCATAGTCCTCTTTACCGTTCTGAGATTTCCCATTCTGAACCAGATCAAAATAATTACCTTCTGGCATTATTAAACATCTTGGATTAAAACTCAGAGTATGTAGGGGCACCTGGGTGGCTCAGGACTCACGTGAGTCAGAGGCTGAGTGAGGCTGTGTCGCTTCAGTGTTTCCCCAGGGGGGCCTGGGGGGCCTGGGAGGCCTGTACCGCTGTGTGCTTTTCCACGGGATTGGTTGGAGCTCTTGGGGTCCAGCCTTGGTCACCTAGGTCCTTCTTTGCTATCTCCCTGGCTTCCTTTTGTGTAGAGTTTTTTCTCGTATTATTTCCTTTCCTTGAATGCACAGGGGATGGTGTCTCAGGTTGCAGGAACAAAATAGTGTAGACTAGGTGACTTAACAGAAATTTACTTCTTACAGTTCTGCGGGCTTGTAAGTCTAAGGTCAGGGCATCGGCAGATCTGGTGAGGGCCTGCTTCCTGGGTCACGGAAGGCTGTCTTCTTGATCTCTCCTCACAGGATGGAAGGGGTGAGGGAACTTCCTGGGCCCTCTTTAGAAGGGCATTAATCACATTCCCGAGGGCTGTACCCTCATGACCTAATCACCTCTCAAAAGCCCCACCTCCAAATACCATTTCATTAGGCATCGGGTTTCAACATACGAATTTTGAGAGGACACGTTGAGTCTATAGCAGATGGGTTCATATATTGTGTTATTAGACCTTGCTGACAAAGCTTAGAATAGAGAGCAACGACTCACAGATGGCTAGACCCAACAGGGGATTTTACTGTCAGCCAGGCCTACCCGGCCATCTCCCTGATGCAGAGACTGAGGTCTAGGAGGTTTTGGTGATTTCTACGGGGTAACCCAGTGGGATTCCTTTGAGTTTCCCGTCTACTGTCCCTAGATGTTTCTGTGTCTGGGCTTGTACTCGCAGCTGGATTTCTATAGGTCATCACTAAGTGTGCCCAAACCCAGAACGTCCACCTTCTCTATAACTACGTGAGCTAAAATGGGGCTTCTTGTCCGTCTTTTGTGGTTCTTTTTCCTTTCCTCTCCTCTCCTCTCCTCTCCTCTCCTCTCCTCTCCTCTCCTCTCCTCTCCTCTCCTCTCCTCTCCTCCCCTCCCCTCCCCTCCCCTCCCCTCCCCTCCCCTCCCCTCCCCTCCCCTCTCCTCCCCTTCTCAGTTCTTTTTCAGCAATCTCAACACCCAGCGTGGGGCTCAGCTCACAATCCCAAGCTCTTCCGACTGAGCTACCCAGGAGCCCCATCCTTTCCTGTTTAATTCACTTGCTGTGGCATATGTTGGGAGTCTATCGAACCTTCTTAAATGAACACTGTTGAATAATTTCAAGTATTCATATTCATTAGTACTCAGTAAGCACAATGTTGTCCGTGTCCCCTAAAGTGTACAGCACATAGAGTTTGAGGACTTGGCAGTCAATGTACTGGTATTTCGAAATTTATTTTGTTTCCAATTAATAAAACGTGAAAAAAAAAAGTAAAAAGTCCTGTGCTGAAAGTTTGGCTAAAGTCCTAGAATTTGTACATGCCTTTGCAATAAGCTCATAGTATACTGCATTATCTAGTACCCTCAGCCCCTGCTCTTGGCGTCTTCAACTGACAAATGAGAGATTAAAGGATGAGGATTTCTCTTCTCCTGCCAAAGGATGGTAAATATTTTTAAATAATTTTTAAAAGTTGTGGTCAAAGGGGCGCCTGGGTGGCCCAGTCGGTCAAGCGTCGGATTTAGGCTCAAGTCGTGATTTCGTGGTTCCTGAGTTGAGCCCCCGTTGGGCTCTGTGCTGACAGCTCAGAGCCTGGAGCCTGTTTTGCATTCTGTGTCTCCCTCTCTCTCTGCCTGCCCATTGCTCACTCTCTCTTTCTCTGTCTCTCAAAAATAAACATTAAAAAAAATTTTAAAAATTGTGGTAAAATATATAACATGAAGTTTACCATCTTAACAATTTAATTTAATTTTTAAAATTTATTTATTTTTTAATTTACATCCAAGTTAGCATAAAGTGCAACAATGATTTCAGGAGTAGGTTCCTTAATGCCCTTATGCATTTAGCCCATCTCCCCTCCCACAACCCCTCCCACAACCCTCTGTTTGCTCTCTATATTTTAAAGAGTTTTCTCTTTTGTCCCCCTCCCTGTTTTTATATTATTTTTGCTTCCCTTCCCTTATATTGATCTGTTTTGTCTCTAAAAGTCCTCATATGAGTGAAGTCATATGATATTTGTCTTTCTCTGACTAATTTCACTTAGCATAATACCCTCCAGTTCCATCCATGTAGTTGCAAATGGCAAGTTTTCATTCTTTTTGATTGCCGAGTAATACTCCAGTGTGTGTGTGTGTGTGTGTGTGTGTGTGTGTGTGTGTGTGTGTGTGTATATACACACCACATCTTCTTTATCCATCCATCCATCGATGGACATTTGGGCTCTTTCCATACTTTGGCTATTGTTGCTAGTGCTGCTATAAACATGGGGGTGCATGTGTCCCCTCGAAACAGCACACCTGTATCCCGTGGATAAATGCCTAGCAGTGCAATTGCTGGGTCGTAGGGTAGTTCTATTTTTAGTTTTTTGAGGAACCTCCACACTGTTTTCCAGAGTGGCTGCACCAGCTTGCATCGCCACCAACAATGCAAAAGAGACCCTCTTTCTCCGCATCCTCGCCAACATCTGTTGTTGCCTGAGTTGTTCATGTTAGGCATTCTGACAGGTGCAAGGTGGTATCTCGTTGTGGTTTGGATTTGTATTTCCCTGATGATGAGTGACGTTGAGCATGTTTTCATGTGTCAGTTGGCCATCTGGACGTCTTCTTTGGAGAAGTGTCTATTCCTGTCTTTAGCCCATTTCTTCACTGGATTATTTGTTTTTAGGGTATTGAGTTTGATAAGTTCCTTATAGATTTTGGATACTAACCCTTTATCTGATACGTCGTTTGCAAGTTATCTACTCCCATTCTGTCGGTTGCCTTTTAGTTTTGCTGACTGTTTCCTTTGCTGTGCAGAAGAAGCTTTTTGTCTTGCTGAAGTCCCAGTAGTTCATTTTTGCTTTTGTTTCCCTTGCCTCCAGAGACGTGTTGAGTAAGCAGTTGCTGCGGCCGAAGTCAGAGAGGTTTTTGCCTGCTTTCTCCTCTAGTATTTTGATGGCTTCCTGTCTTACATTGAGGTCTTTCATCCATTTTGAGTTTATTTTTGTGTCTGGTGTAAGAAAGTGGTCCAGATTCATTCTTCTGCATGTCGCTGTCCATTTTTCCCAGCACCACTTGCTGAAGAGACTGTCTTTATTCCATTGGATATTCTTTCCTGCTTTGTGAAAGATTAGTTGGCCATAGCTTTGTGGGTCCATTTCTGGGTTCTCGATTCTGTTCCATTGATCTGAGTGTGTGTTCTTGTGCCAGTACCATACTGTCCTGATGATTACAGCTTTGTACTATATCTTGAAGTCCGGGATTGTCATGCATCCTGCTTTGGTTTTCTTTTTCAAGATTGCTTTGGCTATTCGGGGTCTTTTGTGGTTCCATACAAATTTTAGGATTGTTTGTTCTAGCTCTGTGAAGAATGCTGGTGTTATTTTGATAGGGATTGCAATTTTATTTTATTTTTTTAGATAACTGTTATTTATTTATTTTGAGAGAGGGTAGGCGAGTGGGGAGAGACAGAGAGAGGTGGAGAGAGAAAATGCCAAGCAGGCTCGTGCTGTCAGTACTGGGACCAGCATGGGGCTCAATCCCACACACTGTGAGATCATGACCAGAGGCAAAAGCGAGAGTTGGATGCTTAACCTCATGAGCCCCCCAAGTACCCCCAGCTTAACGATTTTAAAGTGTACATAGTTCATTTCTACTAAGTACGTTGACAGTGTTGTCGACCCTCCACCACCCGTCTCCAGATCTCCTTCATGTTGAGAAGCTGAGAGTCTGTATGTTAGGGTATTTTGTATATACAAATAAATCTATGAACAGCATTTCTATGCCTTTTCAGCTAACATTTATATGGCGTTTTATTGCAGATATTCTCATTGAATATTTAAAACTTATGAGAGGTAGACATTCATATCCCCCTTTTATGAATGAAGAAATTGAACTGGTCAGGCGCCTGGGTGGCTCGGTGGGTTAAGCGTTCGACTTGGGCTGAGGTCATGATCTTGCGGTTTGTGGGTTCAAGCCCCGGGTCGGGCTCTGTGCTGTCAGTTCAGAGCCTGGAATTGCTTTGGATTCTGTCTCTCTGTCTGTCTGTCTCTCTGTCTCTCTCTCTCTGGTCCTCCTCTGCTCACACTGTCTCTCAAAAATAAATAAACGTTAAAAAAATTAAAAAAGAAATTGAACTGGTGATAGAGGAAAGGTAAGGACGGAGTCAAAATTCCACTTCAGTGCCCTTGCTCTGAAACCCTCTCTGTGTCCATTCGACCGCACTTCAAAAGACTGTGACCAACATTTGCTTTCCTCATCTATCTATCCTACCCGTTTATTTTGGGGGGAGGCTGCGATAGGTGTTGAGAAGGTGTATTTGTGGCATTTTGTTGTAAGTTATGGGTCTTGCGCTAACAGTAGGCACCCTTGTCCCTCACAGTGGGCATCTCATCAGATTGGGGACTAGCAGGCTTTGCCTAGATGTAGCAGATGTCTATTCAAATATTACTGTAAAAACTGCCTGGGATTGTATTTAAATTGCTTCTATTCTTCACTAATTAAATTGCAGATTGTTTCTCCTGGGGCTTTTGCAGGAGTCTGGGTTTCTTCAATTGTTTGTGTTGGTCAAGGACAAAATCAATCTTTTGCATTGTAGGTTAGTGCAAAAATCCTGCTGAATGGGCTCCTTAAGTCCACAATCCTCCTACAGCAGATCTATTTAAAAAAAAAAATCAATGTATTTTTTCTTTTTGGCAAGATAGAGCATGGGCTTTTGTTTTATTTTCTATTTGTGTATTTTGAGGCCTGAGCTTAAAATGCCTGGAGGGGTCTTAGATACAGTGGAGGCCATGTGTTCTGTTGAATGGGTCAGCTCCCAAGAACAGGACAGTAGAATTCAGATATTTTAAAACCACACATGTGTCTCCCACCTGGCTGCCACAGTTTTCAAATCTTTAATCAGTCCTGTGAAGAGGTTAGGCTGGCAACCAGTTTGGCCTAGAACTTCATCTTGGCCCTCACCAGTTTCATTGTCTGGCTGTGATGTTTACAGAACAGTCTGGCATGTGATCTTTTCATTTGCAGAGAGAGGGAGGTAGAAGCAAATTGGAACAAGGAATGAGTGAGACGCCAGAGCTCAGTGTCCCTCCACATCAGGGGCTTGGCACAGTTTGACCTTAACATGATTTATGTATGTATTTTTAAATTTTTCTTTTCATATTTAAGTCATCTCTATACACAATGTGCAACTTGAACTCTCAACCCCGAGATGAAGAGTCACCTGCTCTACAGACTGAGGCAGCCAGGAGCCCAGACTGTGACATTTTTGAACACGAATGCTTGCTTGGTCTTAAAATGTAAATCATTTCCATTTCCCTACAAAAGTGCACAACAATCCCAGTGTAACCTTTCCTCCTATCTACGGACCGTAAAGACTCTCAGCTCTCAGAAGGAATAAATTCCTGGCCGTTGTGAGCACTGGTTTTGGGACAGTGTCTCTGCTAAGCCTTTTACATCCATGATCCTACTTAGTTGCAACCTGGAGAGGAAGCTGGTATTCATCCCATTTTACAGATGAGGAAAGTGAGGTTCAGAGAGGGTAAGAGAAGACTTACTCGAAGGTTGCACTGGTAATAAAAGCCAGATCTGAAATCGTGTCCATTCTATGACGAAAGTGCTCAGCATTTGAAAAAAAGCAACATTAATTTATACAAGATTGTTGCTGAGATTCATGTTCTTCAGACTTGAGAAATCAGGTGGCAAGAAGGAAGCATATGGATATTAAAGACAATGTCAGACAAAAAGTAAGAATTGAGTTCTACTCAACGATGTGCTCCCGTTGGTGGCATGTCAAGCTACCCAAATATCGGTTGGGAAATAGAATGCTTTTTCAAGTCACGTGTCTCTGAGTGACCCTGGACAGTTGGTGAGCGTGAGTGTGTCCCCAGTGTAAATAATCAGACAGAAGTTGGATGTGTTTGAAGCTACCCGGAGATGTCTACGTGCAGCTGCTGGGAAGAGACCAGGGTGTGTGAGGAAATGAAGGTTGCTCGGTGTGCAGGCTAAAAGAGGGGTGAATCTTAGCACCCCAGATAGAAACTACAGCAGCAAATAACAGAACCAGAAGAGAGACATTTCCATCTGGATCCGTCCAGGAAAGGATGTCTGTCAGCTAGAACAACAAAAGCAAATACGTCACCCCTGGTTTTATCGGATCAAAATGGAGGACCAAATTTAAAATGGACTTTTCGGGGCGCCTGGGTGGCTTAGTCGGTTAATCGTCCGACTTCGGCTCAGGTCATGATCTCACGGTCCGTGAGTTCGAGCCCCGCGTCAGGCTCCGTGCTGACAGCTCAGAGCCTAGAGCCTGTTTCAGATTCTGCGTCTCCCTCTCTCTCTGCTCCTCCCCTGTTCATGCTCTGTCTCTCTCTGTCTCAAAAATAAATAAACGTTAAAAAAATATATATTAAAAAAAAATAAAATAAAAATAAAATGGACTTTTCAGGGGCTCCTGGCGGCTCTGTCGGTTGAGTGTCCGACTCTTGGTTTCAGCTCAGGACATGATCTCAGAGTTTTGGGGATCGAGCCCCTTGTCAGGCTCTGCGCTGACAGCATGGAGCCTGCATGGGATCCTCTCTCTGTCCCCGTGTGTGTGTCTCTCTCTCTCAAGACAAATAAATAAACTTAAAATGGACAGTTCACATGCATATTTCCATTTTGACACACCTCATGCCATATAAATCACGTTGTAGGCAAAGACCTATTTTAACCTCGTATATTTAATTTATTTAAAAAACCCAAACACTCCTTTCTACAGAATGTCGTACCGCTTTATTGTTAGGCACAAATTTTCCTAGTTACTATTTGAAACGAAATGTAGGTATTTTGTTCTTAATATTGTTTCCCAGCGTTAGTTTTTTTTTTTTTTTTTTTTTTAAGTTTATTTACTTATTTTGAGAGAGAGGAAGAGAAAGAATCCCAAGCAGGCTCCTCACCATCAGCACAGAGCCCAGCGCAGGGCTCGAACTCACGAACCGTGAGATCATGACCTGAGCTGAAATCAAGGCTCGGGTGTTTAACCCACTGAGCCACCTGGGCGCCCCTGTCAATATCAGTTTTAAGAGATTATATGTGGGGGGGGGGGGGCTGGAAATCGTGTTGTTCTCTAGCTGTGCTGTAGTGTTTAAGGAATGCTGACGTGTTTCAGTATCTTTTGTAGGGTAGTGATGAAATCCACTGGTCAGTAAGACTAAAACATTGCTGCTTATTTCTGAATGTCAAGTCACAATAACCACCACCACCACCACCACCACCACCACCACCACCACCTCCTCCTCCTCCTCCTCCTCCTCCTCCTCCTCCTCCTCCTCCTCCTCCGCTTATCTTATTCATGATTCAGGTGTTTCAAACATACATTATTTGGTTGCTTTTTCTCCTTTTCTTTGCTGCCTCTTCTCATGGGATCTTTGTGCTCTGGCACGCACCTGCTAATTTGGATCTTTTAATCACATTTTAGATGAAAGGGCGTGGGAGAAGATTTTGACACATTTCATTAGACAAATGGAAATTGTGTCATATTTATATGCAAAAATGTTTTCTTCACTGAAAGCAGCAGGATTTTATTTATTTGGGAACGTGTGTGTGTGTCTGTGTGTGTCTGTCGGTCTTGTCTGTCTGGCTCTGGGCCCCTATGAGGACTTTTTTTTTTAATTTTTAATTTTATTTATTTATTAATTAAAAAAATTTATATCCAAATTAGTTAGCATATAGTGCAACACTGATTTCAGGAGTAGATTCCTTAGTGCCCCTTCCCCATTTAGCCCATCCCCCCTCCCACACCTGTTCCAGTAACCCTGTGTTCTCCATATTTAAGAGTCTCTTCTGTTTTGTCCCCCTCCCTGTTTTTATATTATTTTTGCCTCCCTTCCCTTATGTTCATCAGTTTTGTCTGTTAAAGTCCTCATATGAGTGAAGTCATATGATTTTTGTCTTTCTCTGACTAATTTCACTTAGCATAATACCCTCCAGTTCCATCCACATAGTTGCAAATGGCAAGATTGTATTCTTTTTGATTGCCCAGTAATACTCCATTACACACACACACACACACACACACACACACACACACACGCGCGCACACACACACACACACACACACACACACACACCATATCTTCTTTATCCATTCATCCGTCGATGGACATTTGGGGTCTTTCCATACTTTGGCTATTGTCGACAGTGCTGCTATAAACATGGAGGTGCATGTGTCCCTTCGAAACAGCACACCTGTATCCTGTGGATAAATGCCTAGTAGCACAATTCCTGGGTCGTAGGGTAGTTCTATTTTTAGTTTTTTGAGGAACCTCCAGACTGTTTTCCAGAGTGGCTGCACCAGTTTGCATTCCCACCAACAATGCAAAAGAGATTCTCTTTTTCCGCATCCTCGCCAACATCTGTTGTTGCCTGAGTTAATGTTAGTCATTCTGACAGGTGTCAGGTGGTATCTCATTGTGGTTTTGACTTGCCTTTCCCTGATGATGAGTGATGTTGAGCATGTTTTCATGTGTCGGTTGGGCATCTGGATGTCTTCTTTGGAGAAGTGTCTATTCATCACTTTAGCTCATTTCTTCACTGGATTATTTGTGTTTTTGGGTATTTTGATAAGTTCCTTATAGATTCTGGATACTAACCCTTTACCTGATATGTCTTTTGCAAATACCTTCTCTCATTCTGTAGGTTGCCTTTTAGTTTTGCTGACTGTTTCCTTCGCTGTGCAGAAGCTTTTTATTTTGATGAGGTCCCATTTTTGCTTTTGTTTCCCTTGCCTCCAGAGACGTGTTGAGTAAGAAGTTGCTGCGGCCGAGGTCAAAGAGATTTTTCTCTGCTTTCTCCTCGAGGATTTTGATGGCTTCCTGTCTTACATTGAGGTCTTCCATCCATTTTGAGTTTGTTTTTGTATCTGGTGTAAGAAAGTGGGCCAGATTCATTCTTCTGCATGTCGCTGTCCAGTCTTCCCAGCACCACTTGTGGAAGAGACTGTCTTTTTCCATTGGATATTCGTTCCTGCTTTGTGAAAGATTAGTTGGCCATAGCTTTGTGGGTCCATTTCTGGGTTCTCGATTCTGTTCCATTGATCTGAGTGTGTGTTCTTGTGCCAGTACCATACTGTCCTGATGATTACAGCTTTGTACTGTATCTTGAAGTCCGGGATTGTCATGCCTCCTGCTTTGGTTTTCTTTTTCCCATGAGGACTTTTTGAAAGGAAGGGATCTTCGCCCCAGGAAGAAATCCACACACTCACATAAGATTGTTTTGTTCATTCAGTTTCAATTGTGGATTCATCCCTGAACTCTTGGTTGTGAGTCCTTTGTTCTGAAACATCAAAAGTCATTTTGAATAGACTTGGCTTTGTGCACTGGCTATTTGTGTGGTCCCCAGAGAACAGGGACCTGTTGGTGTTGCACCTGTGTTTTTGAGGTTGTATGAAACAGTAGGAGATCTGGACATTTCTAGATTTCATGGGTGTGCACTATGGGCCACACTTTATAGAGAAGGAACTTGATTTGGAGAGTGTGTATCATAGCGATAATGGATTAGTGAGAAATGGGGCCAGAGAAATATTAGCGTAATTCCTTGCTTAGTGGTTTTTTTCCTGGCTTGGAACATACACTAAACATGGAGATATACGCTACCAAATGCAGTGAAAAACACTGGTAAATATTTACAACCACACTGGACTCTGAGAATAAAGGACAGAGGGAGCCTGGAAGGAAGGGACCATGTGCCAGTGATGTGTGTTCAGGGAGCTCCTATAAGTGATCACGTATGGGATCTGGGAATCGAAGAGGCCAGGCCTCATTAGACATCTCCTGGGAGATGAGTGTTGGATTGTTGCATCATCTTGAGTCTTACTGGATTTAAGCTATTTTCCCCCATGGTGTCCCAACCATAAACCACCCAGCACAGGAGGAATACCCAGAAGTGGTTTGAGACCTCCCTGCTCTCCTTTGTCCTCAGGGAGGAAGGGGCCCTTTCACTCCTCAGTTCCTCACCTGCCATTGAGAGATACAGCAAGATCTAGAATAAATTCTCTACAACCTTGGTCTTAAAGGAGCCAACACTGTCACCTTAGGCCACACACATGTACCCCCCTACTAGCGATATGTACTAAATGGCCCCAAACAACAACAACACTTGACTTCATCCCCTTGTAAACTCCACTAATCCCTTGTTTCTACTCCTATGACATCTATAAATCACGCCTTATTGTCACCTTAGTTCAGACACCAGACTGAACAGCTCTTAAATAAGGTGAGGGGTCTTTTCTAGCCCAACTCAGTAGTCCTTTTACTACCAAGGCAAGCCAAGCATGTTGCTGGTACTCAGCAAATAGTTGCTGAGCAAATCTTAAAAAGGCCAGAGCTAGTGTCCCGTAAAATCTCTAAACATTCCCGTCTGAATTGCTTCCAACTCCTGATCAAGTTGGAACAGTGATTCAAGGTGATGTTGTCAGAGACTGCACCATTTCCTTGCTGTTTTGACGATTCGTCTTGAAATTTACCCTAAGCCTACACGGCAGGTAATCTGTAGTATTGGCATTTTGGGTTTCCCATCGATGATTATGATGCATAGCATCATACCGGTCATATTCTGGTAATTTTATTGCGTGGCTTCAGTTGTGAGGCAGGGATGAAACAGATTCATTCATTAAATTCATTGACTATCATATGCTAGGGATTATTTCATAAGCCAAGATGTAAACATGGACAAGATGTGGTTATCTGCTTATAAGCAGCTTTCATGTTGGTAGGGGAGATAGATACGTGAGGGGTCTTTTGCAGTGTCTAATGTGTTAAGCGACCTCACAGAGGAAGGGAGAGAAAGGACCAAAGAATAATTGATTTTGCCCGGGACTGGGGAGTATGTGCCAGGTACAAGGACAGGGTGCAGAATGAGACAGGAATGGCAACCTTCCAAGCAGAGGAAGAGACTATGCAAAGCTCAGAGGAAGGTGTGGAGATCTCGGAGTAGTGTGCCTGGAGTCTAGGGTGCCAGGATCGGCTGGCAGTAACATGGAGATGTGTAGACGCTCTAGAAGGGTGTTTATGCCTCCGTGCAGAGTAGTTTGGATTTTCCCTTGTGGGCACTGGGTGCTTTTGAATGGGTGAAAGCAGGGTCTGAGTACCACTTTTTTTTTTATAGTAAATATCTACACGCAGATCTCAGTTCTTGTCTGAGGTAAATGGTAAGCGGGGACCATCACTGGCCAACACACTATCCGCTCCAAGAAATTATCAGGGAGGCTTAAAGAAAATTCAGTGTAGGGCATGGTGACTGTCTCCACATTAGCACACGATCTTTTCAGAAAGTGAGGGGCTCCTCCTGAGTATAAGTTTGTGTATTTGTTTGCTTAGAATTAAGGGAAACAAAGGTGAACTTGAAGTGCTTCTCATTTAAGCAGTTTGACTCTGGGATCTGAGAAAGACCAGTGTTGTAATCCTGCTCCTTTTAAATTGGCTTCACACAGGACTGATGTCAGAAGAGTGCTGTAGGGGCCCCTGGGTGGCTCGGTTGGTTAAGCGGCCGGACTTCAGCTCAGGTCATGATCTCTCGGTTCGTGGGTTCGAGCCCCGTGTGGGGCTCTGTGCTGACATCTCAGAGCCTGGAGTCTGCTTGGGATTCTGTGTCTCCCTCTCTCTCTCTCTGCCCCTCCCCTGCTTACGCTCTGTCTCTCTCTCTCAAAGATAAATAAACATTAAAAAAAAAAAAAGAGTAGTAGCCAGTGGTGTGAGTAAAGTAGGAGCAACAGGAAACATTTAAAATACTGGATCTAGGTTGTTTGCTGCTAGGTGGGGTAAGAAAACCACTTAGACCCAGTATAACCTGTATAACTGGATTTACCTGTTCTGGCCCCCTTGTCAGTGTCTGGCAAGTAGTTTTAATAAAAACAGCTCAATTTTGTTAGATACCTACTAGCATTGTTGCCCTGCTCATTCGTTTATCCAATAAGAAATATTTATTGAACACCTACCAAGTGCTGGTCTGAGAGGTTACATTTTAGGAAACTTTGGAAAAAGAGGGCATCTTTGTAGCCCGTTTCTAGGAAAAGGCTTCCAGTGGAGGTTTCCGGGACCGTTTGAGTGAGGACTTTGGCACTATTTAATTATTTAATTAATTCAAGAGATGTTGATCGTGGTCCCTCACAGTGTGCCAGGCCCTAGCTGGGCATTGGCGTTGGGAATTTGATGTCGAACTCTGTAGACTCAGCCCTTGTCTTCACAGAGTTTGCATGCTAGGGGGATGTATACAAACAGCCCCAGCGTGGGAGTGCAGCATGGAGGGTAAGTACAGGGAGAGTATGTCGGGTGGGTTATTCATCCCCGACTTCGAGAAAAGGCTTCTTGGAGAAAGTGGTATCTAAGCAGAGACCTGATGAAGAGTAAGAGGAAATCGAAGCAAGGGACAGGAGGGCCGTTGATGGTGCAGGAGGGTGTGCCGAAGCCCAGGGTGAGTGTGTGTGTGTGTGTGTGTGTGTGTGTGTGTGTGTGTGCGTGCACATGCTTCACCTGGCTGTGCTATGAGGTGTGGGGTGGCAGGAGAGAGGTGGGCGCTGCACAGAGCCTGACCGCGCTCCGGGCTCCGTTCAGGTGTTGGGGGTTCGCTGTCATGCCAGTAGGAGATCTGCTTCCCAGAAAGGTCAGGGTAGCCTGTGTGTCGAGAGAGGATGGGTGAACTTGAAGACTCACCAGGACAGACCTTGCCCTGATCGGGTTGGCAGATACCAGTGACCCAATCAGGGGCAGGGCCGTAGGACCACTGAGCCCTGGCTGGGCTGGGAGGGCATGTAGGGAGTAGGATTTAAATAGGACTTGGGGGGGCCTGGGTGGTTCAGCTTCTGACTCTTGATTTCAGCTGTGGTCCTGATCTCACGGTTTCCCGAGACTGAGCCAGCCATCAGGCTCTGTGCTGACGGTGTGGAACCTGCTTGGAATTCTCTCTCTCTCTCTCTCTCTCTCTCTCTCTCTCTCTCTCTCTCGTTGCCCCTCCCCCACTCTGGATCTCTCCATGTCTCTCAAAAAAAAAAAAAAGAAAAAAAACTTAAAAAAATTGCAGCGCCTGGGTGGCTCAGTCAGTTAAGCGTCCAACTTCGGCTCAGGTCATGATCTCACGGTTTGTGGGTTCGAGCCCCACATCCGGCTCTGTGCCGACAGCTCAGAGCCTGGAGCCTGCTTCAGATTCTGTGTCTCCTTCTCTCTCTCTCTCTCTCTGCCCCTCCCCCACTTGTGCTTGCTCTCTCTCTCTCTCTCTCTCTCTCTCAAAAATAAATTAAAACATTAAAAACAATTTTTTAAAAAAATAAATAGGACTTGGCGGCTGACTGGAGGTGGGGATCGTGAGCAGTTCCAGGAAGAGGACCCTGCTCTACCCACTAGGAAACACAATCCTTATCTGTGGAGTGGGCATAATTTTCAGGGTAATCCAAAAAGAATGAAAGCAAAGTCATCTAAGAAATCTTTGCTCTCTTGGTAGCTCAGTCAGGGGACAGATGCACCGGGGAAAGGAAAGGAATAAATTCAGAAGGGTGACTGCTCCAAGTTTGATTTTTTCTCCCTGCTTTTGAATTTCAAGGCCAGTCGAATATGCCTCATTAGTTTGAGGGAGACTGTGATCCTATAATCTGTTTCATTTTCAGAGAACTAGAGAGATGTGCACTTCTTTGGAGAAGGTGATTTTTGTAGCCTTTGAATAAAAGTAGTTTCAATTCCACCTTTACCTGAAAATCAATGGTGTCTGGTGTTTATCAGAAGTCAGTCAACACCCTTATGTCCCAGGTCACCAGCACTCATATTTTTATGCCAGTCCCTGTGAGCTAAATAATCTCTAATGGTCCCCAACTGCTAGGATTTCAAGCCCTCATTCTCTTGGATCTTCAATTTTTTTTTAATTAAAAAAAAAAAAAAAAAAGGATCTCTTCCAGAAAAGCACATTTGATTTGTTGCTGAATTAAAGTTTTTCTCCTTCTGAACGTGTCCTGTAGGTCATTAATGGAAAAATGTAGTCCATGATGCTGCACGGTTTGCCCTTTTTAGTTTGATATGTTTTAAATATAAAATATAAAAATTGTCAACACTCTGTTAAAAGAATGTATAGCTGGAATTTTAATTTGATTATCTATCCCAATTTTCTCAGGCTTTCACAGGCAAAGGCTTGTTTGAACAGCTGTACTCCTATAAATCTCAGTAACAAATGAATGAGGAATGATTTTGTGTAGCAAGTCAGATGAAAGGGACTTCCTAAGAAAGACAGATCATTAAGAGAAGGAAGAAAAACTAGCAAATATTTGAGCAATTTGGCAATGATTAAAAAATAAAGCAGTTTACTCTAATAATTCTTTTCTAATGATCTTAAAATATGCTGTCATTAGTAGAGAAAACTCCTTATTTTATTTAGGTTTTAATATTGGGTGGAAATGAAATTTAAAACTAGAGTCAGCAGCAAAGGGGAAATGCTAAACACTGAGATGCATAAAAAATAGGCATGTAGTCCGTTTTCTATTATCTGTCATTTTCTGCCATCTTTTTACGTGTTGTGTGCTGGGGTTGGGGGGATGGGGGGGCAGGGGGACTGTGAAATCTGTCTGCCTCCAATCACAAAGAGATCCAATTAACATGTGAATAGATATTTGAAAGAGGTGTGGGATAGAAAGGCTTTTGGCTTTCAACATCTTACCTACTGGATAGATTTGAAAGCATAAAATAAAGCTAAAGTAAATTCGGGGAAACATTGATTCACCCAACTGAATAAACAACTTACTGAATTTGCTAATCTAATTAATCAAATTCTGCTTTTCCTTCCAAAGTAGGTTCACAGGCAGTAAAATAAATTAAGTCAACATTTTTTTTTTTTTTTTTTACCCTCCACTTACTAAAAATAAGCTTTCTTTCCCTGGGTAAATCGGTCATTTAAATTCCCAAGGCTATGCTCCCGCCATCCACTGGCAGGAAGCAATTGTATGGATGTAAAATCGTTTCTCTGCAGATTGCAGAGCTTGGGTTCTGAGTATTGTATCTCAGTTCTACCACCTTGACTGATGAACAGAGTATATATTTACTGAAGTTACTTTTAGACATAAATAGCCTATGGATGATGTTGATTTGCAGATATGGGAGCCTATGACTTACAGGTATATCTTTTATGAAGCTTAGAACTGTAATGATGGTGGGAAATGATGACTTTGGGGGCAAAAAACTTCTGGAAAATTAAGGGTATGTAAAATTTGAAAACAGAAGTAATTGTGACAATTTAGAGACCAAAGTGGTAAAAATATTTCAGTTTCGGTGGTCTGCAGCGCTGGGACTTCATGTTGAGTTTCCCTAACTCCAAACCACTAGAGTAAGATTGTTTCGGGTTGCTTGTAGCTTAAACTACAGTGTAACAACTTTATACATACACACATTCACATAGATACAGTATACAAGGGAGATGAAGGACAAAGTGAGCAGACAAGAATGAAAAGCTTGCCAAGTGGTGAATGAGAAGCGCTCCGCAAGTTAGATAAAATACAGTGTGTGGATATTCTAGGTAACAAGTGTGAGTCATCAGTTGGTTTCTTTTGTTTTATTTTTTAATTTTTAAATGTTTATTTATCTTTGAGAGAGAGAGAGAGAGAGAGAGAGAGAGAGGGACAGAGTGCTAATGGGGGATTGGCAGAGAGAGAGGGAGACCCAGGATTGGAAGCAAATTCCAGGCTTTGAGCTGTCAGCACAGAGTCCGATGCGGGGCTCGAACCCACGCACCGTGGGATCACGATCTGAACTGAAGTCGGATGCTTAACCGACTGAACCACCCTGGCACCCCGTTTTGTTTGTTTTTTAACTGCATGATACCAGGATGCGGAAATAAGACTGCAGATGAGAATGGAGAGGGAGAACACCGTTCACATTAAAGTTCTGTCTACACTTAACGGCATTTCCTCGCCTTTGTCATGAACGGGCACGCTTCCAAGGGAGGGTCTCAGTGGAAAGTGCTCCCAGATGACTTAATGCCACCAGCCCTAGTCACCTTGCTGGTGTCCTCCCCTTGAGGATCAAAGAATCCCTCAGGACTGCCTTCCCCCACATTTCCTTCTCTGATGGACCTATTCCCATTCTTTGCAGTCTCATTCACCCTAGGATATCGTGCTCAAAACTCACTTATATGCTCAACTAATCTTAATTAAAATGTAAGGGAAGATTAGGGCATGATCAAATGAAGTTCTGAATATACTTGAATAGTCAGGCAACAGTTTAATGGATTAAACAGTTCTTGGAACGGCTTCCCTTTCTGACAGTAAGTCTTAGTGGTGCTGTCATTTCTTAATACCCTCTTCTACTTCTACTTTCGTGTGTTGGCTGAACGTTCTCTTTTAACTTACAGATAATTTTGCTCTCTGGAAACTCATGCCCACCTCTTTGACTTCGGGTCAAAATTGCTTTCCTCACACTTGTAAAACATTAGAATGTCCTTCCGCGGTGGGCTGTCGAATGTCATGTAAGTTACTACTTTTTTTTTTTTTTCCCCCCAGAATGTGATGGATTTTCACGTGTGGATTTGGTTGTGTAGATAGCCAAACTAGATTGCTCTCTAAGAATTCGCATCGTAATCTATCAGGTTCTCCTTGACATTCACATTGGGGAGTGATCTGGCCAGATGCAGGTGAAGATGATGAACATTACCTTGTTTTAATTGGGATGGCCAAGTCACCCTTAAAAACTCACCGATTTTCCACTGACCTTTACCCCACCCCCTCCTCCCCAGGGTCATGTGTTAGAAACTACCTGTGTTAGTCCTTATGAAGCATTAAGCAGAGTGTCTAGGGCCACGTAAGGGTACGTCTAAATATTAGCTATCACTATTATTATTTTCAATATTTACAGTAAAGAGATTTATTTTTATATTTCATTCTATTTTTATTTTATCATAAAACTATTTTTATATGGGGCACCTGGGTGGCTCAGTCGGTTGAGCGTCCGACTTCGGCTCAGGTCACGATCTCACGGTTCGTGAGTTCGAGCCCCGCGTCGGGCTCTGGGCTGATGGCTCAGAGCCTGGAGCCTGCTTCCGATTCTGTGTCTCCCTCTCTCTCTGCCCCTCCCCCGTTCATGCTCTGTCTCTCTCTGTCCCAAAAATAAATAAACGTTGAAAAAAAATTTGTTTAAAAAAAACAAAAAACAAAAAACTATTTTTATATTTTCTGTGCTCTTATGTGGCAACTCGTACATCATACATATATTCCAGTAACCATAAAAATTTTATTTTTTAAATTTTTAAAAAATGTTTATTTTTGGGAGAGAGAACATGGGAAGGGCAGAGGCAGAGACAGAGAGAGAGACAGAGAATCCGAAGTGGGCTCTGTGCTGACAGCAGAGAGCCTCACGTGGGGCTCGAACCCATGCACTGTGAGATCATGATCTGAGCTGAAGTCGGATGCTTAACTGACTGAGCCACCCAGGCACCCGTGAAAAATTTATGTCTTAAAAAGGTTTTATTTCTTGCCTACGGTGTTTCAGGCACTGGTGCTAGATTCTGCAGATAACCAAGATAACTAAGGTAACGTCTCTGTCCTTTGGAAACTGATGGTCTACCTTTGATAAAAATGTTTCATGCTGTGATGTGCTCATTTACGTCTTCTCAGTTGTGAGTTCATTTGAGGTCAAAATCACGGGAGCCAAAAAAATTCACATCACATTTTACCCTGAAATAGTCTAGGATCAGAAAGATAAATCGCAAAGTGCTTTGCATTGATAAAGCTACTTTTATTTCCAAATTTTTTCTAGCACTTAGCACAGTAACTTAATAAATCCAGCTATTATTATCAGGCCATTTATTTTCACTATGGCTCTTTGCATGACTTTTCATTGAAGAATATGTTTTTAGTGAGGAGGCCCCAAAGGGATAGAGCATCATGCTAAAAGGTTGACCGTTGCTGAGTTTTCCCACCTTTTTTTTTTTTTTTTTTTTTTTTTTTTAATTTTAGGAAGAGAGAGAGACAGTGTGTGAGTGGAGAAACGGGCACAGGGAGAGAGACTGAGAATCTCCAGCAGGCTTCACGCTCAGGGTGGAACCTGATGCGGGGCTCAATCTCAGGAACCATGAGATCATGACCTGAGCAAAAATCAGGAGTCAGACGCTCAACGGACTGAGCCCCCCAGGTGCTCCCCTAACCAGTTTTATTAAGATATAGTTGACATTACAATATCATATAGATTTAAGGTGTGCAACATAATGATCTGATAGAGGCATATATTGCAAAATGATTACCACAATAAGTTTAGTTAACATCCATCACCTCGTATAGCTTTTCTTTTTTTTATGACAAATTACTTTAAATTTTTTTTTTTAACGTTTATTTATTTTTGGGACAGAGAGAGACAGAGCATGAACAGGGGAGGGGCAGAGAGAGAGGGAGACACAGAATCGGAAGTAGGCTCCAGGCTCTGAGCCATCAGCCCAGAGCCCGACGCGGGGCTCGAACTCACGGACCGCGAGATCGTGACCTGAGCTGAAGTCGGACGCTTAATCGACTGAGCCACCCAGGCGCCCAATGACAAATTACTTTAAAAGTATTGTATTCAGTTCTGGACCCATTTGGGAATATTGGTAGCTGAAGCATGTTGACATTCCTGTTTACGCTTTAGGAGACGGTACCAAAGCAATCGTAACCATTGTTACCATTATCCCGATATCCCCCTGCCATCAGCACCTACTGTTATATAGAGCCCCCACATTGCTTGGCTCATTTGACCTTTGCAACAATTCTATGAGACATGGAGGGCAGCAGATTCTTCTCTGTTTTATGGATGGAGGCAACCTTCCTGGATAATAATGATTTCCCTAAGATCATGAAAGGAGTATCTAGCATCGGGGCTCAAATCCAAGTTTCTTCGGTTCACATCCATTGTGTTCACCACTAGACTTTTATGGCTGGAATATTACCTAGACAGGTGAAGATCCCGGGACTATTTCAGCGTGGAAAAAGATGACTGCTATCTTTCCATGCCTGAAAGCCTATTCTGTAAATGGGGCATTGGTCTTACTTGAAATTTCTCAGGGTGTAACTTTCAATGTGTGTTACTTACGTCTACATGTATTTTGGCTTCATAAAGAAATTCGTTTGTGATCTGCAAGGCCACAGGGGGGAAATCTCCTGCCACACCCATGTGCTCTGGCCTCTGCTCACCTATCGGCTCCATTTCATTAAGTTCTCCCCAGCCCCGTTCACGACTCATTGGTTTTCTTTTCTACCACAGGACCTTTGCACTGCTAGGCCCTCTGCCTAGAAGGCCATTCCCCCTTTCCCCATAGCTCTGCTTAGTTGAATCTTACAGATCCTTTAGGACTCATCCTTACAGTTTCTTGCCCAGAAAAGACTTCCCGAAAAGAATGAATGTTGCGTAACCACCTCAGTAAACGAGTCAGGGTTCCTGAGTGTAAGCAACAGAACGGGACTCCTAGCAGAAGTGGTTTGTTGAAAGGATATCGGGCAGTTCGCGGGAGAGAGCCCTTTTGGGAGGGCTGAAGTCCTAGGCACATCGCGAAGTTTTCGGGAGCGGTGTCCAAAGCCATGCCAGAGAAATGGCCCGGAGGGTGCCGGCTGCCACATGTTCTGGCCCACCGAGCGCTAGGTGCCAGGGTCGACACCACTGCCAAGAAGTCTGCTGCGTCGCAGGAGTGGTGCTGCTCGGCCCCGGAGGCTCCGCCCTGCAGCCAGCCTTGGCCCCCACGCCGGGCACCTCGGTTGCCATGACCAGTCAAAGCAAATCCCATGCATACCAGCATGATGCTCACGTGCAAATCCCTGGTTCGCAAGGGTGAATCTCACGGCCAGTGCTCCCGGCACCCTAGCTGCAGAGGAGCCCGGAGAACAGGGCGCCCTAAGTTCAGAAAGCCAGAAATCACCCCGGTACGTTGAGGCTCTCGCAAAGGTGCTCATCGGCCAGAAACTCGACACGCATCTTCGACACTGAGATGCGAGTTCTCATCTGTGTTAGGCACCAGTCATACCGACATCACACTGTTGTTCTAAGGATTATGTGATTTGTGAAATTGCTGAATACACTGTACAGAGAAATGGAAGTATAAAATAATAGCATTCTTTGGCCATGACTTCTATTTTTGGCCAAGACATAAAATGGAACGCTTAAGCAGCTGATTAATCTTCAATTCACTTTGGAGCTTTTTAAAATACGAAGGATATTCTGTTTCCCCAAAAAAAGCATTTTAAATGGTTAGGAGAAGTTGAAAAAGCAAAGCACTTTTTATATCAAAGTGCTTCCTTTATAAATGTATATCATCTCCACATTTTTGTTTGGTAATGGAAACATACAAAGTGATGCCAAACATAGAAATTGTAGTGTAAAAAAATGTGGGTGAGTTTTCAGCTACTCTTGACTTGTTTCTGAATTTTAAGTCTTTGTTCTAATCTAGTTCTTACTCCAGTTTCATGGTGAATACAGCCCTCTTGTTCCAAAACAGACAATGAGCTTATTCAGCCCTCAGTGCCCTCTCTATTTGGATTTTCTGCCATGGCCTTTGGTGACTCTATTGGCAGGATTATTATCTTGGAAAAAAGGTAGACGTGACAGCTGAGTTTTTAGCACAAGTAATAGCAGTTGTGTAAAAGCAAACGTGTACGTAAACGCTTGTCGCGGTTGCCAAATTTGCATTAACGCTAATGTCGTGAGAGTTATTACTCATATGATTCCTGCCTTCCTCTATAGGGAAGCTCCCTCCATAGGAGAAATCAATAACAATGCAATTTCTGAGGAGAAAGAGCCAAGCAGGGTTATTTTCCCATTGGACAGAAATGTTTCTCTGTAGAACATATCAGAATCTTGAGTTATGCTATTTGGTTGGCTTTCTTTTGCGGCAAATATTAAACGCACATAATACGTTGCTAGAAAAAGTAAAACATGACCCAGCTTTGCACTGCCAAAAAATGGGTTATAATTCCTGATTTCTGTCATCATCGAGGTAGCTTTTATTCAGGAATATGGAGAATTCTTTTTTTTTTAATTTATTTTTTAACATTTATTTGTTTTTGAGAGATAGAGTGAGCGGAGGAGGGGCAGAGAGAGAGGGAGACACAGAATCCGAAGCAGGCTCCAGGCTCTGAGCTGTCAGCACAGAGCCCAATGGGGGGCTCGAACTCACGAACCGTGAGATCATGACCTGAGCAGAAGTCGGACGCTGAGCCGACTGAGCCACCCAGGCGCCCTAGGAATATGGAGAATTCCAAGATAAGTGCTTTCAGACACCTTCTTCCGTAAGTGATGCTTCATTCGACGTCGAGCTGTGTCCTAGATTACTGAGTTTCTCATGTTGAATTTGGAAGATTTTCCTCTCAACTTGCACGCTCCGCGTCTTCCTCCTCAACCCTGTGATACTTACCTGCACGCATGCACACACTCACAATACTCATTTACGCTTAACCTCAATGGGACATTTGCTTAAGACATATCCTGACATTGGGTTTTAGTAAAGGTCTTGGCCCAGAAGTAGAGGTTACCTTATGAGTGCCACACGGTCAACAGAGCTCGCTCGAGGTAAACAGTAAAGTAGGCGACAGTAAGTGTTGGGGATTCAGAATGTATTTCAGTTATGTGGGTAAGTATTTATGTGATCTGGGAATATCTTCCAGCTGTAAAAATTCTACTTCCGTCTCTTAAAATACATCCTGAGCGTAAGGGAGTTTTCTGTTGGTTGGGGAAGGGAAATGAGGCACACCGGGGGAGGGGGGGCAGGAAACGGACTATTCCGAGGGAGAGATCTTTGCTTTAATTGGTGATGTTGCAAGTGACTCTCCAAAGGGTTCTCAGGTGACCGAGTGGGTGTATCGCCATTGCATTTTACTTTATTGACTCACCAAATTCTTAGATTACTCACTACCTCTTGATATCGACAAACCATGAAATTCTTAGAGAACCTGTTCAGTAGCGCCTCAGAGAATTATCTTGTTAATAAACTCCACGTTATTTGGAATTCAAGTTTAATTAAAAGGGAGAAGTAAATGATTATGTAAAGATTTTTCCTCGTTTATCTCCTTTTATTGTCTCTTTGCCTTTTCTCTAAACTCAAAGATAGATTGTATTTCAAATCCGCGTTTGCAAGGTGAATTTTTGCAGCATCTGTTGTGATACCTATTCTGTCGTTAGCTCTTGAACTAAATAAATTTTTTTTTTTTTAAATTAGAAAGGTTAAGGAGGTGTTCTGTAGTAGAGTCTGAGGGAGGTAAAAATGAAAAACAAATCTATGTTATCCAGGGATTTTAGTGTCTGAGGATGCTGTTTGAAGATAATGATTGTTTATGGGCTCTTTAAAGCTGTTTTCTTATAAGAGTTGCCAGATAACAGATTCGTTATCCGAGAGTGGTTTGAAAGGCCTTTTGAAATTGCCTGGGTGACAATACTACCTTACGGTCCTTACAAAGCTCCTTTGAAGTTGGATTTTTATATTGGAAAACCAGAAAATATTTTTCCTTTCTTTTATTAAACAGAAAGTGATACACGGACCAGAGGGTTTAGTAAAATGGTATAGAAGAAATACACTGGTTATTTTTCCTGATCGACTCGGCTCTTCATCTCGGCCGTTGTGGGTTGCAGGGTGTTTCTGAATTCGGATTCTTAGCATGACACGCACGATGCTTTTTGTAAATTGTATGTAGGTATCAAGAACACGCTGTCAGGCCTCACGGTTTGAGGGCCTCCGCGTCTCCCCTTGGACGGGAAGCCTGCCGCTCCCAGGCTTGGCTGTTCAGAGAGCTTTGGATTGAGATGAACGTTGTAGGTCACGGGACGTTCCCGCACAGCCTTTGTTACACACGGTCACGCTAAAAGAACGGGGAAAATGGAATGGGCCGTCAGGGGTCAAGGCGAGAAACTTGACGAGGCAGATACTGCGGCTTGGGTTAGCGGGAGTTTATGGGAGCCCGCGTCAGTCCAAGCTTATCTGAGCTCACAAAGGAGATTCACGGTCCACTGCTCTACAAAAGCTCGTTGGGCAGGCACTTTTCTTCCCAACTAGCTTTTAAGTGCCCCTGGGGCTCTCCACCTATTCAGCGAGGCCTCTGGGATTATGAATACATAAGCCTTAATGATTTTGGAGTCCTGAAGGAAGGACCCCAACTAGAGCGTCATCAAAACTCGAAGGAACAAAGTACCCCCAGTACGCTCGGTGCTCGTGAGGAGTGCCGTGCTCAGGTTTTGCAACTGTTGGAGGACATTTTCACGTGGGTAGGACGGTTGGAACTGATGAGACATTTGCATTCGAATGGCGGAACCAGCCTCCTGTGACAGCTACACCTCCCGAGAGTGGCGGAAATGCTTTTAGTTTTCAGGGTTTGGCAGAAAGTATACAAGGCGTTTGATGAATACGCAAGCTGGTTATTTCGAGCATTGTGGACCTTCCGTCTTCCCGTAGTGAGCAGCTCTAAATATTATGCGGGCCCCCCCCCCTTCTCAGTTTTGTGTTTCAAAATACAAATTGTGATTATTAGGAATATATTGAGTCTCTGGGTCTACACTTCAACTGTTCTAAGCACTGTTTGATATCATCCGAGTCCGACTCAAAATCCCTTCGTGAGAGAATAGAAACAATCATCTGAAATTTGTGATAATAGGATTTAACCTGTAGTGTCGGATTCCCTCTTCCCTTCAGTTTTTATCCAGTTTTTAATTGCCCACTGGATGATTTATTTTAGAATTGGCCTACTTTTTTTTTTTTTTTGGGCTTCAGCCCCTGTGGGCAAATGTAAATTTGCAGCTGAATTAGCAAACCGGGGAATCTCTGTGTAAGTTAATCACTACAATAGGGAATCAAGTACCTGATTTCTCTCCTTTTCTAGATTGGCTGTGTATGGAAGGTGGCACAGCTAGGACTGGAAAAGTAGTGGGGGGTGGGATTTGTGGGGACTTGAGTGACTTTACATTGTTTTCCTAATATGAAAGGAACGTATGGTTGTTCTAGAAAACACAGAAAAGTAAAAGGAAGAGAGGAAAACCCATCGTCACTCAGAGTTTGTTAGGTGAACGTTATGACGTCCTTTATTTAAGATTCTTCTTAGGATTTTTGAAAAATTTTATGTGTAGGAAGTGTGCATATATTTCTGTCATAAAGACTAATAGACTACCAACCCGTGCACCCACCATCCAGCTTTAACCCGTCTTGTTTTATCCACATCCTTGCTTGGGCCCCAGATGCAGTCTTTCCCATTTCAGTTCAAGTTTGTCTCTCAAAATAAAACATGTTATTGTGATTATTATAAACGCATCAAGTCCAGATATATATATTCTTTTTTATTAAAAATTTTCAATGTTTGTTCATTAAACATAGACTCCGAAGCAGGCTCCAGGCTCTGAGATGTCAGCACAGAGTCCAACGCGGGGCTTGAACCCACGAACCGCGAGATCATGACCTGAGCCGAAGTCGGATGCTTAACCGACTGAGCCACCCAGGTGCCCCAATATATATATATTTTTAATATATATTTTTAGAAGTTTATTTTATTTATTTTGAGGGGGGTGAGGGGCAGAGAGAGAGAGAGGGAGAGACAGAATTCCATGCTCAGTGTGCATGCAGCCTGATGTGGGGCTCGAATTCATGAACTGTGAGATCATGACCTAAGCTGAAATCCAGATTCCGTCACTGAACCGACTGAGCCACCCAGGCACCCCAAGTCTCAATATGTTTTAAATAATTCAGGATCCTGGGCTTTTGCGTCTGTCATTTTCTTGCATTCCTTTCTAGTTCGGCCCCACACCTGTGGGTATTCCTAAATAATACATTGTTTTGTATGTTTTCAGTGTTTAGATAAGTGGAACCGTGTTTTAGTTCTTCTTCGCCACTTACTTTCTTGCGATTAATGATGTCCCCATGCCTTGTGTGTGGTTGTAGCACATTTGTTTTCACTACTCTGTTACTTGGTGGGAATGGACCAGTTTATCCAGTTCCCGTCAGTGGATATTTGGGGTTGGTTGTGTAGCAGATTCTGTCAGGTTCCTCCGCCCCTTGGATCAGCAGATTCCTCCGCCCCTTGGATCTTTCTCGGCGCTCTCGGCAACTTCCAGATGCTGGTAGTGCCCCTGTGCCTCGGGACTCTTTGCACACGCACGCCTGTGGCAGGAAGGTGTGCTGCCCCAGCAGTGGCCGGCTGCATGTGCCCGTGGAAGCGGCTTGGGAAACGACTTCGTCAGCTGGTCATATGATTCCAGGTCTCCTACTTTCCCCGTGAGATGATGCTCCAGTCACCCACGCAATGACTAGTTTAATAATGTTCCCTGTTAGCGGCTGTCTTTCCTTCCAAGAATGACTTCTCCATGCCTCTGCCAGTTTTCCTGTTTATTTTTTTATTTTTTTTAATGTTTTATGTATTTTTGAGAGAGAGACAGACACAGAGAGAGAGAGAGAGAGAGAGAGAGAGAGAGACAGAGTACAAACGGGGAGGGGCTGAGAGAGAGAGAGGGAGACACAGAATCGGAAGCAGGT
Source organism: Panthera leo (assembly GCF_018350215.1). Lineage (NCBI taxonomy): Eukaryota > Metazoa > Chordata > Mammalia > Carnivora > Felidae > Panthera > Panthera leo. The sequence continues at coordinate 7,682,477 of NC_056683.1, read as the reverse complement.
TCCAGGCTCTGAGCTGTCAGCACAGAGCCCAACGCAGGGCTCAAACCCACGAATCATGAGATCATGACCTGAGCTGAAGTCGGATGCTTAACTGATTGAGCCACCCAGGAGCCCCTATTCTTCCTTCTAAATGACTGTAATCTTACCTCAGGGTCTGCTTTTGCAAGAAGTTAAGGAAGATTGGTCATTTGCAGCTTTGGTCATTGTAAATTAATACCACTGTGGACACTCTTGAACGTGAGCCAAATATTTCTTTAGGAGGTCTTCCCAAGCGGGAGGACTAGATTACGCTCATGAGTAGTGAACAAATATTGCTATTATTTAACATCCTTGCTAATTTACCTTCGGTTTTGTGCTGAGCATAAAGTAGTTTCTTATGGTTGCAGTTTGCATTCTTGAACATATAATGAGATTATGATTTTTATATATATTACTGGACGTTTGTATTTTTCTTCTGTAAAGCACATATTTGTATCTCTTGTAACTTTTTCTATTGGCCTGTAGTTTTTCTTTGTAGGAGCTCTTTATATATGCTAGGTGCTAGTGTTTATGTACTTTAAAGATATCTTCTTATGTACTTTAAAGATATCTTCTCCCACTCTGTATCTTTTTTGCTCACTTTCTTATGAATGCTTTTGGTGAACATAAATTTAAAGTGATGAAGTCAGAAGAAAGCATTAAGTCTTTCACAATTAAGTATGATATTACTCGTAAGTTTTTCTTAGATACCCTTTTAATTGCGGTGTTCAGTCCGTTTGCATTTAATGCAATTATTGATATGACTGGGTTTAAAACTACCATCTTATTGATTTTCTACTTTTTAAATTTTCTTTCTTCTTCCCCACACCGCCTGCTTCTGCTTCTTCGACTTCTCGTAGTTAACACTTCATTCATAAAAGTGGAAATACAATCTATTAAAATTTTAATGGCATTTTTTTCATGTGGACAAGTGGAGGTTCTTTTCTGTACTGGACTCACCAGCTGTGGAGTGGATATCAGGAATAAAGTGTTTCTGACAGAACGGGTTTGGATATCACTCATATAGTGAAAAGTATGAAGTGCGATTTTGCAACGCTGAGCCACATTCAGTGGGTGACATCGTTCGCTAAGAAGGTGGCTTTTGAAATGCCATAGAACAGGGCAAATATACTGGAAGACGCCACGTAATTGAATGCGATACTTGCCTTTGAAGCCCAGGTGAGACAAGAGACTTGAGATGAGCAACCCGTAAAGACTGGAATTTAGAGGAACAACGGCGGGTTCGTGGTCCAAGGATCCTCGAGTTCGAGGTCCCGTGCAGGAGACCCAGACCCATGGCTCACTTCATTCATCAAAGGAAGGGAGGCTTGTAGCTCAACCTTTCCCACGTTAATCTGCCAATAAATTCAGGACAACTGATAAGAAAAAAAGAATTGACATGACGCTAGAAAGCTTTATAAGTGAAACTAAGTCTTGCCGCTCTCAACAGTTTGGTGTAGGGGGGTTTTCATAATGTTTCTAAAATGAGGTCGTGTGAGGTCACTGAAACGGTGCTTGTTTTCCTTGTAACTACTTCAGTGGCAGTTATGTGCTGCTTGATAGGCTTTGTTGGGGAATGCACGATACCGTAAGCATACAGTTTTTCGGTCTGTACTTCCTGACGTGACGGTCAAGGCTGTGGGTAGACAGTGTGGGATATCATCATTCCTGGGATTCTAATGATAGAATGATAATGCGTGTGACCTGACATGGGCCTTACACATCATCCGCCTCCCCTACTATCTAGAAAAAGAAGTAGACACAGACACGTTAAGAGACTTATTTCAGTCCCACCAACTGGGTAATCCAGGTAGATCTTGTAAAATAGAGCTTCCCCCACAAAATGTGTTAGCGGCTAATTATTGATTTAGCAAAACTATTCATCTTTTTTTTTTTTACTCTCAGAAAGTGACTGAAGTTTCAAGAATGAGGAAGACAAGCTAGATTTCAGGGGAATGGCCATGCCCAAAGGGAGGCACCATTAGAAAGTGGTGGGAAGAGGGTCAGCGGCCCTGAACCTAAAGGTACAAGTGGTCTGTCCAATCTCATGATATTTTGACAGCCAAATTTCATGCCCGCGTTTATACAGCCTCTGTCAGCAATTGCAGTTAGGAAATGGGCACTTAAAAATGGTTAAAAGGGTAAATTTTATGTTCTAGATATTTTCCACAATTAAAAAAAGTACAGATAAATGAAAAAAAGTAGGCTGTGCATTCACACCATTTCTCTCTATTTCTTTGGGTGCAAGCGAAGGGAGTTTTTTTTTTTTTTTTAACGTTTACTAATTTTTGAGACAGAGACAGAGCATGAACCGGGGAGGGTCAGAGAGAGGGAGACACAGAATCGGAAACAGGCTCCAGGCTCTGAGCTGTGATCACAGAGCCCGATGCTGGGCTTGAACTCACGGACCATGAGATCATGACCTGAGCCGAAGTCGGCCACTTAACCGACTGAGCCACCCAGGCACCCCATGGGAGGTTCTGATAAAGGGTAACTTGCGTGCCTTTTCGGTGAAGAGCTACCCACTCCTGAGGAAGGGCATCTCTTTTGAGGGCAGAGCTAAGAGGATCATCAGCCCACGTTGTGAAAATAAAAATCGGCTTGCCTGCTGGAGGCTGCCCAAACCCTCTTTTTTCTGCCACATCAAATGAGCCCATCATCCCTTTCACTCCGGCCAGGGTACTCAGAATGATTCATGGTTCCACATAAGCTCAGAGGGATGATGTTTACTCAGAACTGTTCCCTGTGAAGTAATATTCTGAAACTTGCATACGCACGATCACATTTATATATTGCAGTCATGTGCCGGAGGTGGTATTATTATCCCTGTTTAATATACAGGAAAACTGAGGCTCTGAGAGGTGAAATAAACGACCCAAGCTCACACAGGTGGCCGTGTAGAGTTAGAATCCAAACCCAGGTCTGTGTTGTTGAAGTTCTTGACCTTTTCATGATAACATAACGCAATTACGTTTATATCATTGTAGCATCATTGGTTTGACTGTTTTTATTCGGTCCAAGTTAAGTGGGGCAAGAATTTATAGTACCTCAGACTTGGTACAGAATTTTTCAAGGGAGATACGTATAAGAAATCGGGTTTTGTTTGGGGTTAAAGTATTTCATTCATTCAGTAGACGTTTAGGGAGAGCCCACTTTGTGCTAGGCATGGTGATCCATAGCCCTGAACAAGATGGACGCAGTCCTTGCTTGCAGGGGAAAATAAATTATGCCATAGCTGGGTAAATCCACTAAATCTCTATGCAGAAATGTGTTTGAAACCTAATTAAGGACAAAAGTAGAGCTTTTAACCATTTCTCTGCTACTTTTGTTACCACCAGCTGTCATCTGGTTTTGCGGGCACAAAATAGACTACTCAGCAAAACGTCTTTCTTTGGAGAACTCCAAAATAAATGCCTTCAATTCTTGTTTTTCACAGTATTTATGTTGTTTAACGTCCCCATGAACACTGAATTAACGAATACGGGACCGTTGCTCCTAGGGGAAATAGAGGATTGGGTTCCTGCGAGCCTCTGCTCCTAACAATTTCCTCAACTCAGTAACACATACCCTTGTTTTGTGTGTGTTTCCGGTTAAAGACGCTTTACTTAATATATATTACTGATTCATTAACGTTGAACTCATGGCCAACAGTACTGCAGCTCCTGCCTGAACGGAGCCCATCTCATACGTGTATTTTCTCTGTAAGCACACCACAGTCTTTTTGCATTTGGGAGCATCAGATGGCTTTGCAGCATCACGCCTGGTGGACATTCTAGAAGGCGAAATCACCGCAGCCCCTGGGTGGCTCAGTCGGTTAGGTGCCTGACTTGGGCTCAGGTCATGATCTCACGGGTCGTGGGTTCAAGCCCCATGTCAGGCTTTGTGCTGACAGCTCAGAGCCTGGAGCCTGCTTCGGATTCTGTGTCTCCCTCTCTCTCAGCAACCCCCCACACCTCTGTGTGTCTCTCTCTGTCAAAAATAAATAATAAACATTAAAAAAAATAAAAATCTAAATCACCAACAAAAAATGTAAAAAAAAAATGTACCCTAAATGGACCACAGAAAGGACTCTTGTTTACAGTGAGTGAGAGGGGGTGCCTGGATGTATCAGTTGGTTAAGTGTTGGATTCTTGGTATCGGCTCATGATCTCATAGTTCTTGAGTTCGAGTTCCGCATTGGGCTCGGTACTGACAGTGCAGAGCCTGCTTGGGATTCTCTCTGCCTCTCTCTCTCTGCCCTTCCCTTCTGTCCCCTGCGCGCTCGCTCTCTCTCTCTCTCTCTCTCTCAAAATAAATAAATACAAATTTAAAATAAAATGTTTCCAGTGAATGAGAGCTGAAATGAGAAGGCAGATCATGGCCTTGCCTTGTTGGGCCTCTGGGAGGGTGTGCTTAGGGAAACTCAACATTTTCCCAGCTCTGCCCTTGTCTGTGAATGAAGCGAAAGCTTCATTGAGGGTGTTGATTTGGGGGTTATACACATGCAGTTTAGCCAGGTAGGCAAGTTTGTAAATACAAAATTTGTGGGGCGGTCGGTTAATCCTCCAACTTCGGCTCAGGTCATGATCGTGTGGTTTGTGAGTCTGAGCCCCGCGTCGGGCTCTGTGCTGACAGCTCAGAGCTTGGAACCTGCTTCCGATTCTGTGTCTCCCTGTCTCTCTGCTCCTTCCCCACTCGTGTTCTCTGTCTCTCAGAAATAAAGAAACGTTAAAAAAATTAAATACAAAATCTGTGACTGATGAAGTTGGACTGTAGTAATTTCAGTGACAAAAACAATACTCGAGAAATACCAGGTGTTCCTCTGCAGAGAGTTAAGGCAGAGTGGGGTGCAGATGCCAGTGTGGAGGCTGCTGGTGGGGAGATGGGGTGCAGGAGGTCTTTGACGGGGCCTCCTCTAAACTGAGATCTGGAAGGAGCCTGTCCAGACTGAGCCGAGGCCTCGGGTCCGGAAGGATTTTTGGTATGAGGAACCCCGAGCATGTGGGGTCACCGCACAAGAGTCGGGGACGGGCAGGGCTGGGGCCGGGGCCGGCAGGTGCAGGCCTGGTCACGTTTTCCTCCTGAGCTGGGGCGAGGCTGGGGTCAGCATCTGATTCCAAGCCTAGTGGGACACGCCTCGTGGATCCCAGTGTCAGTACTAAGGAGTCAGGGTTGCCTGGGAAGCTTCGAGGAACTGTCACAATGTCCTCTCACATGAGCTATTGAACGTTTGCCTTGGAAAATTCCATTTTTCCCAGGTCCATCTTCGCACACGGCTTTCCTCCCTCTGTGGGTGCCCTTCCTTGCACAGCAGTCCCTGGTCAGGAAGCCCTTTCCAGTCAGAAGCACCCGATCCCCACGACTGTGGCTTTGTTCTGCTCTGTTCTATGTGCCCTGAGCACCCTTACTTACTCCGCTGGTCCTCCAGTCCTGACTGTTGGTGTATTTCTCTTTTTAATTTCCCCAGCCACACTCTGTAAGGGGAGGGGTCATTGTAGCTTCCTCATTCTCTCTTGGGGCCCTGGACACGGTAGCTGCTCTATGTGTTGAATGACACTGAGCTTTCCTATGCGGGTGCCGGAACCTTTTCACCCTGTGGCCAGTACGAATGAGCATCAAATGGGAGTGGCTGATGGCACAAGAGTTCCTGGGCGGTGGGGGTGCTGAGGGGTGGGGCAGGGGCCAGTGGGCAGCCTTTATAGGAGTGAGAGTTACCCACATGCTGTCCGTCTGCCTTTTCTCTGAACGGGGAATGACAGTATCTGCCAGGAGACAGAGGGCTGGACCAGAACAACGTTTAAGATCTTTGGTAATTCTTAATATCTGTGCGTGATGGTCACAGAGCAGCTTAGCTCAGGCCCTCGGGACATAACTGTGTTCTGTAATTTTGTTGTTGTTGTTGTTGTTCTGCAAAAGTAATTTAATTCTTTTGCTTTTCAAGATGGCTTCCCTTTGTCTCCTTACATTAAATATAAGACTTTTTTTTTTTTTTAACTGCAAAGCTATGGAATCTGGTATATCCCATGATGTAACTATGGCATGTTTACCCAAGAAGGAACATACCACTGCAAAGACATGGGTTTCTCTCTTTGGGGAAAGTTTGCAAATGCCTCAGTGCATTACAGATCCCCATCATGTTGTCCAAATGTGAGGATGAGCAATTTTTAGAAAGAAAAAAAAATGTGTTCCAAATAGATCTCCGTTGATTTCTTTAATCATAAATTTATATTATTTCCCCCCTCCCCCACTTTGTAAAACAAGCTGAATGTTTTCACTAAACTATGAAAACACAACACAATCGTAAGCCATCTTGTCACTTGGGAACTAGAGATTCCTGGACGTGTGGATTATTCCATAGCTCTGAGAAGGCATTAAGACTGCATGATGCCACTCATTTTAATAACTAAGGGACAAAGTAGAGCTTTTAACTACTTCATTGCTAGCTTTTGACATCATCAGCTGTGGTTGAATTTAGTAGGATCAGATAATAGCCTAATTACAGCAGAAGATTTTTTTTTTTTTTTTTTGGAGAACTCTAAGAATGCAGATACTAAAAAGCAGTTTGCTCTAGTGAAAACGTTCTCCTTTTACACAACCACTACGTTTTGATTCTGAAAAATACCCTGACTGGTGTTTACCTGGGTTTTAAAGCCCAGAAGAAAACGCCCAGTTCCTATTAAACCCAGGATGAACGAGTTGGTGAGTTGAGTGTCTTTGTAAGCTCACACTTTCAGGAAGATTAAGTACACAGCAGCTTCAGCTGCCTGGTTGGCGTAGCTTGGGATCATGAACGAGACAGGGAATTGTGGCTCTGTCTTCCTACAGCAGTCTGCCACATGCTACCCATGGAACCCATGGTTTATGTTGAGAAAATGTGAAAGATTCAGTGCCAGATACCACTCTAATGACTGGAAGCACAGTTCAGAATGTATAGGTCACTAAGAGCAACTTCCTGATTATGAAAACATCAAATCGATAATAGTAACCTTATATACACGAAGGCAAAGCCATGTGGGATTTCTCTTATTGATGGTAATTGCATGAAAACATTGCAGTTTTGACGAACAGAGGTGTGTATACATTTGTCATTATGTTGGTAGACATACAAACTCAGTAGTTTGGGTTTTTGTAGTAGAACTCTGAGGTCAGTGTCTGAGTGGTTGATGACCTTACAGCAAACACACAGAACAAAGTCACCTCTGACCCCTGGGATTTTTTAAGTTTGAGAATCTCCAGGAGCCTATTTGATAGGAGGTTACACGAGGGGCACCTGGGTGGCTCAGGCGGTTAGTGTCCAACTTTGGCTCAGGTTGTGATCTCACGGTTCATGGGTTCAAGCCCCCCATCTGGCTGCTGTCAGTACAGAGCCCGCTTCAGATCCTCTGTCTCCTTCTCTCCCTGCCCCTCCCCTGCTTGCTTGTTCTCTCTCTCTCTCTCAAAAATAAGTAACCATTAAAAATAAATAAAACATTTAAAAGGAGGTTACACGAAACTTAATGAAACCTAATTTTTATAATATGCATACTCTTATTCGTGATAGAAACATTATATGCTGCCAATCACATCTCTTCCTACACACTCATTTTTATTATATCTTTACCTAGTACTCTTTATCTCCCAGAATGTAGCTGTTGACTTACCTCCTACGATTTCCTCATATCCTCACCCCACTTCTCTCACCAGCCCCTGACGAGATTTCTTTGAATTTTTCGAAATCGTCTGGCTATTGCTTGCCTTGGGCTCCTTTTCTAGTGGAACTCTCTCCTTCCACAGAAGTGCCCCCTTCCCTTCTCCCTGCACAAACTCAAACATGAGCTCCAAGTTCTTTCTCGTGATTTTTGCAGACAGAATGATGTATTATGAGTGTAGAGGTTTTGTTTTATTGTTTTAAGTTTATTTTGAGAGAGAGAAGCACAAGGGGCGGGGGCAGAAAGGGAGAGAGAGAGAATCCCAAGCAGGCTCCACACTTCCAGGGTAGACCCCGATGTGGGGCTTGAACCCACGAACCGTGAGATCATGACCTGAGCCGAAGTCAGATACTTAACCAACTAAGCTACCCGAGGCTCCTTATGAGTGAAGAGATTTTAATGAAAATTTGGTAATAGTGAGGGTGTTTAGAATTCTAGAGTACCAATAATTTAAAATTTACAGTAGACATCCTTGTTCTTCAATATCTCCTTGGCCATCCAATCTGCACAGACTGCAGGGTTTTGCAAATTGCTGATCCTTTGGTCTCTCTCCTCTTTCTTCTCATCTCTCTCCCTTGTTCTCAGATTTCTGCAGCGTGTTTATGTAGAGGTTTAGCTACGCTGTGTCCTTTCTGTTCTGTCTCCCCTTGCTCTCAAGGAACTCATAAAGATTTTTTCCCGGGGTGCCTGGGTGGCTCAGTCGGTTGAGCGTCCAACTTCAGCTCAGTCATGATCTTGTGGTTTGTGAGTTCGAGCCCCGCATCGGGCTCTGTGCTGACAGCTCAGAGCCTGGAGCCCGCTTCTGACTCTGTGTCTCCCTCTCTCTCTTCCCCTCCCCTGCTTGCACTCTGTCTCACTCACTCTCTCTCAAAAATAAATAAACATTAAAAAAAATAAAAGAGATATTTTCCCAAATAAAGGCAGTTTCCTCCCCAAAACTCTGGGATCAGCTGTTACAATAATACTTATTTTCCCTGCAACACATAAACTTATTATGCAAGATATTCCCCAATTGTAAGCTCATGAGCTCTCTCTCTCTCTCTCTCTCTCTCTCTGTCTTTCTCTCTGTTTCTCTGTCTTGTATCCTAGCTGCAGGTTTTTTTGTTGCATATTACAGCAGGTTTTGATTACTTTCACCATCTGTGCGAAGCGGGGAGGGCACTGGTACTGACCAAGCCAGTGGTGAAGTAAGAGAGTTTCCAGCTGCTTCTGCTTGCCTGCATTATGGTGCACCTAAACTATCTGTAAGGCACGCGTGCAGGAGTGAATGGAGAAAGTTGCATGTGTCCGAAGGTGACTGGCCCAGGGGCTCCAGCTGTTCCCAGGGTTCTGGCCACACAGGCTCCATCCAGCCAACCCAAGACCATGGACCTCAATATGGAAGCACACCTGTAATGATGCCACAGCCATCTTTGGGAAGCTCTGGGAAATGGTAGCCTCACTCAAGCCCAGGAAAATCACAGCAGCTTCTCATCTCTTTGGGCCACGAGTCCCTGTTTGGAACTTACTATGACACTTCAAGGAAGTGCATAGTTTTTTATACATAATTAAACATATATTACACTGCATTACTTCTAGCTGTAGAACTCTGCAAATACAAACCCAAAAGCCTACTCTGTCTACAACATTAGTGTTACTGGAGTATATTTTATTAGTCATATTTCCAAAGTCGTATTTCCAAATGTACAATACTAAGGTGTAGCATGTGACCATCTTTTGTGTTTATTGTTACTTTAACATTCTACTCATCACTCCTTTTAATTAGCTGGAAAATTCAAGGGGGCTTTGGAACATCTGTGGGAAAATCACCTTAACACACGGGTGGTTAATTCCAAAGCTCATTTGCAAAATGCATGGCGTGTGATCGTTCATTTTTTTTTTTTTTTTTTTCATTCAGTCATTCATTCAAGATCCGTTGGCTGAGTGCCTGGGATGTGGTAGTCAGGAGAGAAAGGGAAAAAGTTTGTCATAGTCACTCCTTCTAGGAACGATGGGACCTACAGTCCAACAGCCAGACAGTCCTTGGATATTTGAAGCACTAACGTTATGTTTCAAAGAGTTAATAGTTAGGTGTCAAAATAATAGATGACAACAGTGAAACAGGAATTCTTCAGAAAGGATGTTCAGGGTGAGGGAGAATTGCTAGGGAGTAAGGTGTAATTTAAACTTGTCCTTGAAAGATGGGCAGGGTGCAGAAGATCTGGAAGGGAGAGACCACTACAACTATAGATTCTGGTAGAGTGCAGTTTAGTTGAAGAAAGGGCTTGTTTTAAAATAAAATACCTCCAAGAGAATAGGTAAACATTAAAAAAAATTTTTTTTAATGTTTATTTATTTTTGACAGAGAGAGAGAGAGAGAGAGAGAGAGAGAGCATGAGTGGGGGAGGGGCAGAGAGAGAGGGAGATACAGAATCTGAAGCAAACTCCAGGCTCCGAGCTATCAGCACAGAGCCCGACGCGGGGCTTGAACCCACAGACCGTGAGATCATGACCTGAGCCGAAGTCGGATGCTCAACCGACTGAGCCACCCAGGCGCCCCGAGAATAGGTAAACATTAAACCCAAGGATTTTTCTAAAAAATTTTTCTTTTTTATTTATTTATTTTGAGAGAGACAGAGCGAGCAGGGGAGAGGCAGAGAGATAGAGAGAGAGAGAGAGGGAGAGAGAATCCCAAGCAGGCTCCACACTGTCAGCATAGAGCCTGACACTTAACCGACTGAGCCACCCAGCCGACCCGGAACCCAAGGGTTTTTCTAAGTAAAATTTTATTTATTGTAATGAATGAGAGTGCAAAATGAAGAAATGATCAAAAATGCTGGCATAATTCCTAGTGTAAAACGATCCAGCATAATTTATTCACTAAATATTGGCAAATGATCGTGTGTTAGCAGTTCAGATGGGTGGGTATTGTTTCTATAATGAAGAGTAAGTGTCTCAAAATCGTTGCCTATGAAGAGAGTGAAAATAGGAATAATATCTATTTTTAAGACCTTGTAAATATTTTATTTGTTCATAGCCAACACCTTTATTGAAGGGAGACAATTTTGCTACTTCTGTGACAGTTGATCTTGTTAGACATGTTGCAAGTTCTGACTGATGGCAAGACCAATAAGGGTTGTCCATTTCCCTTCTCAACCCCAACTCAGAGGAACCGGCCTAAGGGTTATTTATTTTCCTTTTCTCCTCAGAATGCTTTAGGGCCCATAATAAAAATGACATAAAACTCCAATTTTTGAGTTCCTTTGGACTATGGGGCCAGGGCTAGTTTCAATCCCTAGAAGGAAGCATGACTAAATTTTTGTTGGTTCTTTCTTGAATGTGCTGGTCTGAATAAATTCTCATGAGTACTGAAATTTAGCTTTTGTGGGAAAGTTGCCCAAGAGTTACAGTGTACAGGGGCCAGAGAGAGGGGAGGGGACACAAAAAATCTAGCAGTGCTACTTTAGTCATTTTAATCCGTGGAATAAGTCAAAAATGGAGATTCATTTTGACAGCTGTAAAGAAATGCACTCTTAGACCAGAGACTCAGGTTGAACTTGTTTGTGAAGGCTCGAAGTGCTATTTGCAGTAATGCTGCGTTTCTCCCATTACTGGCCAAGTCTGAAACTTGAAGTTGTTCACCCAAGAACAAGTTATTTAATTTGTAAAAGAGCCATTAAAAACCTTTCGCATCCCTTCATCCATCCATCCAACCATCCTGTCATTGTTTTACACCTACTAACCAGGTAAGGCACCCGGGGGGGTCTATGTGAGTGGTTATATCTCTTGTGACACTTACCCTTTTCCCCACATGCTCACATAGTGTGACCATTGTTCCAAGCCAAAACATCAACATCTCCTCGTTCTTACGAATGGCGGCATAGCATTTGACGGAATGCGATGGGGACACCATAATTTATTCGAAGAGTTTCCTTTAAAAAAATGCAGCAGGAGTTATCAGTTCTCATAATTAAATCAGAGTTATAGAAAGCATGTAATACTTGATTTATCTGATTGATTTAAAGAATTCCCACAATCCCAAGGGGTTCTTGTGTGTGCAAATTAGATACGGCATGTCACATTTTTCAAATAGAAAATCCACAGCTAAAATCGCTCCTTAAAGGACAAAATGCATTCCCTTTTTTTTTTTTTTGTCTTTTTACGAAAATGTATTTTTTTTTTTTTACATCGAAATGTAGTTGACTCACCAGGTTACATTAGTTTCAGGTGTATTAATGGTGATTCGACAAGTCTGTACACTGGGCTGGGCTCACAGGACAAAATACAGTCTGTCTTCAGAGGTCCATAACAACAAGACAAAGCATTATACGGACCACACTAATGGCTTCTGCAGCTTGGGCTGACCCTCATTCTCTTTCAAGAGGAGTCTGATTTTGATCAGACACTGCCCTTCATCTCTGTGCCGATAGCCGAATGCAGAATGCTTCTCCTCCCTAACTGCTCTCCATATTCATGGAAGGACCACTTCCCTAGCCTCTCAGAAGGAGCAGGCTTTGTGCCAATGCTTGGGTGTCCTGAAAATCTGCCCAGGTCTTCCCACCAGGTCCCTTGTATTCCTGAGATATTTTCCTGTTCTGTTGTGAGTTGAACCAGACTTTCTCTTCTGTAAGATTTGGTAGAAGACGTGGTCCTGTTTTCACAGAGCACCCAACCCTTGCTTTCTTCTGTTACTCTGAACATTGTGATTTTTTGGTCTGCCTGAATCCCATGATACAAATTGATTTTATTTCGGGGTGCCTGGATGGCTCGAGTGAGCCTCTGACTGTTGATTTTGGCTCAGGTTGTGGGATTGAGCCCTGTGACAGGCTCCCCGCTGAGCACGGAGCCTGCTTGAGATTCTTTCTCCCTCTCCCTCTGCCCCTTTCCTGCTCATGTGCGTGCAGGCATACATTCTGTGTCCAAAATATTTTAAAAAAATAAACTAATTTTTTACTTTTACCTACATGAATCAAAAATTTCAAACTCATCTATTAAAGTCTACATAAACATTAGGTAAAAGGAATTTGAAGATTGTGTTTCATGCAACAAAGAACAATATATCATATCCTTAATTTCACCCCCAAAGTTGAGATGAAGAAGTGTTTTCACAAAATGGATTTATTGGGAAATCAAACACAAGCATCGCAGAGAAGAAAATGTGGTGTATGTGATCTATTTAGTTTACCGAAAGTAGTGACTTAATGTAATTTGAGAAATAAAGCCTTCCAGAGATTTACAGAATTAATCTTACCTTTCAAATTATTTTAGTGGCAGAGGGTTCATTTTTGTTTAAAGCTCAAGTGAAGCCTGATACTTTTGTCTCAAGTCCACCTGGGTTCATTTGGTTTCACATCATTGGGCAATACAAAGCACCCTTATATAGCAGGACTCCTGTTCCTTAAAAAAAAGTAAAGTGGGTCAGTGAGAAGATAATCATTTAATTTCTTTGAAAGAGAGGAACTTGAGAAAACTACCAAGTATTTACCCAAACTGAGATATTTCCACATGTTTGTAGCTAAGTAATTTAGAATAGATTGGTTTATTTTGAAATGTAAAATGATATCCCCACCAAGATATACTCACGAAATAGGAGGTCTCTAGAAGATAATGAAAAAAAAAATTATAAACCATACCCCTGAGACAATAGTCAGCAAAAACAGATTGCAGAAAGAAAAGAAGACAGAGCTCATTGTAGTCATGGTAAAGAGTGGAGAAAATGTAAGAATTATGGGCATTCAGAAAAACGCTCTTTGACAACAGTTCGTACTAAGGTGGCCTGACCTGACCAAGTAATTCTTTTCTTTTTTTTTTTTTTTAATGTTTATTTACTTGAGAGAGAGAGAGAGAGAGAGAGAGAGAGAGAGAGAGAGAGAGAGGCATGAGCAGGGGAGGGGCAGAGATAGAGGGAGACAGAATCCGAAGCAGGCTGCAGGCTCTGAGCTGTTAGCACAGAGCTCGACGTGGGGCTCGAACCCACAGACTGGGAGATCATGACCTGAGCTGAAGTCTGATGCCCAACCAACTGAGCCACCCAGGTGCCCCCAAGTCATCCTTATAATATCGTATGGCACTTACACGACCTGTCTCCAAAGATTCTTACCTTCCTAACAGTTTTGGTTCAGCTCACATCGTATCTTTTTTTCTTTCTGTGCCATGTTCATTTCATAGCGATGGGGCAACTGATAACAGAACCAGTTAATTTGAAAGAGATGCTGCCTTGAGAAATGCTTTTCTTTTTTTTTTTTTTTTTAAACGTTTATTTATTTTTGAGACAGAGAGAGACAGAGCATGAACAGGGGAGGAGCAGAGAGAGAGGGAGACACAGAATCTGAAACAGGCTCCAGACTCTGAGCTGTCAGCACAGAGCCTGACGCGGGGCTCGAGCTCACGGAACGTGAGATCATGACCTGAGCCGAAGTCGGACGCTTAACCGACGAGCCACCCAGGCGCCCCGAGAAATGCTTTTCTTTTTCTTTTCTTTTTTCTTTTTTAGAGTCTCATTTCCTTTGGTCATGGTCCTTTTGGAGATTTAAACAGTAATATCATTTTGATTCCCCATCCCTACATTCCTTGCCCATGAGAAGGCAATCTGTGCTCTATCGTTTTCAGTTAGTAAATTCTGATGTTTTTAAGCAACCAGTTGTTCATGAAACAGTTTATGAAGCATCTACCAAGTGTCTAGCACTGAATTAGGTGTGAACCTGACATTATTGTCATTTCTTCTGAATTGTCTTATTTACTGGTTTTTGAAAAATGGATGTTAATGTAGATTAAGATGGAGATTTTTGTTTGTTTTCTTTACCAGTTGTTTGCTGCTTTTATCTACATGGGCTAAACAATTAGCCTTTGCTGTCCTGAAGTCATCATCTTCCCTTCAGACTTTTAAAAAATTTTTGTTTACTTATTTTTTATTAAAAATTTTTTTAATGTTTATTTATTCTTGACAGAGAGTGAGAGAGAGAAAGAGAGACAGAGCACAGTGGGGGAAGGGCAGAGAGAGAGGGAGACCCAGAATTCGAAGCAGGTTCCAGGCTCTGAGCGTCAGCACAGAGTCCGATGCGGGGCTTGAACTCACGGACTGCGAGATCATGAGCTGAGCTGAAGTTGGGCGCCCAACCGACTGAGCCACCCAGGCGCCCCTTATTTGTTTATTTTTAAGTAATCTCTGCTGCTAACGTGGAGCTCGAACACACAACCCCAGGATTAAGAGTTGCTTGCTCTTCTCACTGGGCCAGCTGGGCGCCCCTCCGGTCAGACTTTTAAGGGTCCTGCTGTGGAATTAAAATTAATCGTCTCTCAGTACTGCCTAAAAGCTCATAGACTGATGGCACTTCAGAATAATGTTGGTTTCTAATGAACAGAATATATTTGTATGGAAATGTCGGTTTCACAGGTAGAATCAGAGTTGGGATTTAATTTTCCCTGGTAGATCTGCCTTGAAAATTTGCCTCAGGCCTCCTCTGCCCTTGTCCTAGGGTCATCTCAGAATCATCAAAAACAGTTTTTTGTTTTTTTTTTTCCTGCTTGGGTTTCTAAAGGGTAAGAAGGGCAAACTTGATGTGTCGTGCACCTATCTCTGCCCTTTTACCTTCCGTGTAAAATCCCTCCTGTCCTCTTATTCGCAGCAGAGTGAAGGTGAAGGTGAGTTCAGGGCAACACTACAGTCCTTGTCCTCAACCACAAGACGTTTGGCATGGAGTTACAATTTTACAGTAATGGTTCCACTTTCAAAGTTGAACGGAGACCCCGGTGTTCACAGTTCCGCGCGGCGATCTGTCGGTGACGTTTGTGTTAATGCATCTTGTCTTCAAATTTCCCCTCTCTTTGCTTCTCCCCGCCCCAGAGCTCACTCTCTCTGCATGTGTCAAACTTCCTTTTCTCTCCTCGGATTCCATTCCTCCAGGATCTGTAAAGTGTCCAAGTTCCCATAGCTCGCTTAGAAATGGATCGAGTCCAGAGGGACCGGTGCCGACTTCTCATTAATCTGTCAGAGTTTCAGCTTTACAGGCTTGCACCGAGAGAGGTGGGAGAGGAGGAAGAAGAGAGTGGGGTCTCCCCTCCAGGAGAGGAAGGCGCTGTCTTTTCTTCCTGTGGCACGATTGTTCCCTGTAGAGTTCATTCTCCCAAGGTGAATTCCGAGCTGAGCCAGAACCAGTGGGCCTAAGACAAAGAGTTAGGCTAGGACCTTGTGACTTGGCTTGGAGGCCGAGGAAGAATATGTAAATTCACTGAATTCCCAGGCATTTCAGCTCTGGAGGAAGAGGACTGGGGGAATCCAAGAGTCTTGACCTTCCTGTGAGGCTGAATTTATAACTAGAGCCTGTTTTAACTAGCACGGCTTGAGTTTCATACTCGCAATAAAGCTTAAATCAAATTACTCTCCACTCCTACCATGCTCTGATGGGATATTTATTAAATGTTAAAGTCTAATCTGAAAGCAAACAGAGCTTTAAGTAAAACTATGGGACATCATTTAATAGTGTTTATAACTGCAGCGATGAGAGTCTGGGCCTGACAACCCGGATAGGAGAAGGCGGTCCACGGCCCTGCTTCCCAGTCTGGACCTGTCTGGAAGTGTTTATTTGCACTGAGTTTTCCAGTCTGAAAGTCTGTGTCCTTGTTTAGATTCCGCCTGAGTAAACAGCCAGACGATAAACTTCCTCTACAGGTGAGAGGTTTGTATCTTGTGAACCAGACGGACCAGAGCCTTTAAGCCATGCTTTCCTGTCCCGGGGCTGCGTCCTCAGCCCCGCACATGTTTTTAGGAGGCCCTACTGTGTGCCCAGATCTGTACGGTTGTACCCACGGGCGTACTGATCATGACGATGACACGTGGTCATGTTGGGAAAGTGAATCCGACACGTGAAACTAGATGGTCACTTAGGAAAATCCTGGAGTAAATAGGAGTCAAAGGTCACAATGTTAAACGTCAAATCCCGCTGAAGCAGATACTGTGCACTAAGTCATCAGGAAGAGGAAAAGTGAGTGTTGGCTTTAGTTACCAGGGGGAAGTTGGATGAAATAAATTGGATTTGAGATGGTCTGTGCTTTTCGATGACAAACTTTATTTTTCTTTAATGAAAAAAAATTTTTTTAATTTTTTTTCAAGTTTGTTTATTTTTGAGAGAGAGAGAGAGAGGGAGAGAGAGAACGGGGGAGGGACGGAGAGAAAGGGAGACATAGAATTGGAAGCAGGCTCCTGGCTCTGAGCTGTCAGCACAGAGCCCGATGTGGGGCTCGAACTCTGAATGGTGAGATCGTGACCCGGGCCGAAGTCGGACACTTAACCGACTGAGCCACCCGGATGCCCCTGAAAAAAAATTTTTTAATGTTTATTAATTTTTGAGAGAGAGAGAGAGAGAGCTTGAGCAGTGGAGGGACAGAGAGAGAGGGAGAGACAGAATCCAAACAAGCTCTAGGCTCTGAGCTGTCAGCCTAGAGCCCAACGCGGGGCTCAAACCCACAAACTGCAAGATCATGACCTGAGCCAAAGTTGGATGCTTAACGGACTGAGCCACTCGGGCGCCTCCAGATGACAGACTTTAAAAGAGTAACGAGTGAAGTTAGCACAGTGCTTCCTGTCCTGGTCCTACACGTGGTTTCTAGGCGTGCTAGGGCTCCCTGCCCACAATCCTGCCCCAGACCCTTGCCTTTCTTCCCCCTGTGCTATACAGATGCTGTTGTTTTCTGTGTGTGAATGACATGAGTCGTTCGTTAGACAGCACTGAATTAGAGGATTTTCATTTGGATGGCAAAGGATCTCGACACCAGGTCTCACGAGGAATGAAGGGCCTTGCACTTGGTGCTGAGAAGATTCAGGGTAAACATCACAGTGGCTTTCAAACATCGCTGAGGCCATTTTGTTGCAGAACAAGTTGATTTGTTATCAATCTGGGGTGCAGAATTGGGCCTGCTGGGTGCATGTCCCAGTGACCGTACAAGAATTCAGCGCAGACCAGAGTTCCCTCACCGTTAAAATGCCCAACAGAGCACTGTTTCTTAGAGCAATGAAGTTTTCATTCCTGACAACGTGAAGGAGAGGTTGAATCTCACCAGTGCTGGCTGTGTGGACGGGGCGGCTGGTTACACTAAGTGGGCTCCAAGGTTCCTTTCAACTTGAGTATCTTGATCACTGGGTGTGTATTTAGGAAACGAAGGCCAGTGGAAATGAGGATGGCTTTCTGGGCAAAGGTCACTGTAGCATGAACAAATGGAACAAAGAAGAGACCTGGGGACGTCTCCGTGTCTGGTGTGTGTTGAGGGATGACAGAAACATGAGATGAACGATGGGAAATTTAAACGTTCTGATAGGGAAGGGGGAACATCTTGGTTCCTGTCCTGGGGCAGGATATGCTGAAACAGGTATGTGAGGGGGTTTTGCTTACTATCCTGTGCTAGAGGGATATGGGGTGGCGGGTAGTGAGATATTGATGGGTTCCTTAGGGAGAGCACGGAAAGCTTTCCCAGTTATCCTACCCCTTGCCTGGGCTATGGTGGGAGTAATGGAAACAGAAAAAGGGGCAAATCCAGAATGTAATGGAAAGTCTAATATGGTTTTCCCTGAAAATGGCTCTGAAATAGGATTCCCAAATTAGTAATTGAAAGTTATATGGTTGAGTCTTTCGATCAGGAAACCACAATCAAGTATTTACAAATATTTTGGTCTACCACTGGAGATGACCGGTGACCTGAGACAAATCATTAAAATTCCCCATATTTGAGTATCATCCTGTCAACAGAGAGTCTGTACAAAATATTCTGAGTCCTGGATGAAAGGGGCCTTGTTGTATTAATATCGTACTGTATTCTTGTTATCGGGGTTATTGTTCTCAGTAACGACAGTGATGCAATTTTATATTTCCTACCTTAGGGATGTTTTTGTCTTCTAGCTGGATTCCAAAAGTGGCTTTTCTGTGACATGTTCTTTAATATTGGTCCATCAAGGGGATGTGAAAAATATGTAATATTCAAGATCGTTATTCTTATTCCCCTCCCTCCCCCCAGTCTGATATCTAGAACATATTGAAGGTTCTTTGGCCTCATCTATTTACAAGAAGCTCTCCTAGTTTAGATTGGTGCTTTCCTGGGCTACTGATTTTTTTCTCTTTTTTTTTTCTTTTCCTGTGGAATTCTCTGAACAGGGCTTTCCTGAAAAGAATACATTAAGACTGGCAGAATGATTTTGTTTGCAGCAGACTAAGCTTTGCAGATGCCCTTTGTTGAGGGAAAAATACATTATTCCGAAAGTCCTTCTGATCTTCAGGAAAACTGAAAATCTCAAATGTTCTGGAACTAAAGTAGCTCACAGCTGATGGTATTTTACGACATAAGAATAGAAATGCCTTAAAGACAATTTAACTTTTAACACGGAGTTACTGAAAGGAAGACTCCCTCCCCCCATCACCTGCCTCCCCCCACCGCCCCCGGAAAAGCAGAAACCATAGTACTCCTGTCTGTTTTCCATTTAGTATGTTTTTGCACCTGAACATCTCCATAGGTGACACGATGTGTCCAACATAATTATCCTGGGGTGTAATTATTTAATGTGTGTCAGTAAGACATGGTTCAGATACTCTCTGAGCTCTGGTTGGCTGTGCCCTGAATAAAACCGTGCTATTTCAGGATTGCAAAAACAACTCCAGTGCAATGGCAAAAGAAGAAAGGAGGACATTCCTCAAAAAGAGTTGGTTTCATGGCTTAGAAATCCGTTTTGTGCTCACATGGGCAGACGGTGCTCGAGCGCGAGAGAACTCACTTTGATTTACAGGGGCTTATAAAATGTGCTGCTCTTTGTATCCAAAGTCACAGACCTGCTGTTAAAAGGACATGTACCCAGAGTTTTTCTGGTGGTAAAATTTATAAAACCAAACAATAATCTCTTTGGAAAGCTCCTCAAAGGCGGGACAGAGTCTGTTAACTTGGGTTTGTATCATGTCTAGCATGGGGCCATGCATAGACCAGCTCTCAACAAACGTCTTTGTTGTGGTCGATGGTGATTGAGAATCCAAACGGGTTTGTTTAGGATGATGGGTAGGCAGGGAGCTCTGGCGGCTGGGTGGGAGGGGGGTGGTGAGGGGGGTCGGGGAAGAAGATAGATGGGCGGTCAAGGACCTATTTTGGCAGATGCTACTGCCGTTCTTTAAGAGAAAGGAAAAATGGCGCAAATTCCCTTCCAGGAGCGTCTGCTCTGGAAATTCATTCCTGGGTTGGGGGCGTCTGAGATGTTCCATGTCATTGGGGTACACAAAGGTCATTTGGAGCTGCATTCTCTCTTGGCTTGACTCTCTGTCCCCCCTGCCTAATCTTTTATTCCAGTCCTGTCCCCTGCCTCTCTGCCTCTCTCCCTTTCGTCCTCAACTACTTAGGTTTGCTCCTCTTCTAGGCTGTAAAGATCCCACTCTTTTCCTTCCTGTATCTGGGGACCATTTCACGGGTGGTGGACATCCATCAAATCAGCATTTGAACGCGTGAGCAATTTGAGGCTTGCTTTTTTAAAATTTTTATTAAAAAAATTTTTTTTAACATTTATTTATTTTTGAGAGACAGAGAGAGACAGAGTGTGGGCGGGGTTGGGTCAGACAGAGAGGGAGACACAGAATCCGAAGCAGGCCCCAGGCTCTGAGCTGTCAGCACAGAGCCCAACATGGAGCTCGAACTCAAGAACCGTGAGATCATGACCTGAGCCAAAGTTGGGTGCTTAACTGACTGAGCCACCCAGGTGCCCCAAGGCTTGCTTCTGTACAGAGGGAGAAATCCTACAACATTTTCTAGTGTTCCTACTGTGTCTTTTTTACTGGAAAAGCATATAAATAGACCATCCCTACTGGAAAAGCATATAAATAGACTGTCCCGTCTATAGGGTCAGTATAAACTTTAGGTGGTATTGCAGCTTATTATTTACCATGTATCCCTTTAAAGCAGTTTTGTTGAGAAAATGTCTCAGTCTTGGGGAAAAGACAAGAGAAGAGCCAGTACGGAATTGTTACGTGGTTGAGGTCTTCCTGAAGTAGCAGGAAGAATGATGTGTTTCAGGCTGCAAGGGAACGGAAGTTTTTCTTTGAGCAAATGTGCTTGTGAAAAGTTAATTTTGAATCGAAAAACCTGTACGTTGCTAAGTTAGTAGTTAAAGCAGTTCTAGATTTTGCCTAAAAGATGATTTAATTAATTAGAAGTAGGTTCCACGTCCAATGTGGGGCTTGAACTCACAACCCGGAGATCAAGAGTCACATGCTTAGCCAACTGAGCCACCCAGGTGCTCCCAACCTGATTTTAGTCTCCTTCGTGTACTCTTTCTTAGGAAGGCTGTAACTTTGTCTTACGCTCAGCGTGACAGCAGACCCTTGTAAACTACAGATGAAAGCGTCATCCCTCTCACTGTGCACCTGCTATCCCAGTATAGTTATTAGAAGCACCTCCTTCCTTCTCTGGGTTTATTCCCAAGTAGTCACCTCAGGCATTTGTGGAGAGAAGCCAGGTTCCAACTGGGTGTCACTTTCAACAGAAGAGAAACCGCTGTTGTCAGTGACTTGGTAACGATGGGTCTGCATTGACAGGTTTCTGATCTGGGAAGTGGATTGCAGTCATTCCGCTTAAATATTCACTCACCATCTCTCTTGCGTCAGATACAGTTCCAGATACTGGGAATGTAGAAGTGAAGAAAACGGAGTCGTTGCCCTGAAGAAGCTTCGGTTTTTGCAAGGAGAGATTGACAACGATGAAAAAAAGAAAGATATAATTTAATTTCACGTAACAATAAATGCTTTCGAGATAAAGCAGAGTGTGGGAACAGAGATGTCGCCGGAAATGCTATCGTCGATGGGGTGGCCAGGTAGAACTTCTGATGGTGTGACATTTGAACTGTCACCACAGTTACCTCAGCTAGGGCCTGTGCAACAGGAAATGCCTTGTTTAATGACCTCAGATGCCCCTGGAGTATCCTGGAACCTTACGAGGGAAAGGACAGTGATTAGCACAATGCTAGGGCAACTTTGTGTGCGTTGTCTTCAGTGGCGGTGAACTTGTCCTCTGTAGCTTATCTCCACTACCAACAATCTCACACCATAAGTGTTCTCCTTGATGTATTACCCACATCACATTTCCAGTGAGTTGAAGAGTTCCGACAGGTATGGACAGGGGAGGACTTTTTTAAACATGGCTCAGCAACAGTCCAGAGTGTCTCTTGGGCTGTTTCCTCTCAGTCGTGTGGCTCAGTGAGCAGGTGTTCTGGGAAATTCTTCTTAAGCCCCAGATCCTAGTTTGGAGTTTCCTGCCATCTGGGAGGTCTGCACTGTTTCCTGAGCCTTGGAGAGGGAAGGGACATGGGCTCCTATGTCCCAGACCTTCAGACTTCAGCATTTACCCAGTGCTTTGCAATCTGCCCCTCGTTATCTCTGTGGTGGGGTTTATCCTGCTGGTTCTGCACCTTACGGAATACATGTAGGGACAGATGGAGATGGCAGAATGGAGGGGAAGGAGAGATGATATTGAGCTGTGAGCTCTTCCCAGGGATGGTCTGCCTGTGGGCTTCCTGTGGGGACAGGCACGTGACCGGCGCATGGTATTGGCTTTCAGTGAAAGCTGTGGCATGAATAAGCTACACAAGGTGGGAAAGAAAAGCCACACGAGGTGAAGGTGAGCTGTTGTTTATTTGAACAGTTTGGAACATAATTATGCATTAAGAGATTCTACTGTCGAAGGAGAATACTATTTCAAATCCTTTTGCATGGTGAATTGTCTCGATCTGGATGTCATAAGGAATCTCAAAGAAATGACATTTAAAAATGTTTACTAGTCGGGGGTACCGGGGTGGCTTAGTCGGTTACGTGTCTGCCTCTTGGTTTTGGCTCAGGGTCATGATCTCAGTGTCACGAGTTTGAGCCACACGTCGGGCTCCTTGCTGACAGCTGCAGAGCCTGTTTGGGAGTCCCTGTCTCCCTCTCTCTCTGCCCCTCCCCTATTCCCTCTCTCTCTCTCTCAAAAAACAAACAAATAAACCTTTAGCGAGATGTATAGTAGACGAACTAAGCATGAGTGGTGAAGTGGCCATTATATGGTGGGTCAGTACACAGCCCCCCAGGGTTTGAATTGCTGGCGATATCTTGGATCTCGTAGCTGATCGCTGGTTGGTCTGTCCCTTTGTCTGACCATCCATCCGTCCTTTTCTTCATCCACTTACCCACCCACCCATTCAAGTTGGTCACGTAGGAAGAGGTTCTACTACTTAGCAACAGTGTGGTTATTCATCTCACGGAGACTCGGTTTTCTTATTTATAGAATAATGGGTTTTGTCTAGAATATTTAAAGGGGACTGTTCATTCTAGAATCCTGAGGTGGTTATATTTGATTATGTATGAGACACTGGAAAGAACACAGACACGAATTACACACGGGTCCTGCCTCCAAAGAGCACACAGTCTGGCGTGGGTGGTGGCGGGAGGGGGATGGTGACGGGGCACCAAACACCACTGCAGTGAGTTTGGGAAGGGAATTCAGAGAAGGGGGAGATGGTTTTCAGCTGTGGGTGTTAAGGAAGACCGGCCGGAGTGGGCAAAGGTGGTGTAATTCCCGTGCAGGGATGCAACACTTAGTAAGTTAATGAGCATCATTAACTGATGACTGTCCTTACGTGCAGGTCACTTTAGGTCCTAAGGGTGAGGCAGGCTTCAGATCCCCATTTAGCAGATGGAGAAAGTGAGGCAGGGAGTAGGATTCAGTAATTTGCCCAAGGCTACCAGGCTGTTGAGGGGCAGAGGTGCAATTCAAGAGGAGGTCTACTAACTTGCTTCCATTCTGTCCTGAAGGTTGAGTCACCAGAGAGGAGGACGGCAGGGCATTTCAGGAGAAAAGACCACCTGCGCAGGCTTGGCCAGGCCGAAGGGCCCTGTGTACGTGAGGAACAGCAGGGGACGTCCGTGTGCCTGGGGCACTGTGCACCCCAGTGTTAGCAGCAGAAACCAAGCCTGGGAACATGACCGGGCTTCCCCGATGTCTGGCTACAGGATCTGGTTTTCTTTTGGCTCACACAGAGATTTGGGTGCAGGGACGCAACATGATTGGAGGAACACATTTCAGGATGTTTATGACCATAAGACCTTCTTAGGCTTCTAAAGTACTTTTGTGCAACTAAGCTTTTCAGTGTGGTGCCCAGAAACTGCCTTCTGTAGTGTCTCCTGCAGTCTGGCCCTTGAGAGGTCTCCTCCCAGGGCTTCTGTTCTAAGGAACCTCTGGCCCCCCCGGGCCCCTGTGCTGCCCTTCTGAGCATCAGCACTTTAAAAATCCCTGCTCGATTTTTGGGATTTTGAGAAGAAAACTCCTTTATCTTCCCCCCTTCTCTGCTGTTGCCTTGATTTTAACCTGTTTCCTGCTATTTCAAAACTTCTTCTATTCCATACGTGAATAATTAGGTCTCCTTTGGCTTTGCTAGGGAAAAATATACCATCATATTTCGATTAAAACAGTGTAATAACTCCACTAGAAAAGTACATGCCCGTTGCAGGATGAGTTTCTCCCTTTCCTTTTTATTCGCAGCATCCCGGGGTGGCCTACTGGAGAAAAAAAAAATACCATTTGATTCTCCCTGGGTGGTCAGACAGGACTTGTAAAGAGTCTTGTTTGTTTTGTGTTGAGGCTTCAAAGGCACGCAGTCTTGCCTACATAAAGATGTACTAAGAAAATGGGGATTTTTTTGAAGTTGCTATGTATAAAGGGAAATTCAGAGCCACTGTTTTCCTTTAGAACTACAAGCTAATGTGATTAGAGAAGGTCCCTTTTCACCACGGATCTTTGTTGTTCCTGTGTCTGGTTAATACCTCCAGTCTTACGGGGAAATCTGTGCTTACAAAAACCATTTCCACCTGCTTTTTTTTTTTTTTTTTTTTTTTTTTTTAAACCACACAACCACGTACTTTAATTCTTAAGCCCACCTTGATGGTGCGCATTTAGGCTTTCCAAAACGAGGAGATCGGAGCGTGTGCGCGCGGGAGCCGCTGAGGACGCCGCGCGGGTGTGTCTGCTCGTGAAACATCTTTCTGGCCACGTGCCCCGCACATTGCAATTAGCGAGGCCCTCCCGCTGTGGCATGGGAGAAGAGTTTGGATTGGGGTCAGGCCTGGCTAAGTGTGGGAGACTTTTTAATGCAGCGGGCACCGTTGATATTTTTCTGCGGCGCGAAGCGCGTGTCAGCCATTTTCCTTACCCAAGCTCATGTTCTCCATTTCATAAAATTAATTGTACCTAATGGGGGAGGTTGATGGTGCTGAATTATTTCGAGCCTGGAGGGAGCAGAGAAGCTGGGTCCTACATCAGACCGCTCGCTGATCCATCTAATCGGTTGTCTTGCCGTCCGATGCAACGGACCAATGTGCATAGCCAATCATATGAATCCCTACATGGAGTGAAAAATGACCTTGAGCCCCGGAGAGCCAGACGGCTGCTTTATGTGGTGTGTTCACCCACTGAAGCTGTTTTAATGCCTTGGCCGAATAGGCATGTGGTCTGTTTCTAATCTCTAGAATATTATTTAAAAAAAAAAAAAAAAAAAAAAAGGTAGCCGCTATGTGAAAGAGTTAAATCTTTCATGACTTGCCAGTAACTTTGCTTTTGGAACCAGGTGCTTAGAACATAAATAATTTGGGGGTGTAGCCTCTAAAAATTTTAAGGGAGTGAAAAAAAAACCCTCCAAGCTTCTTCCTTGTATCCAGACATAACCTGCTATTATAAGCTGTGCTGTTTTTTGTGTTTTTTTTAAAATGAAGAATATTAGAGAAAGGAAGATATAAGTTTTTTGGATAAAAAAATTAGACACGTTATAAGCCAATTTTGCGGGATGTGTTATCGGGCAATTATTTTTTTATCAGGTACGTTTTTAAAAAATGTCAGATCTTTTAAAAGGGAAGTCTGGACACGGGAAGCAAACTTAACCCTTGATGTATATAAACTTGCACGCCTTTGTAAGTTCTGGAGTCAGAGTTCACTGCGGCTTTGATGTGACTCTACCAGCAACAGGATGGTGCTCCGTGAACCGCCCATGGTGTAGTGGGAAGAACTTCCTTCTGGGGTCAGCCAGCTCCCGGTTTTGATCTATGGCTCTGCTCCTGCTAGTCCTACGACCTTGGGCAAGTTACTGCATACTCTCAGTCCATCTCTCTCTCTCTCTGTCCATGGCCTTCTGTCACTCTTGAGACCAGCCTTACAAAAATGGTTTTAGAGGTTAAATGAAATAAGCTATAGAATAGGGCCTAGCACATATATTTGTGTTAGCTTTCTCTCTTTGCTTCTGACGACGTCCCAGGGCTAGTATTTTTTCACGTGTAGCAATGCACTGTTGGCTTTGGTAGTCATTATGGATCTCTACCCGCCTTCAGTTTTCAGATAATGAAGTCTAGCTCCAGAAAGGGGGAGTGATGTGCTTGCAGTGCCTTATAATAGGAGTAGCAGAGTGGGCGCTAAGACCAGGTTATTGGGTGCTTCTAGCTTTTATTCCACGTAGAAAGAGGGCTTAGCCCTCCGTGGTGAGTGCCTGGCATGGAATGGTCCCCGAGCAGGTAAGTCCAACACCATTCTAACGTGTTTAATAAAGAATCAACTTCTCAAATGTTCCTCTAGCACCTTCAAGGTAGGCCAAGATGTGTACTGAAATGTCACTCTGCTGTGTCCTTCTGTTTACTCTTCCAACTTATGACTCAGTTTCCCTTTCTTTCCTAGCACTCTCAGGTGACTACAGAAGCGTTGGCACCCAGCATGCTCAGGTAAGAGATTTTTCGGATGAGGAAGTTTCCAGATAAAGGATCATAGCGATTCCCTTTGTGGTTACGGTTCTTTGTGCTTGCCCTTTCCTGGAAGATCCCAATGGCCGCCATTTCCCTGGTTGCTCTCCTTCGGTGTTTGTTTATTTTAGTTTCCTATATGTGCTGTTATTCTGTTATGTTTTCGGTTTTATTTTTACGTATTCATGCATGCACGTCGTAATGCTAGAAAACATGCACAAGAATGGTGAACCCTACCTTCAGGGTAAGGGTTTGCTCATGAGGAGAGAGTTTGGGTACAAGGCAGATGTCAACTATCTGTAGTGTTTTAAGAGCTTTTTCAATGTGTGGGCACCTGGGTGGTTCGGTGGGTGAAGCCTCTGACGCTTGGTTGTGGCTCAGGCCATGATCTCACGGTTTGTAAGATCAAGCCCCACATTAGGCTCCGTGCTGACAGTGTGGAACCTACTTGGGATTCTCTCTCTCTCAATCTCTTTCTCTTGCCCTTACCCTGCTTGCACATACTCTCTCTCTCAAAATAAACTTAAAAAACTTTTTCAGTGTATGTCTCTTAAAGGTAAGAACTCTTTGTTTTAAACATAGACATAATACTGTTTTCACACCCAGAACAGTAGTTAACAGTAATTCTTTTATGTCACTTATCCAGCGTGTTCAGTATTCCCATTGTGCAGACAGATACTATAAAGACAAATCTTAGGGGTGTCACGTACAACATGATGACTGTAGTCACCACCGCTGTATGGTGTGTTTGAGAGTTGTTGGGAGAGTAGATCCCAAGAGTTCTCATCACAAGGAAAAAACATTTTTCCCTTCTTTTCCTTTTTTTTCTTTTTGTACCTGAGATGATGGATGGTAACTCATTTCACAGTATGTGAACATCACATCACTATGCTACATATCTTAAATGTAAGTAGTGCTGTATATTGATTACGTCTTAATAAAACTGGCAAAAAATTAAAAAAAAAAACCCACAAATCCCTGTTTGGTATCTCGTATGTTTGGAGGCCACACTTTGGGCTGGAGCAGTGGCTCCCAAGCGTGGTCCTGACATGAGCTGCACTCGCAGCACCTGGGAACTTTTCGAGACTACGTGAAATGCTGGACCCCACCCCAGAGGGACTGAACCACAGATCTGGGGGTGGGGTCATTCTCTAGGTGATGCGAATGCACGAGAAATACTGGTCTAAGGAAGACCACGATGGTATACTCTTTTCACACCCTGTTTGATGTTTGGTCTTTGTGTTTAACACAGCAGTATATCCCGAGATGCTGCAGATAACCCAAGATGGTGCACTTACACCTGGGTCGCTGTGATAGAAGAAGTCTATAGTTTGGTCTTTCGTCCCTGGCTCCAGGCCAGAGCTCCTAAAAGCCCTGTAACTTCCCAAACCTAATAGAAGCATCTTTTGTTTTAATATTTGGTTATTGTTCCCAGCCCTGGAAACCGCTCTGGAGCCGGAAGTTTAGTTATTCAAAACAAGACCCTTTCAACCACACCTGAGCGTATGTTAATAAGGCGACTCGGGGAAGCCTCTAATTATGGGGGCTGGTTGCCAGGGGAACCACGAGTGTTTGGAGGATTGGTACTTCCAGGCTCCGCCCCCTGACCTCCGGGGAGGCGAGAGGGGCTGGAGGTTGAGTTAAACACCAGGCGCCAATCATTTAGTTCCTTAAGCCTACCCTATAAGAAGGGGTTCGGAGCGCTCCTGGCTCGAACCCGCGGAGGTGCTCGGAGCTGGGGGCGGGGCGGCGCCTTGGGCCTCTCGGCCGGCTGCTGCTGAACCGTAGCCTTCTTGGCACATTGGTCATCTGGTAAGTCAACTGTTTTCCGGAGTCCCGCGAGCTGTTCTAGGAAGTGAGGGAACTTGAGGAAGGAGTTTGGGGAACCCCCGATTCCTGCAGCTGGTGGGTCAGGGTTGCAGGTGGTGACTGGGGCTTGGAATTGGCGTTTGGAGGTGGGGGCGGTCCTGTGGGACGGGACCCTTGACGTGGGGGGCCCGTGCCAACTTGGGGCGGTCGGTGTCCGGATTGAATTAACCTCCGTACCCCCTGTCCCCGGCCAGGGAGCTTTGGAGAATTGCTTGGTGTGGAAAAACGCGTGCGCCTCTGGTGTCAGGAGTGGTGTGTGAGTAGAAGGAAGGGGGAGTTTTTGCTTTTGAATTCCCGCTTTGGAGTCCAGGCCTTTCGTTGCCTCCCGGGGCCTGGACCAAGCCCGCCTCCGTCTCTGGCCAGAGAGCGCAGCCTGCGCCCACGTGGGGAAGCCGGCACGATGGCAGCCTCGGAGGCAGCGGCCGGGACAGACTGAGCGACCTTAGAGGTAATCTCTTTGAGTGTGTATGGTAGAGAGAGAAACCTCCTTTCTAAAAGAGTGCAGGGGCTCAGGTCATGGTCTCGTGGTTTGTGAGTTCGAGCCCCACGTGGGGCTCTGTGGAGCCTGCTTCAGATTCTGTACGTCTCTCTCTCTCTCTCTCTCTCTCTCTCTGCCCCTCCCCATTCATGCTGTCTCTTTCAAAAATAAGTACAACATTAAGAAAACCCGCAGTTCTAAGGGCTGGGGTTCTCAACCGCGGGCCACACAGGGGAACCACCTGGGAGGCTTTTAAGAGGATGCTGGCCACCTGGCCTGACCTCCAGAAGCTCCAGTGTCCGTTGAGTTGGGAGTGGGTGGTGCGGAGGGGATGGGGTCGGTCTCAGCCTCAGCGACTGCATCGGCCTGGCCTAAAACCTCTCCAGGTGACGCCTTGTGGCGGGGATTCAGAACCAGTAATGGGTTTGGTTTGGGATTGAGGTAAGAAACCAGACGGAAATGCATTGCAAGAGTGTCCTTTCTGGGGGCTTACCTTTTAAATGAATAGGTGCTTTTCAAACTGTGCTGTTTTTTTGCCTTTTTAAGCTCATTTATTTTCAGCGGGAGAGCTTCAGCGGGGGAGGGGCAGAGAGAGAGAGAGAGACACACACACACACACACACACACACACACACACACACACACACAGGGAGAGTGAGAGAACCCCACGCAAGCTCTTCGTTGCCAGCGGGGCTTGAACCTATGAATCATGAGATCACAGTGTTAGCGGAGATCAAGGGTTGGGTGCCTCCCCGACTGAGCCACCCAGGCGCCCCTCAAACTGTGGTTCTTAAGTTATGTTTTGTTTTCAGCCGAGGCCAGTTCTAGATAAGGAGATTGGACTATGGTTTGTCTGCTCCCCTGTAGGTGTCCTGTGGGGGGACGATGTGTGTTTCTGTGGCATGTGAGGGACCCCTGCCCTGTCACCTCTGCGAGCTCTCCCTCTCCCCTCTCGTAAGTAGAGATGGCTCCGGGAGAGGAACTCGGAGACCCTGGTGGCCTGCAGTGTGGGCCGTTTTAATGTTTCTGAGGCTATCAATGAGCCCAGAACCTTCCTCGCAGTCCTGAAGTTACGGAAAGGAAAAATTGAGCTGGATTTGTTGGTTGAGTGTTGAAATATTCCATGGAAAAAGGGAAACAAGTTCTACCACGGATTTTTCTTGGCCGGATTTCTCGCCTTTCCCCCCAAGTTTCTGGCAACTGTGATTAGAAATTGACTTGTAGGATTTCTTCCCACTTGCTTCCCAAGACCTCCTTTGCTGGCTTGCTGCTGACTAGCAGTAGTTAATTTGCTATCTCTCACACGTGTTCTCCAAAAATCACAGAACTCAGAAATAAACAGCATGAACTTGGTCGGTCACATTTGAAGGATTAGCCAGATGTAAATCTGAGTTGCACTTGGGAGGTTTCCTGTGCCTCATTTAAAAATAAATAGAACTCTAGCTTTGAGTAGAAACAGATTTTTTTTTTTAAGTGAAATATCTTACTGGAAAACAAATTTTATTTTTCCAATAAAAAATATGGGAAGGAGGTAAGCTCTTCTTGACGCCCATGGTTATTTTATTTCCTGCCTTTTCTTTCTCCTTGCTGATGGCAGATGTGGCCGAAATAAGACCCAATTTCATTTTCCAAAATGGGGGAAAAAATCATTCAGGAATTTATTTATTCTTAATTGACAGCAGACGTTTAAAATCTGATTGGTTATGGTCGACTGTGCAACGTGCCTTTTAGGAAAATACACATTTATGTATCGCCTCAATTGTGCTGTGCTGATTCCTCAGCATAACAGCAGGTCGAGGTGTTGGCCTTGAGGATTTCTGATTCTTAGACCTTGAAAAAAAATTTTTTTTTCTAAGAGAAAAATGAAAGCTATTCATGTGATCACAATAGGAGTTATGTGATTAAAAAATATTTTCTGTTGGTATGCAAATTTGCTGCCAGAAATCCCAAATCTTCATATGCCACCTGTTTTTAATTCTAGCGAAACCTATAATCAGAACGAAATAAAAAAAAAAAAAATCTTCCCTCTGAAAAATCAGAAACCTGGGGCACCTGGGTGGCTCAGTCGGTTGAGCGTCCAACTTTGGCTCAGGTCATGATCTCGTGGTTCGTGAGTTCTAGCCCTGCATCCGGGTCTGTGCTGACAACCTGGAGCCTGCTTCGGATTCTGTGTCTCCTCTCTCTGCCCCTCCCCCACTCATGCTCTGTCTCTGTCTCTTTCAAAAATAAACATTAAAAAAAATAAATTGAAATTGAAACCTGTCTTCATCCTCGCAGATCGTATTAAATGACATGAATACACCAAAGCCAAGAGGTTGACTTTATGAAGTAGACCTTATGTTTCATGCAGACGCGTGAATTAAGTTACAGATCTGCTAGGCCGTTGCCGTGAGCAGATTTTGATCATTCAGGTTTCTGGCAGTCCCCAAATAGAACAATTGTGGGTCCCATTACCTTCTGTATCCCGTGTATCACAAAAGTGACCATTTATAACCTGATGGAGGAAAACGTTCTGCTTTGTCAAAGCCATTACAACTTTCCAGCCAACTGGTCCCGTCTTCCTGTCCCCGAAATCATTTTCTGTTGTTCAGTCCTGAGCTCAAACTTCTAATGTACATTCCCACTCTTTTCTAGGGACCAAGATCTGCCCGGTTAGCTTTTCAGTTTTGAAGAGTAATGGATGGTCAGGTGTGCAGCACAGTGACTTTGCAGAAGGGCTCCTTCTCGAAAGCTTCTGTCACTGAAGGGGGTGTCAGGGATAAGGTAGTGATGGGCAAAGGGGTTTCTCTTCCTTACTTCCAGAGAGCTACACTCTCCTCAGAAGCTCCTTGGTGGGTAGGTACTATCAAATTTCAGGAAGTAAGGCTGCCAGGGAAAGGTAAAGAGAGAGAAAAGCCAAATTCCAGACGCAGGTAGTCCTATCCGTGTTCAGCTCCTGTCCGTAGGACCTCAGAAACGGATCCTAAAGTGGGAGCAGCAGACCGCTGCCGCCTCCTCGGTTCCTATGATCGAATTAAATGTGTTTGCACTTAAAAAGGATAACAATGTTAGATCTTAATGGGATTAACCTAACTGAAGTTTATTAGGCGTTGCTTTGACAGTAAAGATTCTGGATGGCTCAAGTTCAATTTTGAGGTTGTAGCTTTGGATCCTGCCGTGTTTGCTCCCACTGCTCTGCCGAAGACAGCATCTGTGTCCTGCCAGATGTGTTCTGTGACTGGCACTTGGAATAGGAGTGGAGTTTGAATATTTTCCCCCTGTAATTTTGGGGGAAGATGAACTTTCATAGAAGGGGAAGTGTTTAGCTAAAGCGAAGAGGAGTTGTGTGTCTTTTTATTAGAGAATTAAGGCTGTATTTATAGTCCCTTAGGGTCTCTCTCTTAATTACCCAGCTACGCTGTTTCTCTAGCCCAAGTTCATTGACGACGACTGGCTTTGCTTTCGAACGTGTTGTAGGTACTGAATAACTTTTGTGGTAAGACGTAAAACTTCTCATTCTAGCTGCGTGGGATGTACAGTTGTGTGGTACTGGGTGCCACATGTTTGTACAACCATCCCCGTGATCCATCTGTACCGCTTGTCTTCCCAAACTGGAATTGACCCATTAAATGCTCACTCCCCTTTCTGCCTTCCCTTCAGGCCCTGGCAGTCACCATTCTACTTGTTTCTATGAATTTGGCTATTGGAGGTATTTGATCAATGCAATCCTGCAGTATTTCGTGTGTGTGTGTGTGTGTGTGTGTGTGTGTGTGAGAGAGAGAGAGAGAGAGAGAGAGAGAGAGAAAGAGAGAGAGAGAGAGAGACTGGTTTATTTCATTTAGCATAATGTTCTCAAGGTTCACCCATGTTGTAGAATGTATCAGAATTTTAAGACCATTTTCCTTTGTATGCGTGGACCATTTTATCGATCCATCCATTTATCAATAGCATGAATGGGTTTCTTCCACCCTTTGGCTTTGAATCATAGTGAATCTTGCTAGTAAGAACATGGATATGCAAATGTCTGCTTCAGAATCAATATTTTTGAATTGTTTCCCCATGAGAAATGTCTTTTTCCAATTAAGATACCCAAATACTGGTTTTGACACTGATCAGGTGCTTCCATATTGTTTTTAACAAAGCCTCTTATGTAGGCTAATGAGAATTAATGTGGGGTATGGGTTATGAAGGTCCCTAAAGGTCTAAGGGAACAGATAAACACATGGCACTGAAAATCCTTTTGGAACACACCTGACTAGACCTAACAGTCCACTTTCTCTAATAGCGACCCACTGGGATAAACTTTTCTTTAAAACAAAGTCTGACTTCTTATAAAAACCTGTGTTTTAGAATCTTCATTAAGAAATTTTGCATGATTTCCAAAATTAACATTCTTTCGTTAATCAAATTTTTGTTACAAAAATTTTTTTAATGTTTGAGAGAGACTGCTTGTGAGCATGGGAGGGGCAGAGGGAGAGGGAGACACAGAATACCACGCAGGCTCCGGGCTCTGAGCTGTCAGCACAGAACCTGATGTGGGGCTCGAACTCCCAAACCATGAGATTGTGACCTGAGCCGAAGTCAGATGCTTAACTGACTGAGCCACCCATGCACCCCATAACAATTAGTAAAGCAGGAAATAATCAAGGATTTGGCGTGTGTGTGTCTCTAGAGAGTGAAGTTTATCTCTTGGAAAATAGTGTAACCGCACATACCACTCAAAAATACACCTCACATTTTTGGTGTTTTCAGTGTTTCTCCCAGAACAATCTTAAGGCGATGAGTCTTTCAGATAGCTTATTGTTAACTAGACAGAATCTCCTTGTAGCCAGTATTCATTGGGCATGTATCCTAGTCAAATTTTTAAAAAATGTAGGTGTATTTTTGAGACAGACTGAGTGCAAGTGGGGAAGGGGCAGAGAGAGGCAGGGAGGGAGACACAGAATCCGAAGCAGCCTCCAGACTGTGAGCTGTCAGCACAGAGCCTGACGAACCCATGAACTGTGAGATCATGACCTGAGCTGAAGTTGGAAGCTTAACTGACTGAGCCACCCAGGTGTCCCTGGCCCAAACCATATTTGTTAGGTTATGAGTTAGGATATGATTACTAGTTAATGTTTATTCAGTCCTTGGTATGCTAGGCTTTTCCTGAGCTCTTTATTTGTGCTGTGATTTAATCTTCCCTAATATCCTAATATTCCCTAATATCCTAATGTGTTTATACCAGGATAACCTGATTTCACAAAGAAGGAAAATCAGACGGGCGTCACTTGACCAAGGACGAAGTTAGGATTTGTCGGAGCCCAGACTTAAACTCGGACATCTGACTTCAGACTGTGTATCTTTGCCACTATGCCATACTGACCTGGCACTTGAGCATTTATCTTTTTGAGGAGAACAGACCCTTTAAAGTCAGTTCTGTGTGCCTAGCTAGAAACCCATGCCATATTAAATGATCACTAAATATTTTAGAAGGTCAGCACCAAAGGACCAAGCTTTCTTCTGAACACCATGCCCTTTATTTCTCCTTTTAAAGGCAAACACATTTCCTGGAGAAGGAAATTCAGAAAGGCTATGGTTAGGAATTTTAAAAAAGATATTTTTATAAAAGGTGTTACTACTGCTCTATGAATTTGTTTTGGAAAGAACTTACCGGAAGTATTAGGAATAAATGTCACTCAGAAATTTGGTATTGGTTTGTAAGGAATATCTACTTAGGTCCAGTTAAAATTGAGATCTTCTTGAGATACTGGTGTTCAGAAGTACTTATAGGTACTCATTCTAAAATAGCCAAGAATCATCATTTAGACCTGTTAGCAAGTGAATGGGTCCACTTAATGAGGTCCTATTTCTCTGAATGCTCATGGTGAGGATTAAAGAATCCTTTGTAGCTGAAGGAACATTCTATGAGTGAGAGTCATAGTTGCCAGGCATTTAGCTAGATGCTGGGGATTTAAAGACCATTAAGAAATAATGGTTAAGATCTGTGTAACTTAGTTTGAGATACAGAGGTAAGACAGAATTCCTCATCCTGTGAAGGAAAGAAGTTTGGAGAAAAGTTAACTAGGTAGGAGCCTGGTTTTTAAGGCTGAGTAGGAGGGTGAGAGGTGTGTGTGGTCTCAGAGGAAAAGTCCCATCCAAGGGTATTAAGGTAAGAAGCAGCATGCTGTGTTCTCCAAGTCCCCAAGTAAGGAGTTGATTAAAGGGTAAAACCATGGATTGTTGGCAAAAGATTTTGAAACTACCCTTTGAGTCTTGGCTTTATCCTTTTGTGGAGACCTCAATGGCTTTGGCCTTTGTTTTGAGGATGAAAAATAATGTATGTAACAGTTCAGTAAAGAACCTGACCTGGAGGTTTCTACATTGATAGTATCATTTATTAGGTTACTTTGCTTTTCATGTTTTTTTTGTTTTTGGTTTTGGTTTTGGTTTTGGTTTTCTTTTGGTTTGTTTCGTCTTGTTTTGAATAGTGCTACATTTGCATGGTTCAACCCCCCCCCCCCCCCCCCCAATCTAAAAAGTTTCCATGCTTGAGCCTCATCAACCAAGTTCTTCCTTAAACCCCTATTTTTAGTTTCTTACATGGCCCTTCCATAGTCCCTTTCTGCTGCTCAAGAGGAAGTAGGATTATCCATTCTATACTTCCTGCTCTTACAGGAAAGGTAGCATATTCTATGCATTGTGTAATGCCTTCCTGTTTTATACTTAACCAAACATATTAGACCTCTTTCCATATGTATTTAGAGGAAACTTCTTCATAGGTGGTTTTTTAAAATTTTTTTGCAAGTACTTTTTATTTGGGTGGTTGGATGCCGAAGAACTTAAAATAAGTACGGTTGTCATGTCCTTCTCACTCGGCTTCCCCCGGTCATAGTATCTTTTATAACCTTAGCATGTTGTCAAAACCAGGAAATTGATGTCGGTACAACACCATATATCAGACACCTTATTATTTGGGTTTTATCAATTCCTTTATGCATTCTTTTTTCGGGGTAAGTGCATATGCCTGTGACCTTTCATCAAGCAACCATCCCCACCGTCAAGGTGCAGAACTGTTCCCTGACCATAAGGGGACTACATTCTGCCAATTTTTAATAGTGCCACCTTACTCCCCTTCCTCACCATTTGGACCTGCTGGTCAGCCCACACATCTTCTGTGTGCCTACTTGAAGAAAACACAACTGTATGTTCTACCTTTCTTGGGAGTAAGAATCCTATTTTCTTTTTTTTTTTAAAAATTTTTTTTTTTTTAACATTTATTTATTTTTGAGAGACGGAGAACGTGAGGAGGGGAGAGAGACAGAGAGACAGAGAGACAGACAGAGAGACAGAGACACAGAATCCAAAGCAGGCTCCAGACTCTGAGCTGTTTGTTAGCACAGAGCCTGACTCGGGGCTCGAACCCACGAACTGCGAGACCATGAGCCGAAGTCGGACGCTCAACCGACTGAGCCACCCAGGTGCCCCAAGAATCCTATTTCGAGCATTTTTATTCCCCATTGGCCCGAGCACTTAATGGGTACTTAAGGAAGACTTGTGGAAATGCAGGAGTCAAGACCAGACCAAAGCCAAGCCAAACAGAAAATTCAGAGTTGAAAAACAGATGAGTCAGGATCATTTGCTTTATGAAATAACCAAGTTCAGATTTACTTAAATAGGAACTCCTCAATGTGAATTAAGTGATAATTTATCATTTCATTTAGGACTCCATTAAAAGTGCTAATGATCAGAAACAAAGCTTTTTAAAAAGCATCACTTTTCAGGGTATTTCCATTTTTATGCCCCTGCCCTTTTAAGGACTTCTGTCCTAGTGGGATGATAGGATTTATTATCCCTAGTTGAACAGAGCAGGAAACTGGCTAAGGGAGAGAAGAAAGCTAACCTTTAGGGAGTCTAAGATTGAGGCTGCCCGCAGTGTTGAACTGGACATCGCCCTTCTCATTTCACAGAAAAGAACGAAAGTGCTCAGGTCTTCAGTAACCTGCCTCTGGTCACTTGATATCAGACAAGGTTCCAAACCTACAACCCTTGCTACCACTCCATAATGAATCCTTTTCTTGGGTTAAAAGTCAAAGAATGCAGGGGCGCCTGGTTGGCTCAGTCGGTTAAGCTTCTGACTTCAGCTCAGGTCGTGATCTCGCGGGTTTGTGAGTTCGAGCCCCACTGTGCTGACAGCTCAGAGCCTGGATCCTGCTTGGGATTCTGTGCCTCCCTCTCTCTGCCCCTCCCTCTCTCTGCCCCTCCCTCTCTCTGCCCCTCCCTCTCTCTGCCCCTCCCTCTCTCTGCCCCTCCCTCTCTCTGCCCCTCCCTCTCTCTGCCCCTCCCTCTCTCTGCCCCTCCCTCTCTCTGCCCCTCCCTCTCTCTGCCCCTCCCTCTCTCTGCCCCTCCCTCTCTCTGCCCCTCCCTCTCTCTGCCCCTCCCTCTCTCTGCCCCTCCCTCTCTCTGCCCCTCCCTCTCTCTGCCCCTCCCTCTCTCTGCCCCTCCCTCTCTCTGCCCCTCCCTCTCTCTGCCCCTCCCTCTCTCTGCCCCTCCCTCTCTCTGCCCCTCCCTCTCTCTGCCCCTCCCTCTCTCTGCCCCTCCCTCTCTCTGCCCCTCCCTCTCTCTGCCCCTCCCTCTCTCTGCCCCTCCCTCTCTCTGCCCCTCCCTCTCTCTGCCCCTCCCTCTCTCTGCCCCTCCCTCTCTCTGCCCCTCCCTCTCTCTGCCCCTCCCTCTCTCTGCCCCTCCCTCTCTCTGCCCCTCCCTCTCTCTGCCCCTCCCTCTCTCTGCCCCTCCCTCTCTCTGCCCCTCCCTCTCTCTGCCCCTCCCTCTCTCTGCCCCTCCCTCTCTCTGCCCCTCCCTCTCTCTGCCCCTCCCTCTCTCTGCCCCTCCCTCTCTCTGCCCCTCCCTCTCTCTGCCCCTCCCTCTCTCTGCCCCTCCCTCTCTCTCTCTCTCTCTCTCTCAAAACCTAAATATTAAAAAACAAAGTCAAAGAATGCCTTTTTTTTAAATGATGGTAGGACTAGTATTTGAGTACTTTATGGAAGATCTATACTGTACTAATTCATGAAAACGGCTAAGAGCTTTGGAGTTAGGCAGTCTTCTGTCCAAATCCCAACTCGGCTGTCCTCTAGCTTTGTTGCTGGTGGACTTCATGCACTCTCCTTTAAAATGGAGACTCTGGGGACGCCTGGGTGGCGTAGTCGGTTAAGCGTCCGACTTCAGCCAGGTCACGATCTCGCGGTCCGTGAGTTCGAGCCCCGCGTCAGGCTCTGGGCTGAGGGCTCGGAGCCTGGAGCCTGTTTCCGATTCTGTGTCTCCCTCTCTGTCTGCCCCTCCCCCGTTCATGCTCTGTCTCTCTCTGTCCCAAAAATAAATAAAAAACGTTGAAAAAAAAAATTAAAAAAAAAAAATGGAGACTCTGGTGATGGTTCTGTATTGTCAAAGGTTGCCGTCCCCCCCACCCCCAAGGTATTTTTAAAAATCAGTGAATGCGCAGATTTTTCCTAGAAACAAATCATTTCTATTGGTAGTATAGGGACATACTATCCCTGTGGTTGAGATCTTCCTAAGGTTCTGGTAACATGTATCTATTGATCTATCCGTGGACCTAGTCATTACCTGAGAAGTAAGTAGAAAGGCAGGTGGCTCATGTGGGTGTATGTGTGGTGGTGGGGTGGGGGGGTGAGGGCGCTCCTCGTATACAGCTTTTGTGCTGACAAAAACTGCGTGCAATCCCCAGCATTACTATTGCAGTCACCTCCCTGGGATTGTTGCGGGAATGTGCTCGGCTCTGTTCAGCTGGGTGTGTGTGTGTGTGTGTGTGTGTGTGTGTGTGTGTGTTGAGGGGGAGACCGTGGAGGGATTTGTGAGCAGCATTTGTATCCCAGTGGCTGACTGTGGAGCGCTCTTGCCTGTGTTACAGATTGCTACGAAATTGGATAGATCTCCTGAGAGATTCCATCCCACACCTTCCCTCAGGACCAGGCTGTGACCCAAGTGAGAGGCAGGGGGGTGGAGTGGGGAGGGGGGCGCCACCGCAGGGGAGCGAGCTGGCCCTCCGTCCAGTGTGTGTGATGTCTTCCATACTTGGGGCACTTTGCACAGCTGCAGGGAGTCGACTTGGCACACGGTGGAAGATGTACTCCTGTCCCCGTGAGAGCCTCTGTGCTTCTCGAAAGAGCAAAGGAGAGCTTGCCTGGCAGTTCTCATTACAAGTCTACATGGTGCGGTCAGATGCTGTATTAGGTGGAAATCAGGTGGGATGGAACACTGGTTTCTCAACTCGACGTGCATATTCGAAAGTGTTTTTTTTCTTAATCTTGTCCGTGCTTTTTCCTGTAGGGCTGGGGGTTAAGACCCACTGGGCTAAAGAGAAAACTCGGTGACAAAATGACAAAAGGGCCAGACAAGATCCTGCTTTACGTTGGCCGCGTGGGTCCCCACAGTTCCCAGTGAGGCCGTTGATCCTGGGAGTTGGCTGCAGCTTGTCCCTTCTGACTGTGGGGTCCACTGGGCAGCGTCCTGTTGATGGCTCTACCCACCCAGCCTGTGTGTCCTGTGGTGTAGGGCACAACCACCCCACCTGTCTCTGGAGGGAGGAGCATGCTGTTTGCCTACTTACCCTTGGAATTGTGATTTAAAGCCTCGACCCTCAGGCTTTAAACAGAAATGTATGGCGCCTTCTAGGAGTATTGTGTTTGAATCTTAATAATTTATCTCTTTCATATAAGAGATAACTGCAGGGCAGACAAACATTCCGAGAAAGGCCTGTGTTTCACATTTACTACAAATAAGTCGTTCCTGCTCTTGAGCTCTCAGAAGTCATAATTTGGAAATCCTTCTTTTCCTGTGAAACCCAGAAAACTGTCTCCCCCCCCCCCCCCGCCCACGCACGTCCTTTTGATAGGAGCTGTAATAAAAGTTCCCATAGGCAAAAGCGTCTGATCTGATGTGGTGGCTGTCTTTCTAGGGAAGTCTTGGCAAATGCATTGCTGCCTTTTTTTTTTTTTTCTTTTTGGAAATTGGTGTCTTTTATTCCTGGAGTTTCATGCCCAAGTATGATGTCACTCACATGTCTTTGGTACCTCCCAAGTCCCTTTGCAAATGGACACTACAGAAGAAACAAAAATTGGTTGAGTGCATAAAGTGTATTTCAGGAACCCCGAAAAGGGTATGTTTCAGAGGCACTGAATGCCTAAGTATTAGCTGACACTTCTCGTCCTGCTTCAAAATTAAATGTCTTTCTGATCACATGTTTTGCATAGTGTGACATATTTGTCCTCTTTTAAATGCATAGGAATTGGCAAGAGTCTAATTTCACTGGTAGGTTTGCTGAAGCATTATCACCAGGCAGGCAGAATGATTGATGAGTGCTTTTCAGGGAGGGAAATGCTGCCAGCTTGGTTTGTATGTTGTCTTACCTGGAGTTGAGCCCCTTAATTTTCTATTTCCGTTAAGAATAATCCCTTTTCATGCTTGTAGCCATAATCACACTGTAAGAGACTTAAAAATTGTCATTTCCCAGCAGTATTTTTCAGGGTAAGCATCTTTAAGATGGTGCTCCTTTTTCTCCTAACTCCTGTGAGAGCTATCCTGGCGGTGAGCTTTCCCTGTGTTGTCAGTACTAAGTCAGGGCACATTGTGGTCAAGTGGAGAAGCTAAGGGGTAACCGAGGGAACCCCAACACTCCGTCTGAAATGGCAGCAGTAGGCGAGGTGGACGTCGACA
This sequence comes from Panthera leo, assembly GCF_018350215.1. Classification (NCBI taxonomy): domain Eukaryota; kingdom Metazoa; phylum Chordata; class Mammalia; order Carnivora; family Felidae; genus Panthera; species Panthera leo. The sequence continues at coordinate 7,642,017 of NC_056683.1, read as the reverse complement.
GTTAAAATGGTGCCTGACGGGACTTGGATGGTTTCGGTTAACATGGAATCTAGTGAGGCGGTATCCCCTTGGGCTCCTCCCCTGTACTGCTTTCGTGTTTTCCTATCCTCTGACCTACAAGTACTCCAGGGGCACTTAGCCGTTCTTGAAGGACCTACGTGTCTCTGGACAGGCCAGAGATGGAGACAGGCAGGACCTTCCTAGATAACTACTTCCAAGCCTGTTGTGCAAAACGGCCAGGAGGCTAGAGGCCCACTCTCTATCTGGAAGGTGCAAACGTGGAGCTCTGTTACTTTTACAGACCGGAAACTCTATTAGAACGTGGTAAATTCTTCAGTCACTCTTGAGGTGTGGAGCAGATCCCTTGCGGTCCTTGAACATAGTGAACTTTGTAAGTGTAGAACTTCTGTTACCATCTCCCCTTTGTCTCCTGAAGTACTTTGGTATAATCTTCACGGAACTGTCTTTTTCTGGGCTTAGGATATAAATTCTTGCATTAGGTCCTTCCCCATTCAATACCAGGTACTCCAGGAGTTGGCTGCCTTTGGGAGAGTGTGCGATTGCTCAATTGATTAATTGTTTGGTTGTTGGAGTTTGGATTTATAGTTCCTGCAGAGACTGTAAGTGGTTTGTGGTCAGTGGGAGTGAATCACTATTCTAAATGAGCAAGAATATTGACTTTAAATAGAGGTTTCTGATTGGCTGCCTCTGACTCCTACAGCTATGTCTGCTTGAGAAAAAGATGAGAAAAAGATGAATCAGAAGTATTTTTATTGATGGATCTAATCCAGTGGATAAGCAGTATTCGACTACAGCTATGTCCACTTGAGAAAAAGATGAATCAGAAGTATTTTTATTGATGGAGCCAATCCAATGGATAAGCAGTATTCGACATTCCAAATAGTAAACTTTTGGCCCTTAGCACTTGAAGGCTATGTGACTGCAATTGTATAGAAAGACGTGGAAACACATGGTCCTCACAGACAGCAAACAGAATTCCTATTATGGTGATAAATACTCTTGCTTGGTTGGAAGTAATTCCTTACAGGTGATGGAGATGAGCGAATGCTGAGCCACACCAAGGGCAGGGAGAGGAGAGGGCTCCCTAAGCATTGTGTGGGTACATTTCCTGTTTACCACAGCTTGGTTCAGTTGTACCGTCAGAACCAAAGAAATGAACTGATTTTTTTCCTAGAGTGGTCTATTTGACGAGCCCTCCGTCAGTTCTTAAATCCCCACTGCGGAGGCTTTAGGTTAGGAAATGACAGTTCATGACAGCTGGGCATTTCCAGCTCTTCCTTGGCCCTCTCCAGTTCCTATCCTCCATTTACGCTCAGATAGTCCTGGAAATGCTGGAGAGTCTGAGGAAAGAATCAGGTTTCCAAATGACATTGCACTGATAGGGAATTAAGAGTTGGCTTAATTAGATTCTACCTTTTTATTTTTCTCTTAACTCGAAGAAAACCAGGTATGTGTGGGAGTTGTAAATGAATGGTGTGATGTAAATTGTAGCAAAGGTATGTGATACCTGTTGGAGACTAGATAGACTTTAGAAATAGAATTTTTGTACTAACGTGGAAGTTTATTGTTTTTACTTAGCTAGAACTGTAAATTTTTATTTTGGCATGTTTTGCCTTTTAAAGCAATCCAACTTTTTTAGTTTTGTAGAATTCAGATGGGCCTAAAGGCAACTAATGTGAGTTAGGTTAGATTGAACTTCCTTTTAGAGGTGGGTGAAGACTTTGAATTCTTGCCCAAGATGTGCCAACTCCTCACCATTATACAATCTGATGGGCAACATGTTAGGACACTGGCCTTAAGTGAATGCTGTCTAAATTGGGATTTTTCTTCTTCTGAGAAAATAGTTACCTGTGACCTTCTCACCAATTCCCCTTCTTGGTCACAGTTCAGTCACTTAAGAAGGGTCTGAGAGGCTTCTTAGAAGTTCAGGGGTGCCTGGGTGGCTCAGTCGTTTCAGTGTCCGACTTTGGCTTAGGTCATGATCTCGTGGCTCAGGAGTTCGAGCCCCACGTCGGGCTTTGTGCTAACAGCTCAGAACCTGGAGCCTGCTTCAGATTCTGTGTTTAAAAAAGTTAAAAAAAAAATTCATATGCATGTACTGTCTTCAGTACTGAACCATTTCACAACAAGAACGTAAGTTTGGAAGCTAAAAGACCATTCATTCCACAGGCATTACAATCAGGGCAGAAAAAGAGTCAGTTGACCAGAAAGGACTAAAAGAATCATCAAGAACTTAAAAAAAAAAAAAAAAAAAAAAAAAAAAAAAAAAAAAAAAAAAAAAGGCCAGCTGGGGACCCAGGAGCAATTTCGGGTTATGTTGATCCTCTGGGCCTGGCAGAGACTCTGGGCACCAGAGTTCACACAGCTGGATCAAGGTCTCACCCTGTAGTTTCTCTTTCCACTTGGACAGAAATGGAGGTGTTGGGCCTATAATCTGGTCCTTGCCCAAACCCAAGCGAGTGTTGTGCAGTCTTTCTGTTTTGAACACATTTGTCCTCATTTTCCCTTTTCTCTGCTTGCCCACTCGAAGGGGAAAAAATGATCAGAGGTACTCCTGGGTGGAGCCTCTCTTTGATTGCAGTGCCCCCAGGGTTTTCCAGGCTAGCAAGTGAGAGCTGTGGGGCTGGCCCAGTCGGGGCGGCCGGTGCTGCCTTCTCGGGTTCCCTTCCGGCCTTCCCACCCCAGAGGGGAGAGGGAAGCCCAGTTGGTGAGCTCAGGAGGGCAGGCCGGTTGGGGAGCGGCGGCTTGTTGACCGTAGCTGTGTCTCTTTCGTTGGGGAGGCCTTCCAGCATCTTGGAAGGTGTGGGATGAAAAACCTCTCCCTTCGTCATGCGTTACTGGTGCTTGTTGTCCCCTGTGCCTCAACTTGGACGTGCAGGGGCGTGGGGTGGGGAGGGGAGGAGGCGGAGGTCTCTTGGGCTCCCTCTGAATGGGAGTCAGCGTCCAAGGAAACGGTCACCTTTTGGCCTGTGTCCTTCTCCCCGGGTGAGTGGGAACGAACCTTGGTTACTTGTGTGGGAGTCGAGGGGCTGAGCCAGCTCCATTCGGCAGGACTTGCCTTGGGAGGAATGGCTCTTCCTGAGTCTCTGCTGGGGGTGTGGAGGAGGCAGCAGGAGGTTTCTGGAGCTGCAGTTTATTGAGAAAACAGCTGCCCCACTCCCTTTGCCTCCCTCCCGCCCTCTCTCTGCGGCAGGATGTGAGTATGCTGTAAACTTTGGCAGGGGTGAAGCATGGTAATACTTTTCTGAAACAGGAACTGAGTTTTTGGCATGGAGCTGCCAGGTTAAAGCTTGGGAGGGGGGCTGGGGAGAAGGCTACGTAAAATTTGATCTAGTCATTCGAGAAAGGATTCGTACTCATCCCCGAAAAAGTCCGAGTTCAGTGGGTCAGTCCCAAAGCGCAGAGCTGAGATCGGGAGCGGGACTGGACGATGTCGGCACATGCTGGGCCCCAAAGGCGTGCCTGCAGTCCATCCTTCATTTTCCTAACCTCTCCAACCGACGGAATACACCATTGGAAAGGACAGTACATGCTTCTCAGCGGACAAGTTTAGGACCTCGGGTTTTGACCTAGAGCACTTGACAGGATTGAAGGAAGCAGGGGAGGGCGGGACACCATTGGCCAGAAGTGTGCAAATCAGGAGCTTGGGGCTGATTTAGAACCTGGAGATCTAAGAAGCAGCTGTTGGATGGCGTGAACTTTTGCACATGGGATTTCAAGAGGCTAATTCTCCTTGGAAATCTGTTGGCAAAGTGGTTCTTTCCTGGCTGTCGCCGCCTCCTCCTTTGGAGGCCTGTTTTCACTGAGTGTGAGCGTTCTGTGCCAAACGTAGCAATGACCTTCTGGCGCCTGGAGCGGCCACACAGCCTGACCCAGAGGGGGCTGGGGTGGGCAGGACTGGATGAGGAGGGAGGGTCTCTTTAAGCCCCACTGGCTCTGGGGTCGGTCCCAAACCTCAGACTTGGAGTTGAGGAACAGGAGGGAAAGGGGGATGTTCCAGAAGGTTTCTCCTGCCTCCCTCTGATGAATGCAAGCCTGGCCCCCTCCTCCCTCCTGCTTTCCTTCTGGTCTCTTGGGTACCCCCACCCCTGTTGAGTCCAAACTTGCTTGCTTGTCTCACAAATGGTGAGAATCCATTTTTCAGGGAGACTCTTTGGGAATGTATGTAGAGTTCACTAATGGTCTATGCCTTAGGGTATGGTTAACACATTCCTCCCTCCCCACCCCTTCCTTTTCTTGCCCTCTTCCCTTCCTTCACAATTGTTTTTCTTTCTGTACTCTGACTTGTGTTTACTTTTACAGTGGAATTACTAAACTAAACATACTTCGACATGTTTGAGAAAGTGAAGCTCCTCTCTTAAAAACAGCATGATGACGCGTCTGGGATCCATGAGAAATTGTAGAATTCAAAAGGCCAAAGTTAACATCCATTATTAAGCAACTGATGATGAAGTTCTTGAAATGATGAAGATTGCAGAATTGACATTTTCTTACTCTGCACTTCTTAAGGGATGCACAGGTCTGTCTTATTCAGGCACATGAAATTCCTGCAAAAAGAGCTTTTAAAAGTAAAATGACAAGTTCCCTTTCATGTGCCAATAGAGAAATAGGTATGTAAGTGAAAGCTTGAGAAAATCCTAAGTACTGAAATTGCTTATATCTCGTCTTCAATTTACACTTAAGGTTAACTTAAAGAATTATTTGGAGAGAATAAGAGAGGGAGGGGCAGAGAGGGAGAGAGAATCCCAAGCAGGCTCTGCATTTTCAGTGCAGGGCTTCATCCCATGGTCTTGGGATCATGACCTGAGCCAAAATCAAGAGCCAGATGCTTAACCCACTGAGCCACCCAGGTTCCGCTTAACTTGAAATTTTAAGTAGAACATAAAAATTGAACCCTATAAAATACAAAAGGGAATAGACCAGTATATATCTAGTATTCATGTAAAAGTACGCTTTTTAAAATTGTTTTTTGGTATTTTTGAGAGTGTGAATGGGGGATGGGCGGAGGGAGAGAGGGAGAGAGAGACCCAGAATCCGAAGCAGGCTCCAGACTGAGCTGTCAGCACAGAGCCCAACGCAGGGGCTCGAACTCATGGACCGTGCGATCGTGACCCGAGCCGAAGTTGGACGCTTAACTGAGCCACCCCGGTGCCCCAAAAGTGCACTTCCTAATGCAACGAAGGAAGCCTCCTGGAACGTTGACCGGCAGTAGAGATTCCGAATGTGTTCTGTCTATCTTCACATGTTTTCAGCTCTCCGCAGTGAACTAGCATATCTTTTGCGACTGGAGCCTCACTTGTGGCAGCACACTCGAGTGAGTACATAGGCGCTTGGCTTTCTCTCTGTGTGTGGTCTGATGCAGTTCACGTAAGAATGGTAAAAGCTCAAAGTGAAATCTATTCGTGTTTGCAAGGCTTTCAGTCTTCCGTGTAACCCCTACCACTTGGGGTAAGCCTGGGTGGGTGACAGACCCTCGGAGCTCCAGCAAGGAAATAGAACAGGGCTGGCTGTCCGCGGTGGGTTCCTGTCTTTCTGTCTCTTCAGTGCGTGTGTGTGTGTGTGTGTGTGTGTGTGTGTATGTGTGTGCACGCGCACGCACACGCGGCTTCAAGGACACGTCCTTTACACATCCTGTTGCTGGTTTTCCCCCTGGGATCTCTCCCTCCTCGTTGGTTCTGTGCATCCTCTCCCTCCCACCATGGAGATGATCCCTGAATTACTTTATTGAAGATGACTCATCATCGGGAACAATAGGTCACCATTAAAGTTAATAGTGCTTTCTAAGGACTCTGGGGTGGCAATAAAATTTGCAAGGAGGCACAGAGCAATTGGAACTTGCAGCACAGTGTTTTAATTGTGCGGGGATGTCTGTCCTTTGCTATGCTATGTTTTTACAATTGCTTGGGAACTGCTGAGATTTTTCTTCCCCGAGATAGTACTCTGTAGAAGGCACACTCCTAGTCAGCGGTGACCTGGGATTATTGGCTCCAGAATCTGCAGCCTGAGGGACCAAGCTGTCCCTGACACGTGGCACGTTCTCAAAATGGCTCGTTTTCCAGATTGTGGTGAGGGGACACATGAACCGGAGGTAGCACTACGTAGGATGGCGAATTGAACGCATTCCATTATTGATACACTTCAGCCTTCCATTCATCCCCTCTACATACCATGTAAGGGAAGTGAAGACTACTTGGGTTCTCCCTATCCTCCCCTTTGTAAATTCTTAAAGTACACATGTTAGAAATCAGAATCTTAATGGGGTGTCTGGTTGGCTCAGTATGTTAAGCGTCCGACTTCAGCTCACGTCGAACTTGGCATCCTTGAGTTCGAGCCCTGTGTTGGGCTCTGTGCTGATCGCTCAGAGCCTGGAACCTGCTTCAGATTGAGTGTCTCCCTTTCTCTGTGCTCCCTTCTCCTCAAAATAAATGAACGTTAAAAACATAAGAGAATCCTTCCCATGTGTGTGTGTGTGTGTTTGTGTGTGTGTGTTTTTGTGTGTGTGTGTGTGTGTGTGTGTGTGTGTGTGTGTGTTTTGTTTTGTTTTTGTCTTTTTAAGACTGTGATTTCGGTTTTCCCAGTTTCCAAAAGGTGGGGTGTGGGGCGGTTTCTAGGGTGTCCTGTTTTCACCGGTAACATGGTGGTAGTATAACAGGTCAAGCATAGGTTTCTGTCTCTTGCCGGGAGCTGCGCTTCACCTTTCTTGGTTCCATCCCCTGCAGCCTGCCCTGTCCCTAAGTCCATCAAATGGCACACATTTGAGTTTATTGCCTACATATAAGGCCATTCACCTTGAGTAATGCTTGAGGCTAAAACTCTGTAACAGGGGACATCTCCATTATACCCAAAGGATAATTGGTGAATGTTCTAGATTAAATGACATCCTAGGTAGAACCTACACTACTTGGTACCTAGAAGGGAATTTTAAGTGCTAAGTTGGTAAGTAGATGAATCCTGTAGGTAACTTCGACTGAAACAGAAGCAGCTGATTTGGGCCGGTGAATCTTGGAGTCACTTGGCTTCATTCTGTAGATTGTTGGTGGCCTATGCACATTAGATACATAATGTGTTTTATTTGGGAGGGAGCTGCGTAATACTATGTATCTGCAATGAAAATGCCAAATGAGAGACATGGAGACTGACAGGGAGGAATCCTTGGTTATCTCTGGGAAATCTCGGAGAAACACGACTTGGAGATTCCAAGAACACGGCCCCCTCCTACTAAAAAGAAGTAGAACCTGGAGGTGGTGGGAGGTACACACTGTGGAATCAAACTTCCTAAGCCCAAACCTTGGCCTTGTGTGCCTTGGCTGCCCCGTCTGTACGATGGGGACCCCTCGCTGAGTCGTAATGGCTCTGCAGGCAGTCCAGGATATCCCACGCCAGACTGAACTTGGGGATCAGAGCTGGCCTGCCAAGCCGGAGGAAGACCACAGACTATGCCTCAACCCCAGTTCTGGTTTTGTTACCATCTGTCTTGGGCATCTGAACTTCTTGGCCTTCAGTGACTTCTTTTGGGGGATAAACTGATGGTGCTTTGTGATCCTTTAAACTTCTATGACCCAAACCCTAGGTCTGGCTCTGTACAGGCGAAGGCACTCCTTGTGATGACCTCCAGTGTCTGAAGATGAGGTCGTGCCACTTCTGTAAGCCGATGACCCACTGTCTGCTCTAACAGCCCTGTGGAATGAATGAGAAGGTACGGGGTGCCAGGGGAATCTTCACTGTGTTGATTAAGTGCTTGGCCCTAACGGCCACCATTAACCACTTAGACGGTGGTGGGTGGTAAACTCACTTCCTTAGTTCCCAGTCTCCCTCTTCTTTCTTCCAGCATACCCATGTGATTTTATTACTTGAGAAAAGCAGAGCTTTCTAGAGGGAAACAATTGATTGTGACATTAAACAACACACTCCAGATGGCTATTTGTGCTTGTTATACAGCTTGAAAACTTAACCCCTTCCCTGATCATTCTAGTCCTGGCTGGGGCACTCAAAGCCCCCACCCCCCACCCCATACTCCTTCAGGTCAGACTTCGGAACATGAACACCAGTGTTGGTGGGTTTGGAATAGGTTTGCGTCCTCAAGGAGGGCAGAGAACCAAGCTCATTCTACCCACTTTGGGAGTCTGGGGGGCCGCCTGTAGCAATGTACCTTCTGTTCGGGCTGTTGGAGCTACACTCAGTTCCTAGGGAAGTCACTATTTGTAAGCACACAGAAAAACTAACTTTGTGTCTGAGTTGCTTGCCGTTCAACGTTGTCCTGTAATACCTTGCCAGTGACCAGATGAACATAGGTCGGGGAGGACTTCCTCACCTCCAAAACTCCATCCACTTCTTTCCATACGAGATTTAAAAAACTTAGCTAACTGAAAATTGTGGTTTTGGGGAAGGAATTACAATGACCTGGATGATGTTCACAGTCTTGTTTGAATCAACTCTTTATGTGAGGGTTGGTTTCCCTTTAGGAAAGAAGATCCTAAAATATTTTTTTTCCTTAGAATTTGTTTCTTCAGTATCTTAGAACAGTGACTTGTGCATAGGTGATGTTTAGTGACTGGGTGGAGTGAATTAATAAATGAACACCTTTCCTAAATCTTGTCTCTGCCTCTCTTTTATATCCTTTGCTGTCACTGTAGTTCTTGAAAATCTACAATCTGGTGAATCTACTTGCTGTTTTTGTACACAAAATGTGTTTTCACTTGGTCACCTGGCACAAATTCTTTCCTCTGCCTGTGTTGCCTCCCCCACGCCCCCATCCAGTAGTTGATAAGTGCTGTTAGTCGACCTCAAAAGCTAAATCTTACCAAATGACTTCATGAGTAGTCTCATCCACCTCTGGTCTCCACTGCTTACCTCTACCATCGATAGATGCTAGACACGCAGAAGCCCGGGTTTATCCTTAGATAATAAGTGTACTTTTACGTGACGGGAGAACGGGGAGTGTACAAGGTGAGGGCGTGCATTAGAAAGGCCAGCTCATCGTCTCTGGATGGAACACCCCTGGACCAACAGATTAAAGTAATGGATGCTGTGTTGCTGGCCATCCAGCATGGCTGCCATTTATGGCCTCACATGTATCTGAGATGAAGCTTATTTCAAGATGACTCTCTGACAGTCTTCCTCTCTGCTCTGATACTGGTCATTAAGAGATTAGGTTTCTTGAAATATCAGCATTTGTTGGCCCCCTGGCTGAATAAAGCTCTCTAGCTTGAGGAGGAAGGGATTTCTGAATAGATTTTCAGCGGCGAAGAAATGCTGAGTTTTAAAAATAAACATTCCTCGAGCAAGGCAGTCTTCTGCCTACTGTGAACAGGCATACACCTTTCAAAAACTTAATTGCGGTCAAGGGCACTTAGAGTTGTCTGTAGACAGGGAGGAGGGTGTGGGGGAGGGAGAGACTGTTCTCCTGGTTAGTAACCATCACACAATATTTGGGCCATTTCTTACCGCATATAAACCTTTTATTTGGAAGGAATCAACTCAAATTGCTTTGAGACTTTGCTTTTTGGATCAATGTTCCTAAGACCAATGGTTGCAGGATTCCTCATTAATAAAGCTATGCTCTGGCCTGTTCAACGGAGTGGTAGATTGCATGAAATCGGGATTTGGTACTGTAGCGCCTACTATACTATCCAGAGAGGGAACGAAAGGAGGCGGAGGCTCCAAAGTGGTAGTAACCTCTAGAAGCAAACTCTGCGAAAATAACTACTATGAAAAGGGCAGGATGTGATTCCTTATGTTCTCCCGGGTGGGCTCTAGGGCTGTTAGCACCTTAAAATGGTGAAGTTGGTTTTGTTTGGTAGATTAAAAAAAAAAAAAAATACCATGAATGGGTTTTCTTGGGGCTTTATTAGAAAATATCCTGAAACGGGAACTTTTTTGATGGACAAAAGGGAAAATTAGGGCAAAGCTTGGCATCTCCGAATCTATTTGCCTGATGAGCGAATTGGGTACTATTTCTTGTACCTAGATAGCATACCATGTGATCAAATGATTTGGCTAGTTCCGAGAGCCAGAGATAGATTTTCTGTCTGGTTATATTTGCAACGTTCTGGGGCTTGCGGTAGCCGTAGAAACTCATTACAAGTGGCGGGCAAGCATAGTAGGAACTGCAACTGTAGCTCTTGGGTTTGAGCAGGAAAATAGGGAAAGGACACTTGGCCCTTGAGTAGGAGTTGCGCATGCCCACATCCGTGTGCCTGGGTTCCTTTGTTAGCACCTATTTTCGTGTTATTCCCAACCAGTACTTTGTAGACAAGTGCGTTTACAACTCCTCTTTATCTGCTCTCTCTTCCTCGACCTTCACGTGGGAGACTGCTCTTCTAGGTGCAACCTGATTTTCTTTCCCTTCCTCTGCCTTTTATCTGTTTATGCTGCTTATCCCTCCCCTTCTTTTCCTAGACGTGGAACTAAAATCTTGTGTATTTCACCGTTTTTAACAAATCATGTGAACCTAAAAGATGTTGTTGAAATATTTTAAAGAATTGTATTTCAGAGAGGGCTTCCTTCATTGAAGAATTGAGAATACACATTTTCTTCATGTTCTGGTGATAGAACTCATGGCCGCAAATGGACAGTGAAGTCAATGCCACTGATCAGAGTCCTTGAACCTAAAAAAGAACTATTGGTGGAGCCTGGACCATGAGCAAAGTTCAAGGCCAAGGCAGAGAAGTAGGCACTAGACACTCCTCACATTACCTTCTCTCTGAATTGTTGGTAGGGTCAAGAAATAATTTTCATCAGTGTCTTGACTTGTCTGGCCAATTAAACAGACATGTCTCTGCGATGTAAGCCTATTAAGTGAAAAGGGTTGGGTCCTACTGGGTATAATTGCAATTAAGAACAGTCCACCATCCTCTTGTAATTTTACCAAAATAAGTATCCTGAACAGAACGAGATTATGATTCAGCGAAGCAAAACCTATACCTCTTAGTAGAGGCCAGATGATGTTACATCAGTATCGATATGTGGATTTCATAGGACACCCCACACGCACCCCCTGTGAGATCTGAGACTTCCTTGAAGTAACCTTGGCAAAAAATTAGCTACTCAGACCTGTAAAGGGTATTTTGAGCTGGAATATAAAAAACACATGTAATAATTAATATAAAAGCAGCTGAAAGCGCCTGAGGTCAGTAGTTGCTACATCTATATTACATGTAAATAAAGTATTAGCCAAAATTCCTTTCAGAGGGCCCTAATTACATCTGTTTTAATTTGATTTTAGTCTGATTTAATGATGTTTTTTATATGAATTTGCTTCACGGTTACTGATTGCAATTTCCTTTCCCTGACAAAAGTGTATTCTAGATGGGATAATTGTAAGCCTTTTTAAAATGTTTAAACCATGTAGTTTGGCGACCCTGGGTATATCAAAGGCATGGTATCTTAGTGCAAGGAATCTTTGGTTGAATATAAAACTAATAGGGAGCCAGTACTTGAAGCTTAATTTCAACTTGTTAACAGTTAATGTAAAATTTCGTACAATGAATTGCACCAGTCTTCTAGGTGCATTTGAGTTTTGACAAATAGATACACTTGTGTAACTTGGACCTCTGGTTGCCCCAGCTAGTTTATTTCCTGTTCCTTTCCAGTCTCTCCCTGACTCAAATTATCAACAGGCAACCAGTGCTTGGCTCTTCTGGTTTTTTCCCTCATAGAGGAGATTTACCTTGGCTATATAGCTTCATGCAAATGAAGTCTCACAGTATGTACCGTTAAAGGCTTTGACTCATGAGGCTCATTTTAATGAGTTACATGTAATGGGAACAAGTTAGGATGAAAGCAGTTGTGTAGGATTAGAGCAAACCAAGAGTGCTCCTGTTTCAAAGAAGGTAAAATGATTAAAATATTAATTTTGAGATGGCTGAGCTAGTACCTACTTGTTACTGATCTATCCTTAAATTGAAACTTTAATTGAGGTAATTGTATGTTCACATGCAGTTGTGGGAAATAGTAGAGCCTTGGGGTACCTGGGTGACTCGGTTAAGCGTCGGACTTTGGCTCAGGTCATGATCTGGAGGGTTGTGAGTTCGAGCCCTGCATTGGGCTCTGTGCTGACAGCTCAGAGCCTGGAGCCTGCTTCGGATTCTCTGTCTCCCTCTCTCTCTGCCCCTCCCTTTCTCATGCTCTACCTCTCAAAAATAAACATTAAAAAAAAATTAGAAAAAAAAATCCTAGAGCCTTTGTTTCCCCCAATGGTAACCTTTTGTGAAAATCAAATACAGTATCTTAACCAGGATACTGACTTGAGTGCAGTCTACCAATCTTCCATCTCCTGTTTCACCTGCGCTATGTTTGTGTACGTTCGTGCTGTGTGTTCTTACCACGTGTGGGTTTGCATCTCCACCACCACAGTGAAGATGCTCAACATTGCTGACAATACGAGGATCCCTCTTGCTGCTCTTGGAGAACGACACCCATTTCCCTCCTACAGCACCCCTCCTTTCTCTAGCTCCTGGAAACCACTAATTGGTTTTCCATTTTCTTTTTCTGTTCTTTGTAATAAGAAAACCCGACTCTCCCCCTCCCAACGTGGGTCTTGGACTCAGGAATCCAAGTTCAAGAATCAGATGTTCTACCAACTGAGTCAGCCAGGTGCCCCAATTGGTTCTCCATTTCTTAAAAAAAAATATGTGTATGTATATATGTGTATGTGTATATATATACATGAGTTGCCCCGCCCCAACTCATGTATATACACATATATACAAAATACACCCCATAGGTTTCCCTATGTGCACATACCTTTTTGGATTGATGTTTTAAACTCCCCCTCATTACTGGGAGATAAACCAGAGTTGTATCATTAGTTGGTTTCTTTTTATGGAATGATACTTCCTGGTGGGTGTATGGATGTAAGCTATCGTTGAACCATTCACCTGTTGAAGGACATCTGGCCTGTTAGCAGTTTTGGGCTACTATGAATGGAGCTGCTCTGCACATTTGTGTACAGGCTTAATGCAAATGTAAATGTTCATCTCTTTGGGATAAATGCCCGTGAATGAAATTGTGGAGTTGTTTGGTAACTACGTGTTCAGTTTTAAAATGAACTGTCAAGGGGCTCCTGGGTAGCTCAGGTCATGATCTCACGGCTCGTGAGGTCAAGCCCTGTGTTGGGCTCTGTGCTGACAGCTCAGAGCCTGGAGCCTGCTTCGGATTCTTTGTCTCCCTCTCTCCGCCCCTCCCCAACTCATGCTTGCACGCATGTTCTCTCTCTCAAAAACACTAAGTTTTTTTAAATGAACCGCAAAATTGTTTTCCAGAGCAGTTGTACTGGTTTTATATTCCTACCAGAGATGTAGGAGTGACCTCATTCCTCTGCCTCCTCAACAGCATTTGGTGTCCTCATGTTTTCATTTTCACTGTTACAGGTGCGAAGTGATGGTGTTCTAGACTGAAGTTGAATTTCTGACAACTAATGATGAACATTTTGTGCTTCCTTGACCTCTATATATTCTCTTTGCTGAAATCTCTGTTCATGCCCTTTACCCATTTTCTAAGTGACTAAAAAAAAAAATCTGTGCTTAAAATAGTAAACAAGGGGTGTCTGGATGACTCAGTTAAGTGTCCTACTCTTGATAGTGGCTCAAGTCAAGTTCTCATGATGGTGAGTTTGAGCCCTGTATTGACTCTCTGCTGAGTGTGGAGCCTGCTTGGGATTCTCCTTCCTCTCTCCTCTCTGCCCTTCTGCCCTCTCAAAATACATGGAAAAAAAAAAAAAAAGTAAAACACAACTGAACTAGCTTTAAAGAATGCTGAAAAATATCCTAAGAAACACCTCACTTGGCTTGGGAGATGCTGTTAACAGCTAGTTACATAGATAAATAAACTGAATCGCCTAATGAATGGAAAAGGATGTTTTGCATCTAAGCGGTTTTCATCTGTGGTTCTCCCAATTGTGCCAGTAGCTTGGGCTTTTGATCCCTCCAGTTTTCCCAGGTTCTGTGCTCCTCCTTCTGCCCCAGACCTATTTCCTTCTCCTTTTCTCCTGATGCCCCTGGGTGACAGATCCTCCCCCTTGACTAGTTGAATTCGGAAGCCTATCAATGCATTCCTTCAACCGGTCTTGTGGCCCAGATTGTGTTTTTCTGCAGAACCTGGGCATTTGATATCCTCTATCTCAGTACAGTTCTGTAGTGTTGGCTTCCTCTGTCACTCTAAGAGGAAGACAATGTGACTGTTCTCTTGATGGGAAGATAAGCAGTCTAAAGACAGAGCAGAGAAGCCTCTGAGTTGACTTGGTAATGAATTGGCTGTAGAGTGACATATAGGGGTCATCAGAACATTGCTTTAGATGATGCTTTCGTGACCAAGTAATAACAAAAACAGCCCAAGGCTTCCAGGCTAAAGGACTTGGATTTGTGACCTTGTTCTGACCTTACTAATTGAGTGACATTGGGCAGATGACTCCTCCTTTGAGCCTTCACTTAATTGTGAAAATGGGTAATCATTCCACAGTGAGTTAGAAGGATCAAATAGGACAATGAAATGCATTTGTAAGTGATAAAGTACTACACAAATGTAAGTGGCTGCTGTGTTTATAATAATTACACTCCTCCTCCCTGTGACTGAAGCAAACCGACAAAACCTGGAAGATGAAGTGTCATTTTCACAGAATGAGGTCAAATGATCATGAAGTTTAAGGTGGGGGGAAAAAAATTCCTAAGCATTTTGTTAGATTTGACTTTAATTTTGTTTGGTAAACAAAACAAAAAAACCGAAGAAACGCTGCTGAAAGAATTCATCCACCAGCAATAATGGCATTTCACGTAGGCTGAGATATGGCCACTGAGCAGAGCCACTAAGAGTGAAAATGTAGTGGATGTGGGAGGAGGTCAGTCTTCCCATTTAAGCTGTAGTGTTTTTTTTTGTTTTTTTAAAAAATTTTTTTTAATGTTTGTTTATTTTTGAGACCGAGAGAGACAGAGCATGAATGGGGGAGGGCAGAGAGAGAGGGAGACACAGAATCAGAAGTAGGCTCCAGGCTCTGAGCTGTCGACACAGAGCCCGACGCAGGGCTTGAACCCACAGACCGTGAGATCATGACCTGAGCCGAAGTCGGACGCTTAACCGACTGAGCCACCCAGGCGCCCCTAAGCTGTAGTTTTAAAGGTGGGCTGTGCATTAACTTGCCAGTCAAAGCCTTACCTGGGATCTTCTTCCCTCCCATTCTTAGTTTCTATCATTGGCTAGATTAGCCTTGTGGTCAAGAAGATAGGCCCAGGTTTGTAAAAGGAGTGTTGTTAGTTGCGTGACCTTGGATGAAAGATTAGTCCTCTCTTTATCCATAATACAGATTCAAATGAAACTGTTGATTTGGTACATTACACCATCAATTATTTGGACATTGCTGTTGAATAGTTATTTTGAATAATTTTAGAGTATAAACAGGGTAGTAGGCATCCCTGTCTATAAATCCAGAAGTTCAGAAAAAGGTGGATGAGGTCCTGCTTAGCAGCAAAGTCCTATTGTTCTAAAACAGGAACCTGGTCGTTACCAACTAGGGATTTGATGAACCCAAGCCAGTTTGCATACATGTACTTATGTGCCCCTGATCTTCGTTTGAGACATTTACTTTTGTGACTCAGGGTAATTAGAAGATCTCCAGGCTGTCGAGGATCAGATGATATAAATATACACGAAAATACTTGGGAAATTGTAGTAGCTGTGTGAACGTTGTCCGTTATAGAGGTGATGGTAGATGAAGTGGGAGTAATAGAAATAGTGGTAGGAAGAAAGTTTAGGTTCATCAAGCTTGAAGCCTTGGCTAATATTTCTAGTTAGTTATTGGGTAGTGTCGGAAGCTTTCATTTTAGACCCCACCTAAACCACCTAACTTTTGGAA
This sequence comes from Panthera leo, assembly GCF_018350215.1. Classification (NCBI taxonomy): domain Eukaryota; kingdom Metazoa; phylum Chordata; class Mammalia; order Carnivora; family Felidae; genus Panthera; species Panthera leo. Next base: position 7,626,152 of record NC_056683.1, on the reverse strand, counting down.
CGCACCGTGGTGAATGGAGTCACTCTCCATATTTTAACAATGGAGTTGTAGATGGTAACATTTATAAAATTGTCCTTTAAATCTGGGAGGGCTGATAAAATGGCTTCAGAGAGCTGGAGAGAATCATAATGGAAACCCAAGCAATGATTAGATGAGGTGCCAGGTTCCTGGATCAAATGGATTATGGAAAAATGAGGAAGGAAGTGCATTGAGTCATTATGCTTTTAGTTACAGTATATTTTTATAATTCATCCTGTGGGTGGTATATTGTTTAATTCATTACAGCTTTTAAGGACCAATTTCAGATTAAAAGCATGGATGATTAGAGTTTTAACCAGACTCTAATCCCAGTTACTAAAGAGGACTTTTTTTTTTAATGTCCTTTAATCTGAAATAGATTATGGTTTTCCTGTAGTGTTGGATTCTTCGAGTACCCTTTAAAATATAAGGATTTATTTCACTCTTTGCAAACTTCTAAGGCAGTTGCTTCCTGGCTTTTAATACAGGATTTTGGTGTCTTTAAAAAATGTGCATGTTTTAAGTGAGAATTACATGAGGAATCTGTTTGAAGCTTGTTTCTCCTTTATTAAGAAGAAAAATGCTGTATCTGATAATAATTGCAATAAGTAATGAGATTTTACAAAATGTGTTTGTTACTTCTGATGGTATAATCTGTTAGTGTATTCAGTGCTTTCCCTGAAAAAGAACTCCAAAGAAATTGAGCAATGTCTTTCCTTGGATTCATTGTGTGTGTTTGTGTGTGTGTATGAGAGAGACTGATGTGTGCCCTCTATGTGTAAGTCAGACTTGAGGCTGATCGTGGTTGGCTCCTGTGAGTAAGAACAGATGAAGGGCATGCCCCTTTTTATCTGCTTGGCTGCCTCGCACATATCTTTCCTTTTTTAAAAAAAATTCCTAGGTGCTCGTTCATTCACGTGCGTATAAGCAGCTTTTAGCATTTCGTATAGACCAATGATGATGGGTGGCTTGGGAGAGTGGAGTTAATATTCTCAGTGTTGGATTTAGTCCACAATTGATTTAAAGGCTTCAGAGAAGCTTTTTCTGCCCACCCTAACATTTGAAATAGCAGTATTGTCCCCTCCCTGCCCCCAACACTTTGTCACTTGGTATCGCCCTCCATTTTGTTTTCCTTCATCGCCTTTAACATTATCTACAATTACATTAAATATTTGCTGATTGTTGGTCTCTATTAGAATATAAGCACTATATGGCCAGGACTTGAACTCTTTTTCAACTCTATTGAGACTGGGACTGTGCAAGGGGAATACATAGGTTAATGGCATCCTATGAAACCAACCAATGAGATAAATTCTAATGTTTAAGTTCTTTCAGGGTCTAAGCTTCATATCTGGAATCCTGCTTTCTTTCTGGATTGTAGCACTTCTTGCGCTGGAGAATTTCCTAAAGAACATTATTCTGAGAGGAAGGACGACAAATGAGTGTGGGTGTCGGGCTATCAAGTAAATACTAGAACAATTTTGTGGTTGGAAGTGTTTATTTTGATCAAATGTGCATTTGGTCTGACCTTGAAGTTAGACTTCCTTATGAAGTTGCATAAATGTTAATAAATGTTCATGATGTGGGCTTCAAGCTGAAAGCACGTAGAATATAAATATTGAAGCCATAGGTTAGAAAATAGAGCATTGTAGCTATTTTGGGTTGGGGGGATTACTTCATTGACAAGAGCTGGAAATTCAGAGTTCTGGGTTCTATTTTCATTCCTGCTTTTGAACAGCACTTCACAAAATCTTTTTTTCTAATTTTTTTTAACGTTTGTTTTTGAGAGCAAGAGAGTGTGAGCAAGGGAGGAGCAGAGAAAGAGGGAGACACGGAATCTGAAGCAGGCTCCAGGCTCTGAACGGTCAGCACAGAGCCTGATGTGGGGCTCAAACTCACAAATTGTGGGATCATGACCTGAGCTGAAGTTGGGCGCTTAACTGACTGAGCCACCCAGGTGCTCCCAAAATATCTGTTTAATAAATATTTAATTGAATATTAATCACTTTAAAAATCCCTTTTCTGTCCCTTAGAATTTTTGTACTCCAGATCCTCTGGTTTTATTGATGTTTTGTTAGTCTGTTTTTCAGGTTTTTCTTTATGTTTATTTTTTTAAACCCATGAGTGTCCCCACCTCAGTGTGTGTATGGAGACAGTGATTGTCTACTCATCAGTGCCTCACTAGTACATTTTTTTTCCTACCTCAAATTTGTATAAGCCGCACCTGGAAACACAAATACAGTCTTTAAAATCCAAAACTGTAGAACCATATCTAAGGCAGCAAGCGTAGCTTACAAACAACAAAAAGATGAACTGGGCCAGTTTTGATGGCGATGCGGAATGTCTCAAAGGAAGATAATCAAAGATGAGAGCCGTCTCTACAGCCAAGTTAAGAGGGTTAGACCCCCATAAATCTTAAAAGAAGGCAGCTAGTCCCAAACCAGGTGCCCTATTTAAAGAAAGCCCATTGACCATTAGTGTTATCAGAGCTTTTATGCCAGACTTCTGTCTGTCTGTGGTGTATTTGGTGAATTTTTAACTGGACAGACTTTACAATGGGAGTGTTGAATTAGACCATAAACAGCTGAAAACTACTTCAGAATTCCAGATGCCTGACGCCGCTCTGTCCCTCACTTGGCTTTTTGTCTGCACTCACCCCACTTGCTGGGGTTTCTTAAGGGGTGGTCCTGAGACCACCAGCATCCAACCACTTGGGGCATGTGACGAAGGTCTAATTCCCGGCCTTCGAGTGTCGACCCGCTCAGTCAGAAACCACTGGCGTAGAGTTGGGAAATTTTAACAAGCACCTTGCAAGTGATTCACAGGCACATTCAAGTTTGGGAACCACTGATTCTTGGGTGAGTAGTATAGCTTTACTTAAGGTGGCAGGTGTGGGTTTTATTTTATTTAATTAACTAATTTGTTTTTTTTTTTTTTTTTTTTTTTTTTGACAATATCATGATATGCACGGAGGAGTGAACTGCTAAGAAGGAAGAGCTGTTTTTCTCTTTTGGGTCTAGTTTTTTTTTTTTTTTTTTTTTTTTTAAAGGTTGTGGTAGGAGGAACGGAGAACCCATGCACCTGTTTCTTGAGTAGACTTGCTCTTTGGTGGGATATCCTAGATCTACTAAATCTTAACATGCTAATGTATATCTGCACAGAAAACCTCTGCAAATGAATCCTATGGTCTCTGCAAGGTTCTACCTTGGGTGCATGTCACTGCTTTGATGAGGATGTCCTCTGGGTGACCAGGCCAGATATGTTCAGTATTCAGGGTGAGTTGGGATTGAAATATCCGTTCTGGATGGCAATGAGGGCTGTTTAAAGTTTTGTTGAGTTTTGTTGTGTTTTGAGAGCGAATCCCAAATAGGCTCCCTGCTGTTAGCATGCAGAGCCCACGTGGGGCTGGAACTCCTGAACGGTGAGATCATGACCTGAGCTGAAATCAAGAGTCCCATGTTCAACTGACTGAGCCAGCCAGGTGCCCCATTAAATGTGATTGTTATAGAATGTTCCCTAATAACCCAGTACAGAGTGGGTCTCAGGAGAGGGCTCAGAGAAAAAAATCCTGCTGGAGGTTCTGAAATGGACTCTGTGGTCACAGCCTTTGTGATACTTGTTCATTGAAGCCCCTCTACGAGGGTCTCGGTTTCCTAATGTGCAAAGTGCAGCCCGTCTAATGTAAAAACACATTCTGAGACTTGAAGCCAGGCACCTTCTCAGCATAGCTGTAAAGCATTCTAGAAGTGTCTGTCAATCACGGAAGACCTGAGTCGTCTTCCCTGGGCACGTGTGATGAAAGGTAAGGTTTAAGTCAGAAAGCCGTTTTCGTGCCCAGCCTGCATGACGTCGTTCATAAAGACTGTGTGGGAACTCTGCAGGTCGGGCGGCCTGCCTGAAGCAAGGGGAGTGATCAGGGTCATGAATTCTGCGTTCTTGACCTTCACCCTTTGCCAACCTGGGCCAAGTTAGAAGTGGACTCGGCATGGGGAACTGGTTTCAGTACACACAGCTAGATCATGAAAACTCCTTGAAATACTTAGCAAACTGCTACATTAGATCAAGTGGTGGTGTTATTAAACGTTTAATGTTTATTTTTGAGAGAGGGAGGCGGGGCAGAGAGCGGGGGCGACAAAGGGTATGAAGCAGGCTCCAGTCTCTGAGCTGTCAGCACCGAGCCCACCGAGCGGGGGGCTCGAACTCCTGAACCTTAGCCACAGTTGGACGCTTCACTGCTTAATCGACTGAGCCACCCAGGTGCCCTGGAATGGTGTGGTGTTTTTAAATGGCTCGAGGAGCCCTAGGGAAGAGACGAGGGATGCTTTTCTCACTGATGTGACCACACCTAGGAACTTCAAGCCAGAGGCCAGAATGAAGACTGGCTGAGCGGCTGGGATTGTGAAGTGTGGATACTGAGTAGCTGGCTTACCGGGCATCTGGCACCCGGGGGCTGCATTTGTTTCCCATCTCCGCTTCTTGGGGACCCAGATCCAGGGGAGTCCCAACTTGAGGACAGATGCAGAGATTTTTCTTGAACCAATTTTAACTTTATTTCCTGCAGATGCACTTGGAATACATCCTTGCTGAATTTCAGCTCAAAATTTAATTGGTCTCGGGGCACCTGGGGGGCTTAGTCGGTTGGGCGGCCAACTTCGGCTCAGGTCATGATCTCACGGTTCGTGGGTGTGAGCCCTGCGTCGGGCTCTCAACTGTCAGTGCAGTGCTTGCTTCGGATTCTGTGTCCCTCTGTCCTCTCTGCCCCTCCCCTGCTCATGTGCGCGCGCTCTCTCTCTCTCTATCTCAAAAATAAGCAAACGTTAAAAAAAAAATTTAGATGGTCTTTCCCCATTTTGCAGGCCTGTGAGAAGGATTAAATCAGATAATCCCTATAAAGCCTCCATCTGGTTTCTGGTATACAGTAAGTGAAAACATGAGGCCCCACCTCCAAACCCCATGGAAAAATAAATGTGTTAATGGAGAGAAAGGAATTACTGTTGCTGCCCACGGCCTTAATGGTTTTTTCCTCGATCAGGTTTTACTGGAGGCAACACTGAAGAGTTGTTTGCTCTTTTAACAGTACATGTCAGGGCCCCTGGGTGGCTCAGTTGGTTGAGCATCAAACTCTTGATTTCAGCTCAGGTCATGATTTCCCTGTTCCCCACATGGAGCTCTGCACTGACAGTGTGGAGCCTGCTTGGGATTCTCACTCTCCCGCTCTCTGTGCCCTTCCCCAACTTGGGTGCTGCCTGAACTCTATCTCAAAATAAACTTAAAACAACAAAAACACATCATATATGCAATTGTGTGGGAGAACCACATTGTCCTTCTTTGTTCTTGAGCAGTGTTCCCCTCCCCCCCCTCCCCCAGACATGGTACCATTGAGGGAATTTTTGTTTTGTTTTGTTTAAGGAATTTATTTAAGTACTGTCTCTACCCATCATGGGGCTGGAGCTTCTTCCAACCTGGAGATCAAGAATCACGTGCTCTACTGATTGAGCCAGCCAGGTGCCCATGGTACCAATGAATGGATTAATCTATGAATATTCTTGACCTCAGTTTGGAAGTGGACGATGAGGCAGAGAACAGGGTCACTAAGTGACAGAACCTTTGCCCATTGTGCCTGGGATAAAAATAAGCAGAATTGAAGTGTGAGGGGGAGTCTTCTCATTCCCCGTAAACCCAGAAGCTACCCATAATCTCAAGGCTCAACACAGCGGACTTCTGGCTTGGTTTTCTCCTCCCCTTCTTCCGTTTGGGGTGTGTGTGTCCTAAATACAGGATGGGTGAAGAACTGGGTTGTAGGGGTTTCATGGAACACGTATTAGTTGAGGATCTGCCTGGGTGCTGGGCATTGGGGGGGGGCTAGCCCTGCTCTATGGGGCTCGGGTGCGGGGAGACAGTTACACATTGATAGGAGGTGTGGAGGTTCTGGTAAAGGCAGAGCCCTCAGTAGGGGAAAAACATGCTCCAGCTTTAGAGGTTTTGACTTCTGCTTTTATTACTTGACTTTTTGAGAGGCACAGCTTGACTTAAGATTAGCCAAAGCAGCATCTTAATTGAGCAAGTCACAGCTATTGGGACAACCAAATTATAATTAACTTTGATGTTTTTGAATTCCTTTTCCACTCTTTGCTTTTCCTGTGCTTTGATCCTTAATGATACGTGCACAATGAATTATGCTGGAAGAGAAAGGTCTGTGTTTGTATTAAGTGTCACCAGACCATTCTTTTCATGGAGTGCGGGGGCATTTTTACCTCCTGGTAAGACGGATCGGTAAGGAACATGCTGTACTGTGGTAAGCATCTTTTCGGTTGGAATAACAGCCAGTAATATCACAACTTCAAGGTCAGAATAAACTCCATGGCCTGGACAAAAATTTGTGATGTTGGGAAACGGAGCTAGGCTATGGAGGCAGACCCAAAAGATAACTACGACGTGAGAGTGCATGTGCTTCCATATCAAAGCTACTAGTTATCTGAGTATCACTTGCCTGCGATATTCCTGACTTGGGGAAGAGTTCACTATGCGTTCATTTCCCTGTGCCTTCCTTTTATTCTCATTGTTGTAAATTTGAAGTTCACACTACAAAAAATGTAACCTATTACTAAGCTATCAGAGGATCTGTCGTGGGGCTGTGGGGTTGCGCTGTGTCTCTTTGGCTAAGTTCCGTAATTTTCCTGAATCTCGGTTTTCTCCTCTGTAACAAGGGTATGCCTACGTGATGCTGTAGGATCAGATAAACATGCAGAAATGTCTTGGAAACCCTGAAATTTTTGAAAGAGGATTCTCTAATGATGGGTGGAGAAAAGCAGCCCGGCCTAAGCAGAATAGTGTACTTGCCTTTTCAGTGTCTAATCCCTCACCTCTCAGATACATGCTTGGTAAGGCCTCCCTCCTCTAGGTATCTGCCTCTCACGTCAGGCTCTCTTGACCGGTTTCCTCACTGTGTCTATTTTATTGCTATTTTAGGAGTACACTGACCAACTGTGACAATTGCTGGTTCAGATAAGCCGAGGTCAGTTAACAGATGCAAATACAGCTTTTTCTTTAATGTTTCTCCCCATTGCTCTTTATCTCTTCCTCCCAATATTTTTGGGGAATATTGGTAAAATTTGGGGATATCAGCCCAGATTTTGGGGTCAAATTATGGAAACAGGAATTTGGACTCATTTTATCCAAGAAATATTTTGTGTTTAATTTTCCAGGTAAGCAGATTTGCAAACACGTGTCTAATTACTTTACATTTGAGGCTTAGGAAGTCGAATATTACTGTTGGTTCTGACCTTGTACCCTTGTTATGTATGTTGAATTCTGGTATCCTGGCACGTGTGTGTGTGTACGTAGAATTTTATTAAATCCCCTCACTAGGTGTTAGGTTAGGAAGGTGGTTTGAGGCACTTTGGTCATGATTGCTGGCTTGCTTCATTATGTTCCTGTCAACTTGTTTTTCTTGTAAAAACTCCCCATCACAAATATGACCCAATCCTTGGAGTAAGTGTGCGCTAAATATTAACGTGCTGACATTTAGAAACGGTCCTCCCCCTTGTAGCCTTAGATGTATTTTGTTGTTTTGTTCTCTGTGGCATCAAATTTATTCTCGTCCTTTTCTCTTAGAGACAAGATGTAGGAAGGAAGAGACAAGATCACAGCATTAAGATTGAACGTATTTCTCAATCTTCACATCCTTAACCAGTTTCTTTGATGCATTTGAGTTTGCTATAAAATGTTAGGGGAGGAAGGAAGGCAACCACTGATAATCAAAGGGGAAGAAAGATCAGGGTAGGACTCGGTGACATTTGAGGCTAAGTTCTGGAGCCGTTGCAAGAGTTATGGCTGCCTGTGACTATTTGGCCTGGCTACATGTCAGGGCCATTAACTTCAGAATAACAGAGCCTTTAAGAGAATGTACTTTTTTAGAAAACTCCTCATTAACTTAATTTATGGAGGGGGAGAGGAGTTAGGGAGGAGCTGGAAGCCTGTACTTTGAACAGAGCCTGGAGGTTAGGATAGGAGGGGGGAAAAAAAAGCTGTGAATGCTGGATTGTTTGAAAAGTCTTAAAAATCACCAACTGTGCCCCCGGTGGTCTCGGAGGCCTGTCTTCTTGGGATGGAACTTCCTCCTTGGTGATGGCCTTTGGAGCTCCATCCCTACTGTAGATCTCAGCTGGGAAATCTTCAACAATAATTAAGTTTTGGTTTGTTTTGATTCTCTTCCAGCCTTGTGGTTGAATAGCTTTGTGTGTCTGTAGTCTCTTGTTAACAGCTTTTCCCCCAGTTGTGAAGATGTCCCTTTGCAGTGTCGATCTTCACCTGGAAGGCTTTGACCACCATCTCAGAGAAGTGGGTGACGTGTATCCATGCCTCTCCCGGCAGCCCCCACATGGCTTTTTATCAGATTTGGGAAATAGCAAAGCTAGCATTGCTAAGAAAAGACTGGGGAAAAAAAACCGTGGTGTGTGGGTCCACACGGCCATGGGAATGTGACAGGATCAGTCACTCCTCTCTGAAGTGCCTTTGGCCTTGTTTCCCTGTGCCAGGAGAGAAGAGGTGTAGTGTTGTAAGTTAGATGGAGAGAGAATTAAACCGTTGAATCCGTCACAAATGCTGAGCCCGCCTATTTGTCCTGTGCTAAGATCCGGAGGAAGGATGTCCTCATGGCACATGACTGCAGGGCAGTGATGCTGTTGCCAGGGCACTGTGTTCACTTGGAGCAGGTGGAGAGGAGTCCAGCATATGGCCTGGGGAGCTCGAAGGAAACCGTACTCAGGGAGTAGCATTTTGGCTGAGAAGTGGAGAGCACCCGCTTGTAATCTTTTAGGAATGAACGTAGGGTGTTGATGTGGAAGGCATATCCCGGGGAATGGTATGGGGGTATGAAGGGATAGGTCTACGAGAAGTTCACTATTGCCGTGAAAGCCATTTGTTCACGTAACACACGTTTGTCGTGTACGTGCTTGACACAAAGTGCTGTGCCAGGTACCAGGAGTAAAAGTGGTGAATAGGCCAGATAATAGGTAGAATTTTGTGACTGACTGGATGTGGGAGGCGACCTCAAGGTGTTTGGCACCACAATCAGATGGGTAGTGGTCTATCTTCTAGCAAGGAGGAGGGCCACGCTGGGAGGAGGAGCAAGGGTGGGCACGATGTGGAAGGCAGATGATGAAACAATGGGGCTTGGCCCTTCTGATGTATCTGAGATGTTAAGTGGTGGTTGGATTCACAGCTTTGGGGTTCAGAACACAGATCTGGGTGGGAGCTGCAGATCTGAGGTAAAGGTACCTAGATAGTTAGTAAAACCGTGGGAGGGATTGCCTGGACCAGGCTTCCTGAAGCACGTCACCTGGCCAGGTGAAGGGGGATGAACGGGAAGCTAAGAACGGCCGCCACGGTAAGGAAATGAGATTGTTATAAAAATCGAATGGGAGGGAAGTAGAGCCCAACTGTAGCCAGAAGTCGGGGAGGGCCAAAGGTCATGGTCATAGTAGTTCACGTGGAAAGATTGGACTGGACGCTAGAATGAGGGCTGGGAGCTCTGGGGGTATTGGAAATGCGCGGGATACTGTGTGTGTGTGTGTGTCTGTGTGTCTGTCTCTCTCTCTCTCTCTCTCGTAATGACTGGAGGGCCCTCCAGTCATTTAGTGAGCTGAACCCAGGATGCTTGTATCTTGTAATGCACAGCATAGTCTGCGTGTGAAGACGTGTCCTGTGTTGAACATGACCCTCAAACGTCTCAAAAGATTCTTCGTGAAGGTTAAAAATAGACGACCTGTTAACTGGTATTTGAGCTGGAACCTAACATGGCTTTACATCTAGGCACAAAGCATTTGTGCTTAGGTTTCAATATACACATTGAATTTTCCAGGGATAAAGCTAATACGTTAACTGGGAAGATTGTGCATGGTTTTATGTGGGCTTTTACTACAAATTCACAATACGGGAAACTCGTGTCCTCAGTGGCAGTACCCACTTGTGGAATTGGAGTCATCAGTGAAAACACTGCTGATCTGTATTTGTAGCCGTTGTCTTTGTGATGATTCTATGTATGGATGCATCATTACACCCTCTTGTATAGTTCTGTATAAATACGTAAATAAGCAAGATGTCTTAAACTATAACTATACATTTTGGGCAATCTGGGTGGCTCAGTCGGTTGAGCATCTGACTCTTGATTTCAGCTCACGTCATGATCTCAGGGTCGTGGGATTGAGTCTCACACCAGGCTCTATGCTGAACATGGAACCTGCTTAAGATTCATTCATTCTCTATCTCCCTGCCTCTTTCTTCTGCTTACAGGCCCTATCCCTCAAATTAAAAAAATAGTACACCTTCTCCCCCCCCCCCCCCCCCCACCCTTGTTGCATATTATACTGAGGTCATCCAGGTAGGTTATACTAATGATGTGTATTTCACAGCTGAAAAGCATATTACACAGAGGGAGACTGAGAATTTTCAAGCCTATTAACCCCTGGCTGTATCTTCAAGCACCTTTTGTCTACTGTTAAGGGAAGTTGTGTGTCATGTGATCTCTTGTTCTTTTAAAGCATGACCCTCAAACCATGTAACCAGAATCACCTGAGGACATATGAAACACAGGTTTCCTGGGCCCTACTCGGTCACTACTGACGTTCCTTGTGGGAGACTCTGGAACCTACATTAAGTCTTCTGTCCCCAACATAGACTTGATTCTTATCCACTAACATTTGAGAGGCCACTTATGTAGACAAGGGGAATCCTTTAAGAATTTAGAGAAATTGGGACGCCTGGGTGGCTCAGTCAGTTGAGCGTCTGACTTCGGCTCAGGTCATGATCTCGTGATTTGTGGGTTCGAGCCCCGTGTCGGGCTCTGTGCTGACAGCTCAGAGCCTGGAGCCTGCTTCAGATTCTTTGTCTCCCTCTCTCTTGGCCCCTCCCTGACTTGCACTCTGTCTCTCAAAAAATAAAACATTAGGGGTGCCTGGGTGGCGCAGTCGGTTAAGCGTCCGACTTCAGCCAGGTCACGATCTCACGGTCCGTGAGTTCGAGCCCCGTGTCAGGCTCTGGGCTGATGGCTCGGAGCCTGGAGCCTGTTTCCGATTCTGTGTCTCCCTCTCTCTCTGCCCCTCCCCCGTTCATGCTCTGTCTCTCTCTGTCCCAAAAATAAATAAAAAACGTTGAAAAAAAAAAAAAATAAATAAAACATTAAAAAAAATTAAATACAAAGAATGTAGAGAAATTGAATGACAGAAGTAGATTTGGGCCTAAAAACCATATTCTGATGGGACTTTGGAAGGAAGATTGGAGGAGTTTGGGACTCCTGAACTCCTGGGCCGGGGGCTGTGAACCAGTGCTTCTCTCCTAATGCTCTCGATGAAAGCATTGGAAACCTAGCAATGGTATATGCAGAAAAAGGAAACGATTAAAAAGTAAAATGAGGGGCGCCTGGGTGGCTCAGTCGGTTAAGCGGCCGACTTCGGCTCAGGTCATGATCTCACGGTCCGTGAGTTCAAGCCCCGCGTCGGGCTCTGTGCTGACAGCTCGGAGCCTGGAGCCTGTTTCAGATTCTGTGTCTCCCTCTCTCTGACCCTCCCCCGTTCATGCTCTGTCTCTCTCTGTCTCAAAAATAAATAAATGTTAAAAAAATTAAAAAAAAAAAAAAAAAAAAAAAAAATAAAATGATACAACATTGTGCATATGGGGAATAAAAGGAATAAATGCTTGGAGAGAGTTTCTGGCTGTGTGGATGGTGGGGTCACGATGAAGCTGGGGCGTTCAGCAGGGAGGGTGGCTAGACGTCAGGGCTGGTTTGGGCATGCTGACTTCGCTTCCTGTCGGACCTGTAAGTTGAGATCTGAGTATGTACCTAAGTGATTTAGTTGAGAACAGCAGTCTCCTGGGGGTTGGAAGGAGGGAGTCTTTCAAATGCAGGTGGTAGTGAAGCTTCTGCCCTCACAGCGATTGTTGCCTAGGGAGTGTACAGAACTTTCATTAAAGGATATATATGTGGACTTGTGTTCGCCCCTCCCTGATTCTAAGTGAATCTCCCTTCCAGAATATGAGACTTCTGGGAGGCATGGTGGTTTTGATGATTGAAGACTGAAAGACGTGAAAAATCAGATAAAGGCAATGTAGTTAGATCTTTGAATAAGCCTAATTGGGGTACAGCGTGGGAAACCCTTAAGCCTTCTGATATAAAAGCTGTGCAGTCCAGCTTTGGAACCAAGGACGTGCCTGGAAAGATGGGCACGATTTGGGATGTTGTCGGGAAGGTTACACTGAAAACAGTTGCCCGTCTACAGGGTCAGTACAGTTAACAGGAATTACATCTGGGAGATCTGATCATGAAGATCTCCAAACCAGTGGGTTTTCTTTTTTTAAGTGTTTATTTGTTGGGGTGGGGGAGGGGCAGAGAGAGGAGGAGTCAGAATTCTTTTTTTTTTTTCTAAATTTTTTTTTTTTTTAACGTTTATTTATTTTTGAGACAGAGAGAGACAGAGCATGAACAGGGGAGGAGCACAGAGAGAGGGAGACACAGAATCTGAAACAGGCCCCAGGCTCTGAGCTGTCAGCACAGAGCCTGACGCGGGGCTCGAACTCACGGAGCGTGAGATCATGACCTGAGCTGAAGTCGGACGCTTAACCGACGAGCCACCCAGGCGCCCCGGAGGAGTCAGAATTCTAAGCAGGCTCTTTGCTGGCGGTGTGAAGCCTGACAAAGGACTTGGTTCCATGAATCGCAAGATCATGACTTGAGCCGAAATCAAGAGTCAGATGCTCAACCAACTGAGCCAACCAAGTGCCCTCTTTGTTTTTTTTAAACTTTGAACTGTTTTCCCCCTTAATACACATACTCATGCCTTTGAAATGACGATAATTTGGTTTGAGGTCTCTTCAGTAAGGAGATTCTAGCTTTAAGAATCATTTCCCAGGGGCCCCTGGGTGGCTCAGTCGGTTAAGCATCTGACTTCAGCTCAGGTCACGATCTCGCGGTCCGTGAGTTTGAGCCCCGCGTCGGGCTCTGGGCTGATGGCTCAGAGCCTGGAGCCTGCTTCCGATTCTGTGTCTCCCTCTCTCTGTGTCCCTCCCCTGTTCATGCTCTGTCTGTCTCTGTCTCAAAAATAAATAAATGTTAAAAAAAAAAAAAAATGTAAAAAAAAAAAAAATCATTTCCCATGCAGTTGTTTACTTTTTACTCCTTCATGTTGGGATTTGTACGTAAGATGTGAAAATAACCAAAGGGACCAGTGTCTTCATTCTGGCTTTGACCACCTATGTCAAAAATCACAGCTGCTTTCTGTTTTGGGTCTTCCTCTTGACCTCTGTTAGGAGAAATCGTGTAAAGGGGTTCCTTCCATGAAACCGGGGGTGTTTTTCTGCTGCTTTTGATAATAACCTACTCAGCAAGTGCTTTGTACAAGGTATCTTGGTCGACCCTAAATGTCTTTCATCAGAAGTCCCAAGGTCTCCAGGCCTTCGTATGGCTTTCGCTGCCGAGGCGTTGGACTTTGGAAAATCCCCAAGTGCCAGGCTCTGGGAATGGGGGAGGGCCCCATACTGAAGCTGATTTTTGCAGTGCTCGCTGTGGCTTGCGTCCTCCAGCATTTGTATCGCCAGCGCTGCTAATATGCAAGCGTTGATAACGAGACTGTTACGTGTCCCCACAAACCGAAGCTTGGCATGCAGGAGTTGAGACTGAAGCACGCCTTTTGATGGTAAAAACTGCAGTTTCTGTATAAAGCCACCAATAAGCAAAGCTAGTGATTATTGTCAGAGTACCCAAACTGCTCGGTTTACTTAATACTGCAGAGACCTCAGTCTGCAGTGCACACCCGTCACTTTGGGAGTTTGGGGGGAAAAGGCCTATCTGTGAATGTGGTACTTAACTTTGAAAGGTGTCCATTTGAACAATGGAGAACGTTTTCCTCCCAGTCTCGAGTTAAGGTTCGAGGCTTGTTTGTCTAGGTGTCTATGGGGGCGGAAACAAAAATGCTCAAGGCCTCAGACAAGCCCCCCCGTCTTCCACGGGGGAGCAGGAGCAGTGACACGTAAGACGAGGGGCGCCGTGTGACCTGATTCTGCCACCGCGTAGGGACTGGCACGATTCAGTCATGTGCTTTCATTCCCAGGTAAACTTGATGCTGAAGGACCCTTGTAGGGAGAGCAGGTACCTGGAGATCCCTCTCTCCCCCCATAATGACGATGGATTTCTGTGGGTCTGCCCCACTGCTCTGGCCTCCCTCATGACTAGTTGGAAGCATATGCAGAATGCTCGTTGGAGCTAAGCACAAAATCTATTGCCCTGGGACAGAAACTGTGTGATTCGCATTTGGATGAATCTGTGACTCTGGCTGAACCACTCGCCTCCATGCTTAAATCACTGAAATTACTTTGCGCGTAGGTTCACGGCTGGCAAGCTACAGATAACCCTGTGTGGGTCCAGTCGTGCTAGTCTTGTCCTCTCTCTGCCACGTTGTCCGTAGACATTCATTCCTTTTTTCTTCTCTTTACCACCTATTAATTCCTTTTCTTTTTTTCATCTTTTTCTATCCTTGGTGGACCTTCTTTCCTCTCCCTTCAAATAACCGAAACCCAGGAACCCCTTGTAGAGACTCTACGAAGTACCAGGTGACTGAGCCCCATGTTGTCACATCTGTTCACTACATAAGCTGTAGTTGGGTGGACTCCAACTTTGGCAGTGAAATGATAAACATCTGTAGAACATATGTATATATGTTAAAATTGTTTTTAATGTTTGTTTATTTTGAGGGAGAGAGACACAGAGTGTGAGTGGGCAAGGGGCAGAGAGAGGGAGATGCAGAATCCGAAGCCGACTCCAGGCTCCGAGCCATCAGCACAGAGCCCGATGCGGGGCTCAAACCCGAAGCCGAGAGATCGTGACCTGAGCCGAAGTCGGACGCCCAACGGACCGAGGCACCCCTATGTATATATGTTTTAAAAGTCAAACAGATTTATTAAAACTCCGGGTTTGAGCAAACATTGATGTGAATAGGGCAGTATCCAGTCTAGGCAGAAGGGAGTGGGAACAGGAAGTTGTACTGTGGGGGTGGGGGGAGGGGGGACCAGTTATTATAAAGTCATTTTCCTTAGGGGATGGTGAATTAACTGACTAGGGCTGATCAGGTGATTCTTGACTGACTGGTCTAAGGTTCCCTGGGAGAACCAAAACTGTAAATGGAGTCTGATTGGTAGTGACATGGGGCTTAGCATAAGTGATTCCATTTTGGGTTTGTTGTCTGGGGTTGTGTGTGTGTGTGTGTGTGTGTGTGTGTGTGTTTAAACATGTCTATTTGTAGTCTCCAGATATCCCTGCAATGAAGTCACACACCCAGTTATGCTGTCTCAGTTACAGGGATGCAAAAACCTAATGAATTAGCAAAAGATGGCTGAGGGCCCCTGGGTGGCTCAGTCAGTTAAGGATCTGACTCTTGGTTTCAGCTCAGGTCATGATCCCACAGTTTGTGGGAGCGAGCACGGCGTCAGGTTCTGTGCTAACAGGGTGGAGCCTGCTTGGGATTCTCTATACCCCCCTCCCCTGCTCATGCACACATGTGCACACTCTCAATAAACTAAAAAAAAAAAATCAAAAAAGTATTACCAAAAAAAGTCTCTGCTGGTTCCAGGACATGTGGTTGGTGAGCAGGTGGGGGCTGGCTGTGTGTCCTCTTCCATCCCCATGGTGCAGAGCCTGATCTTCTAGGGTGGAGCCTGCACAGCCCCATGGAGTGGCCTTGAGAATGTCCTTCCTTGGGATGAATCCTTTCCAATGTGTGTTCTTCATCTATTACTCAAAATAGGGCTCCCAGTTTTAAGAAAGGGGTCACACGTACTCAAGGCATGACAAAGCGTCGTTAATATAATGCGAAATTCTTTACGTGTAGGAGGATGTACCTAAGCTTTTAGATTACTAGGGCAGGCGAACGGTCTAAGGAATTCTTCGTGCAGATCTCTAGCTGTTCATGTGACAGTGGTGATTTGCAGGCAAGGATTAGCCAGACCTCTGAATATGACCTGTGGTTATTTTTTTTCCTTTCGGTAACTTAGAAGATAATTTCAAGCAAAGCCATCTTGTTTTGTACTGAACAGTCAAGTACTGTGAATGCCAGGGTAGGCCCCTTGGATTCCTAAAGTGTGATGGTTGTCAGTCGAGATTGTATGCTTGGATAAGTAAGTATCTTAGTAATAGTTTTATGTTTTCATGAAATTCCAATCCTAGCCTTCTCTCCAGATCCAGTGGCTTAGGTATAATTAGATAAAAGGTAGGAAGGAAAACCAGTAAATAGAAACCAGGAGAAATGTCTTAGGACGTTGAACTTCTCAACCTCCTGTATATCTATTAAGAAATGGGCTTATTAACTCTACCTTAACATGCCTGGTCCTTTTCCATACCTGTTGGTTTTTCTTCTGTGTGTGGCAAATATGACCTGTAATGGTGTAACTGTCTTCCTTTAATCTTTTTTATTTAAGAGCCGGGGGGGGGGGGCGAGGAGAGAGAATGAATCTTAAGCAGATCCACACTCAGTGTGGAGCTGGACCCACGGAGCTTGACCCCATGACCGTCGGATCATGACCTGAGCCGAAATCAAGAGTCAGACGCTCAACCGACCAAGCCACCCAGGCACCCCTGTCTTCCTTTAATCTGTAATGGATGTTCTGTATATCCTATGCAGACACAGCCTGTTAATTGGGAAAGGGAGAGAATACAGCTAGGAATCCGCTGCTCCCAAAAAGAGACCTTATTTTTCCCCAGAAACCAAATCCTATGAATCAAGATGCAAACTATTTCGATGAAATGTGTGAGAACAGACTTAGTCAAACTTTCATTCTGTTCCTAATGACCTGTCTTTGATTGTGTTGTTTCAGAATAAAAAGTTAACTCTTGAGTTCTTTTTCCTTTGACAATCATAGAGCACTTCCTCAGCTCTGTGATTCACTTCCTGTTTTGGGGGACAGGATGTGGGGTAAATGGTGAAGCCCACGGGTCTACTCTACAAGCTCGGGCAGATGGAGTGTTTGCATTGTGCATCCAGGGAACAGGGAGTCAAGTTGGCTCTTGTCAAACTAGAATCTTAAAACCAGAAAGTGATGGTTTAGTGTTTACTCTTTGTTTTAATCCTCATAATCTTTTCTACTACCTTGGCTGTTAATCTATTTCGAGAGAGAGAACCCGAGTGCGCGTGCAAGCGGCAGAGCAGGGAAGGGGCAGAGAGAGAGGGAAACGAAGAATCCCAAGCAGGCTCTGCTCTCGAACCCACGAACCCATGAGATCATGGCCTGAGCCGAAATCAAGAGCCGGGCACTTAACTGACGGAGACACCAGGTGCCCCTCCTCTTTCATAAAATTGTCTTTGGGCTTGTTTTCTCTATATTTAAAAATGCCTAACTGATCTCGTGTTGTGTATAAGGAGTGATTCGTAGGGACTTAAATAGGCGTCTCCACTATGCCCACCCTCACGTTGCCAAGGTGTCTAAAATGTCGTTTGAATGATACTTAAGGTTTTCTCTTAAAATCTCAAACCTGTCTTCATTTGTGGTATCCTTCAAATGAATGATAAAAACCGTGCCCATACTGAATTGGAATATAGATTTGTCCCAAACTGCTTCTTGCCATTGTTGAGGAGCTGAAGAATGGGACCTCGAGGGAGGGAGTGGGAAAGAAGAAAAGAGGATTGTACTACATACCTTGTCCTGTTTTGGGAATGGCCCGTCCACATACATACCTTTTCTAAACTTTGTCTCCTGAGTTACAGAAGCAGATGTGATCTGTGATTCCACAACGAGATGATGGGGAAAAAAAAAACACACACAAGGGGATTGACTTTTTTTTTTTTTGGATGAAAAGACCAAGGCTAGACAAAACGAGGGTACAAGGATGCTGCATGAGGGTAGCTTACATGCCACCTGCTTGGTAATACTGAGGAAAAAGAATTCCTAGTCGGGATGGTGATCCAGCCACACATGGGAGGAAAGCTTTCTGCACTTGTGAAAAACAGAATCTGGGTTCCCCTGTGTCTCCTGGATGAGCTCACTGGGCAGTTAGTTGTCCTCCCAAATCACATGATCTTCGTGTGGTGTAGCCTCTGGAATCGGAATTGGAGTCCAGATTCCATCTGTCATTTCTGACTTGAATAACTGTCATGAATATGTTGGATTTGAGTTAGAGACTGAAGAAACAGAAGCCACAGCCTTCCCTTTGAGGAACTGGGCGGGGGGTGGTCAGAAGGAGCAGGGTGATGAGCATGGAAAATGGAGTAGGGGAGAGTTTATCATGAAATACATTGTTTTGGTTTATGAGGTCACAGTGCCTTTACCTGGCCACATTTGTTCACACCTTTGTGCCCACATGTCACAGGCAAATCCGGGCCTCTAGATGCTTACCAGCACCTGTGCCTCTTAGGCTTATTCTGTCAACATGATCTATGTGTGGACGATGTATCTGTGACAGTTAAAAAAAAAACAAAAAAAAAGCCAAAAACAATTGGCTTTTTCCTGTTGCCAGACAGTCACTGTCTGCAGTTGTTAGCTGGTTTGTGCTGAGGGAATATAAAATTGAAAATTCTAAACTAAGCGTAATTAGGGAGGGAAATTTGTTGCCAACTTGCCACCCCCATAGGATACAACTAAAACCACATGTAAATGATTTTCCAGGGATCCAAGTTAGTTTTTCCCTTCTGCCAACTACCATGGAACACCAAGATTAAAGAGTAGTAACAAGGCCTTCTAATAGGTTTTGGAAAGGATTCCGTTTGTCTTAGGAAAGGGTATTGGGAAGAACACCCTTTTGAAACATTGACTTAAATATTTATTTTTGGGTTTATGATCCCAACATACTGCCTTTTGATCTGTTTCTGAGAGCTCAGATTTTCATGTCTTGCTTTTGATTTTTGTCTTGGTGAATTTTTAGAAATTAGAAACTTTAAAAAACAGAACACCCATTGCTTAGCATATGGGACAGAAGAACCCCCCCCCCTTTGGATTTTTTTTTAAAAATAAGGCATCTAACTGCCCCCCCCTTCCCCCTCTCTTATGCCTCAAATGACCTAAGGATTTAGAGGTCCTAGGTCAGATTCTTTGCTTTACACCCAACTGTTTTCTCCTTATATGGTGATCTTCCTGGTTTGTATGGACCCCAAGGGCTCAGGGAGAATCTTTGTGTTGGCTTCGATGGGTATATGTAAGCGCAGTTAGAGGATTCTGATTATCTGGCTCCCAAACAGAGCCCTGACTCCTCTTCCCCCTTTGCATCTTCTTTACCTTTGAAGCCAGCTAATTATGAAAAGGTACAGGGTAGTGACTCTATCGGCCTGTTTCTGGCGTGCGGGGTGGGGAGATCCAAGCAGAAGGAAGCTTGTGGACCTTGACTATGCTTTGAGCAGAGAAAATCTTTTTCTCCTTGTACATTGTTAAATCTGTAGGAAAGGCACATCAGCTCAAGATCTGTCACTCTGGCTCCCGGCCAGCATGCCAAATTCTGTCATCTTTGCTGCATGGCCAAGCATATTTATTACATGTTATAATTCTGGGTTTGGTTTTGATCCAGCAATCCTGATACATCATCAGATGGTTAGGGGTGTGGAAAAGGAAAAAGGCTATATTCATTTCTTGACAGGGTCTTGGGAGAAGTGTGAGCACAGAAGTGCATGCTGCAGTTGGCTAGGGCAGGAATTTTTCACGCGGGCTGTAAACCTCTCCTCTGTGCTGCCTGGAATATTAATTGCATCATCAATTTCTGTTCATACAGATTGGTGATCTCAGACTGAGGACAAATCTGGGCCATGCTCCTGCTCTGGCCACCATATTTCCAAGGAACTCAGCAGTCAGCACCAGCCTTGAGAACGGGGTCCCCGTGGCCCCACGCTCCCGGGGTCTATGGTGGAGCTTGGCCTCCGTCGGTCTGGGGATGGGAAGGAGGCTGAACTCCTGAACTCTTGGGTCTGCCCCGGCCTAGCATTAACCATTCGGAATTGACTTTCCTTACTCCCTTCTTAAAAATGGCTTCAGAAGGGCAGGAAGTGGTGTGAGTAGATAGTAGTTAAAAGGAAAAAAATAGGGAAAGTGATCGCATTTGTTTCTTGAGTCCAGAGAGCCTTGACCGTGTCATTGGCAGTAAAGTCTTTCCTGCTCCTAGGGGCTTCACAGATGAATCCTTGGCTTTGGGGTGGCCAGTGAAGGACTGTTCTAAAGCTCAGGAGTACGTTCAGCTGCTTTGCAGGAAGCAATGACACAAGGTTCCAGCCACTCTCCCCCGCCTTCCACTTATTGTTTGGGGCTTGGAAACCGGCTGGGATGAGGAGGAAGAGCCACTGAGAAGTGTTTTTTTTTTTTTTTTTTTTTTTTTTTTTTTTTTTTTTTTTTTTGGCAGTTTGGCTGCTGAATGAAAGCAGGCACTTTATTTAGAAGTGAGTAGGGAGGGAAATGTAGCTTAGGGTTGACACCCTTCTGGTGCTTATCCATAAATATGAAATGGTGTTAGAACACCAGACACCAGAGAGCTTTCTGATTGGCTGTTGGTGATGTCATCTTGTCATTAATACTGTGCTCAGAAAATAAACTGATCTGCCTGTTTTCTTTCTTTTTCTTTTTTAAAGCTGAAATGTACAAAAATCCATTTTGTAATCTAAAATGAGGCACTTCAGTCACAGCACTTTGAAAGAATGCTATTTCTCATGTGTTCAGAGTCATTTTGGCCTTCACTTGAGCTCTGCAGTAATGAACCACAGGTATTCAGCCTGTCTTGTCTTCTTGCTGAAAAGTGAGGCGACTGCTTTTCAACACCTGGGCACCAACGGTTGACATTTACCCATATTAAGTGCTAATGCAGTAGATGGGAAAGTCTATCTGTCAGCCTTTAAATGTCTTAGTATGCTCACAGGCAAGGTTGGCGCTTGTGGGTATGGGAGGGATATGGATGGTGATGAAAAGTGCTTGCTTTGTTATTCCTAAATCCTAATTTTACTTCTCTACCTCTGATAACTCTGCAGCCAAGTGGACCCCGGCCTTCTTTTCCACTTAATGCTCATCTGATCTCGTGCTGCTGTTTGAGCACAAGGATCACACTTGTGGCATATGTCCAGGTTCCCTGTGTAAAATCCAATCGCATTCTTGCTATGCAGGATTGATTGACATTCCCAGGAGGAAAGCCACTGCCCAGCAACTGTGTGACCCCTGCATTGATCTGTGACCCCCAGGGGTCTGGGAAGGTCTCCCCATCCTGCATCCCTACTGGTTCACTCTGATCGAAGGAGGCGTACCGAGTCTTGATTTACTGTTGTGTATAACTATACTTGTATGTGTTTTCTTTAAACGAAATGAAGACCTGTCCTTTTGAGGGAAAACCATGATTCTTCATTAGGAATTTTAGCTGTTAAAGTCTTACCTTTCCTTAAAAAACTTGGCTTTTGTGTGTAACTGTTGAATGATAATGCTCCTTTGCCGCCAATGTACTCCTAGGTAGAAAGCCTCTAAGAGTTCACCGTGTCACTGGTGAAATGGCTCTCCAAGGTTATTTTATGAAAGCCATGGGATGTAGTCCTTGGATCAGCTAACTGCCTAGCAAGCAGGTGCAAGTGATGTCTGTCTTGCAACCGTATCTCCTGTTGGAGATGCTGCGTTACTTTTCAGAGTTTCCCTTGTCTTCAGCAAGCTTAGAAACCATAGATTTAGGGGCCTTTGGGGTCAGAGGGGAAAAAAGAAGAGACAATGAGGCCCATTCATTCTTAGGGGCTTTAATGAGTCATAGAGATGGTCTATTTTCCAGGTTAGAGCTCTCTCTCTGACAGGCTTTAATTATCTGTGATCTGAAACAAGGAGTGATAAAAACATGCAAAAAGCCTTTCAGGAACAGGTTTTTGAAGGAGATGAATCATCCAGTTCTGTGTCCCGCTCAGCCCTTTGGCGAGGGGCTGGCTGCCTCTGCCCGCCCCCCCCCCCCCCATTAGTTTGCCGCTTGGTCACGTGACAGCTGTCTGCAGACCAAAGGAAAGAAACAATCCTTCACTAGCAGGAAACCTAATCCTAGGCAGGTGCAGCTTGAGTAACCACCCTGGACACGAAGGTCAGCATGGTTGCAGCCCCCACCCCCACCCCTCCCTTAAACTTTTGCAGATGGTCTGAGTAGGGAGGAGCAAAACCCAGTAACCCTTCTCTCAACTGCAGCCCCCAGATCGTCCTCTCCTCCGGGATCCCCATTTCTCCAGATACTGCTGAACTTTTGAACTCCAGTACAGTGCACTATTAGGATGTTTGTTTGAAGGTTTCAGATAAAGCAGTAGCAGATTTTACGGAAACAGTAGACAGATCCATTTTCCTTTTCCTCCAGTGATGGTAGGGATCTAATTAGAAGTCCGTGTTTTAGCAACTTCCTCTGTATGTGTTGTGGGTTCTTTTTTTTTTTTTTTCCCCCTCTCCCTAAAAGAGGCTTATGGACATGAACAAAGGCCGGATGTTGCTCTAGAGCTTATGAACAAGTGCTGTACTTTAGATTTGTCTGTAGTTTACAGACCACGTTTTCCTTCTCCGGACCAAGCTAGATCCTGTCCGGTGTGAGGACTTGTTATTTTCATTGAGCTGTTGTTTTCACTCTTAAAGTGTCCCCTTGCCACTTTATTTCACATCCCTTACTAACGGCCACTTTCTCTATTTAGATTCTCACTTGGAACTAATGCAGATCCCGGGCACACAAGTGTGTCACGCCCAAGGGCTGGTATATTTGAAAAGCTATAATGAGAGTGAAGGATGTGTGTCACCCTTTGGAGGGGGGTGGGAGGCACAAAGTTAAACAGGAATCAGAGTATCAAGTACACAAATCTGCAGGGAGAGGAGTCCAACATTTTCTTATTTGGAACCTCATTGACTGAAATCTGACTTTGGGGACAACAGAATATTTGCTAAACTAATCCACTTCTCTGAATAGCTCTCTCATTTCTCGTGGCTTGGCGACTGAAACTTAGAAATCCACAATTATACTGTACGGATGAGCCTTGTTGTAAATTTAGTATGTAATCTCCACATTCGGGCTACGTATGGCTATGAGCACCCACTTAAGAGCTAAAAATGTAAGTGACCGCCCACTCTGTCCTGAATTGGAATCCTACATAATTGCTCTATGCTTTAAAAATCTTCCCTGGAGAAAGGAGTTCAAGATTCAGTTGTTAGTGGGCAATCCTTTCTGTGAAGCCGAGAGTCCCTCAGCCCTGGGAAGAAACTAAGTAAATACTTGCTGTTGAACTAATAGCATGAGTGAAGAACATCGGAGGAAGAATTCACATGTGTTGCTTAATCCAGAGGTCACACGTTGGATTCAGGGGCTCGGCACTTAGAAGTAAACATGCATGAGGCAGTGGCTGTGGGATATTCAGAATCACTCACTGATGGGCTAGGCTGCTACAACTGGTCAAAATGGAATGTGTGGAAGGTTCGGTGGTCTCCGAATCTGGCCGTTCGTTGAAGTCCTATTGTGTGCTCTTAGGAAACCAGCACCAAAACTCCCCCACTCGCACACCTACCCTCCAGAACTCCTGCACGGCCAGAGGAACCACCGCCTTTGTCCCTAGGTCGGGAATGCGGGAATTGGAAGGACCAGCGGGCGGAAGGCATGCGGGGAGAGCACATGCCAGAGGGGAACCGCAAGGTACTGCGGGCACAGAGGAAAGAATCCCCCTAGTTTTGGGGCTTATTTTAAGACTGATTCAGCCACCAGCCTGACACATTGCGTCACGTATTGTGATAGACGTGTACACAGCGAAACCCCTTGTTGATGGGCTCAGGCAGATGTGAGCAGAATCACAATGGCACTTCTCCCCTGGGTTAGGGACCCCTGAGCACAATTACTAGAAGGACCTGCAGGAGGTGGAAGGTAACAGCTGGATTTGAAGAAGTCATCATCCTGGGGAGGTGATACTTAAACTGGAGCGGAGAGCTGGGCGTGTAGGCAGTAGTTTTGTTAGGCGAAGGTGCTGGGGATTTTCCTCCTGTAGAGGATCCTTTCCCATAGGATAAGAGGCAGAGGTTGCATGGGTTTGGCCTCCAACAGAATGCCAGCCCTTGGATGGTGGGGAAACGCCTTTCCAAGGGTACCTCCTTCCTGTCAGGCAGCATGCATGCAGTAGGCGCTAAGACCTACTCCGGTTAGTGCAAGATGTTGAATATATGTCTCGTTAAGCAGCGTGATCATTTTCTGAAAATACTTGTGTGCCCTATTTGTGTTTCTCATAAAAACAAAAATTGGGATGGAAAAGAAGGGAAATCTGCTAGTTTGCTCTCCATTTTTTTCCCCCCTCTCTCCTTGGTGATTGGTTTTTCACATCTCCCCTGTTGGATGACTCTGCCTGGATCCCAGGCTCATCTGATCACAAAGTGAGCACAGCCCAAGTCAGTTTCACACTCATCTGTTTTTCTTCGCACCGCTCCCAAAACAAAGCCACAAGGATGTGAGAAAGGAAGGATTTTGAACATTTGTGATGTCTGCCTGGGCTGTCTTTAATGTAGAGAGACCTTCTCGGTCCTCCTAAGAGGTAGAATGGCTGGTATCCGCGTCCACAGGCTAGAGGTGCTGTTTCTTTTCTTTTTTAATGTTTAATTTTGAGAGCAAGAGTGCGAGGGACAGAGCGTGAGTTGGGAGAGGGGCACAGAGAAGGAGACACAGAATCCAAGGCAGGCTCCAGGCCCTGAGCTGTCTGTACAGAGCCCGACACGGGGCTCAAACTCATGAACTGTGAGATCATGACCTGGGTTGAAGCCGGTTGCTTAACCGTCTAAGCCACCCAGGCACCCCTGTCGGTGCTGTTCCTAAGAACGTTCTTGGTGCTTATTTTTACTGCTGGTTTGTTGGCGTCTCTGCAGAATAGACTAACGAGATAGGAAAGGAATGTGTTTTTCTTCCTCCTTTTAAGATGTCAAACCCAGGTGGGGAGTCATGATCTTGATGAATTCTAGCACTTGTCAATTTGAAAATGTTCAGGGAAAACAAACGTCAGAAAGGATGGGTTTGTTTACGTGCTATCACTCAGTGATCTGAAGTCACAGACATCTTTCTTACGACACTTTTGAAGCTGAGGGTTGGAACTGAATAATCGACAACCTTCCAACATAGAGCATTACCAAGCTTGAGGGATTTTTTTTTATTGGGTTTTTTCGTACTGCATTGTTTTCTCGTTTGCCTTTCGTCTTTGATCACTTATTTCTGTGACAAAAATTTGGTCATGTTACTGCTTTTCTCTTTCCCCTAAGCTGATATCGCATGATGGGAGTTCTTCTCCCTGCTTACCCCCCCCCCCCGCCCCCACCTTTTCTTACTAATTCTGTTGGTTGCACGTAAATTATTTATCTAGACCTAGATAGTTTAAATATACCCATCCATTGTATGTCTGCTTTCATTTTTTTCCTTCAAATGTTTTCAGTTTTCTTTTTAAAATTTGTTCATAATAATGGATTTCAATAGAACCTAAAACCTGTTAACCTCAAGTGTCGGGCTAAAGTTTATCTTGGTAAATCTTTATCAGTGCTTTGAATTAATAGCTGAGTGATAGTGTGGAGGATGTGGTGTGTTTAAAAATCAGAGTGTAAACTGTTTTCAAGTCCTTAAGTCCTTGAGAAGACTTCATTTCCATCCTGGCCCTTGGTGTGGGAATGATGATTCTTCCATGTTCTTTAGCATGTAAGCCTAAGGCTCCGTTCACCATTTGCTTCCCAAAGGTTGAAAATAAGATTGCTTTGCTTTAAAAAAAAAAAAATTGGGGGGGCGCCTGGGTGGCTCAGTCGGTTAAGCGTCCGACTTCAGCTCAGGTCACGATCTCGCGGTCCGTGAGTTCGAGCCCCGCGTCGGGCTCTGGGCTGATGGCTCAGAGCCTGGAGCCTGCTTCCGATTCTGTGTGTCTCTCTCTCTCTGCCCCTGCCCCGTTCATGCTCTGTCTCTCTCTGTCTCAAAAATAAATAAAACGTTAAAAAAAAATTAAAAAAAAAATTGGGGTGCCAGGCTGGCTCAGTTGGAGGAGCATGTGACTCTTGATCTGGGGGTTGTGAGTTCGAGCCCCACACTGGGTGTAGATTACTTTAAAAAAAATTTTTAATTCAGTGTTCTCACTAATAGAGGCGAGCTTTCTCTATGCTTTTCTCTGAAGTTTGTAAACGACAGGAGTTACTTTTTAAATATGTCTGAGAAAATGAGCGTAGTCGAACCACATTAGGGAGGAGGAGATGTGGGTTGCCTTGGAAGGTCCTGAAGGACCCATCAGTCAAAGGCATGGTGATCCCCTGCATCTTGCAGTCAGCCTCTGCTCCTCTGTTTCCAGAAACGACTCCTATTTTTTCCTAAAGCCAAAATAAGTTGTCATTATTTCAATGAGACTGTTATTTTAGGAAAGGGGTGGGGCTGTATGGGTGGGTGGCTTAGTCATTGGAGCATCCGACTCTTGATTTCAGTTCAGTTCTCGATCCCTGGGTGGTAGGATCAAGCCCCGCGTTGGGCTCTGCACTGAGCATGGGGCCTGCTTAAGATTCATGTTTTCATCCTCCCTACCTCTCTCTCCCCCCAATCCTCCCCTGCTCGCATGCATGTGTGCTCTCTAAAATTAAAAAAAAAAAAATGGGGGTGGGGTCGGGGAGGCAGTTGAAAAACATGTCTGCATGATAGCCAAAAGGTAGAAGCAATCCAAGTGTCTGTTGGCAAAGTGTGTATATACGTGGGGTAGGATGTTGAGACTGCAAAAGGACCCTCGGGGACCTTGTGCTCCATGACCTAAGCCTGTCCCAAAAGAACAGATTGTGTGACTGACTTGTACGAGGGACCTTGAGTAGTCAGATTCCCAGGCACAGCGGACCGGTGGTTGCCAGGGATGGGGGGTGGAGGAAATGGGGAGTTCACGTTTTAAAGTGTAGAGTTTCACTTTTGAAAAGGCTTCTGTGGCGGGTCGTGCCGATGGTACCAAAGTGGGAAGGGTGCACAACACCGTAGAACTGTGCCCTTCCACATGGTTAGGGTGGTAAATTTCATCACGGTTTTTACTGCAATTAAAAAACAGGAGAAAAAGTATCCTTTGTAAAACTTTACAAGTTAAATGTAAAACAACTGGGTCATGTGAGCTAAATGACAGATGTTTGACCTTATAGCAGCATCGAAAAAAATGTACTAAACCTTGATGGCAAATAATTGCATTGAATGTAAAGGAAGCAAAACACGTCCAGTTAGGTTTTTCTGATCTGTGGTATTCGTCTCCTCTGCGTTTTCTCAGTTGGATTCCGAACAGGGTAAATCACTCTTTTTGTTTTGAATTTGGAATTCCTGAAACACACGAAAACAGGCACATGTTCAAAAGCAAATAGGATTGAACTAGGGGCTAAAGTTGATATGCATGTGGAGCACCTGGGGCTCTAATGCCTACATTCTGACTCGGGGCGGGGGGGGGGGGGGGTGAGGTGGAGATGGGGGAGGAGGGACCCAAGACTCTGCATTCCTCCCACAGTCTACCTGCAGAGTTCTTGAGAATGGTTCGGCCTCCCCATGGCTATACTAGGATCCCTCTGAAGGCTTACTCACCGTTTTTCTTGCTACTTTGGGTTTCTGCAAGATCAAGGCTGTCCTCATCCGAGTTATCTTGACCTGGAGGATTTCTACAATCTAAAAAATGCCTTCACTGCCATTGTAGTGGGGTGTTACACGAAAGGAAGGGAGGTGTACTGCCTGCATCTAATACGAAGTCTGATCCCCTTTCGTTTTATGGCCATGTGCTAGTTATTGAGATAGCTGACTAATTTTGATCATGAGCCATGAGACCATGATGAAAGTAGAAAAAAAAAGACTCTGCCCTCAATTTCAAGCAGTGGAACGTATTTCTGTGAAAGGTCTTGTGCCCATGCCACTTGATCATGGATAGCTCAGACTGAATGGCTTTTGTAGTTAGGCAGTGTTGAGGGGGAGAGAAACATGGCTTTATGGCATTGCGTGGAAGGCAAAATTCTAATATAACTCTCAAGATCTCCTTACTGCATGTGCACCCTTAATAATCCCTGGGACGGTGGATTTGGAGTTCAAGTCCAATGACCTAGTTGACCTTTAGGGAGATGGCCCATGTGAGCCTGACCTACCCATATCAGCGCTGTTAAAAGCAGTTTTGTCTTGATGATTGAAGAGAGCATAGACGGATTCCTTGCACCCTTGCTGGCTTGGGACCTTAGTCCTATCACTACAAGGAAGTGAATTGTAACGCTGAAAATCAGCTTGGAAGTTGGTCCCTCCCACCCCCACCTCCCCTTTGAGCCTCCTGATGAAAACTTAGTCCCACTGGTACCCAGATTCCAGCCTCACGATGTGCTGGATTTCTGATCTGAAGAACTGATCTGGTGCGTGCCTGTTGAAGCCACTAAGCACGTGGTAGTCTGTTGTACAGGAATTAGAAACTGATACACATTGTGTACTGGTGTGTAAATGCCTTGAAGGAGTATACAAGCTGTTAATAGAAACGGGCTAATGCTGCTTCGCCGGCTGGACAAAGAAAGCCCACCCCCCTTACACAGGGTAGAAATAAAACCCTTCACGAATGGTAAGAAGTCAAATACTGGAAAGAACCCGGATTTGGAGAGAAGAAACGTGAGCAAGTCTTAGCTCTTAGACGTCCTAGCTAGTGGGTCATGCCTTTGGGCCTTATCTATACAACGAAGTTGACCAATGGCATCACACGGTAACCACTGGTTTTATTTAACCATGTCCTGTACTCCTCTCCATAACTTCCTTCTACACAGCCTAGCCCTCACCCACTCGGTGTAGGATTAAGGGTGTCCGTTGTGGGTCTTCTGAGGTAGCTGCCTGAAAGCAGTTGAAAATCTTCTGCATTTTTTTGGACCAGTCTAAAGTGTTCCCATGTCAGACCGTCGGTAGTCTGATGTTTGCACCGAAAAGTTTCATCAAAACCTCTTACTTAGATAAAATGTCTGAAATCTGCTCTAGTTCTACAAAACCAATGTGCATGAATAGCTTTTACATTTTTAAAATCCAGAGACTCCCTTCCTGTGTGTTTAAAATATGAAGGTAGAGAAAGGATCTTTAAAATCTATTTTTGAAACCTAGGGTGATTTTAACTAGAAGTGTTTCTCTGCCTAGAACCACTCACGCTTCCAAATAACGTTCTCGGGTGTGTTTCTGCAGCCCTTGCGTGTGCATCACTGCGTGTGAGCCTGGCCCCTTGCACATCCAGGTGTGTGTGTCTAAGTGCTGGAGTCTTAAAGGAAGTGGTGTTGTGTGCAAGTCTCCAGTTGGATAGTCTGTTTTTCCTATGAGAGGTCTCTTCCTTGAGCTGAAGGCTCTGGTTCACACCGTGAAATAAAAATCTGCAGAAAATGAAGAATGCTTCCATTACAGCCTTTCAGGAATAGGGCATTTCGAAGGGAAAATGCTACTTCTGGAGAGTTCTTTCCCTCAACCTGGAGCTGCTTTCTGTGTTGTCAACTAGCTGCAGATAATTCACTTTTTTTTTTTTTTTAAAGCATTAGTACTTTAGATTTTTGTAATGTTTATTTTTGACAGAGAGCATGAGCAGGAGGAGGGGGCAGAGAGAGAGAGAGAGAGGGAGACACAGAATCGGAAGCAGGCTCCAGGCTCTGAACTGTTAGTACAGAGCCCGTGGGGCCTGAACTCACGAACTGCGAGATCATGACCTGAGCTGAAGTCAGACGCTCAACCGACTGGGCCACCCAGGGGCCCCTGCAGATAATTCACTCTTAAACAGGACTGTAAGGGCGGGGTGACCTCCAACAGTTGAACCACCGGGAACATGGTAGGAAGGATTGGTCAGCTGTTAGAATGGGAGAAAAGAGCCACTTTTCAACCCCCTCCCAGCATGTGAAGGGCCTTGAGGAATGTCTTCCAGTGTGGAAAACAAAGTTGTCTACAAGGCCAGCGGGGGAAGTGCTGTGGTTTCAGGACTCCATCACAGGCACGAATAAACCTTTCCGTCTAGCCAAGGGGCGTCCCCACTGTCTACACAATACCCCCGTCAGAGCAGATCTGTGGTGTGAGATGCTCCCCCGTCCCCCATCACTTGTAATTTTGCCCAGACTTGCTAGTCCTCATTTGGCATTGGGTTTGTGAAAATCACTTTTGTGGAGCTATTGTTTCTTCTGTCATTTTTAAACAATACCAGAGGATGGCAGGGAGGGGAAAGGGAATCGCAGCTCCCACACAAAGCAGATGCCTCTTTGAGAGGGTGCTAAAGCGGCGATATTCTGGGCATAGCAGTCTTGTTTTTCTTGTCCATTCTTCACCCTGAGTAGAAGTGACGTACGTTCTGACAGTGGTTCAGGGACCAGAAACCTCAGGGTTCTCATGGTCTGCCACATTTAAAAAAAATTTTTTTTAATTATTATTTTTTTTGAAAACGCTGTCTTTAGGGTATATGCCGTGACACCACACGTCAACTCTTGCCTCTGTTCCATCCTAGTGGCAACTGTCCCGAGGCACTGTGCTTGTAGGGTTGCAGCAAAATCCTTTTATGGGTTTGTAGCTTGGTAAAGCACTTTGCAAACAGGCCTTAAGCAAATGAAGTTTCAGTCATTCAACAATTTGAGCCTTTAGAGCTTACCTTTCATTTCCTCACCCTTCAAATCTGGGTTATAAGATTGGGGGGGCCAGAGCTCAGTAAAAGTGGTTTGGTCTTAGAAAGCTCACGTGTTGAAGGGACACCTGGGTGGCTCAGTCGGGTAAGCATCCGACTTCGGCTCAGGTCACGATCTCGGGGGTTAGTGAGTTCGAGCCCTGCGTTGGGCTCTGTCCTGACAGCTGGGAGCCTGGAGCCTGCTTCGGATTCTGTGTCTCCTTATCCCTCTGCCCCTGCCCTATCCCGAGCCCCTCCCTGGCTCACACTCTGTCTCTCTCTGTCTCTCTCAAAAATAAAAAGTAAAAAAAAAATTAAAAAAAAAAAGGAAAGAATGCTCACGCGTTTAACTCTGCTCCACATTCTGATGACCCATTGTGAATAGAGGCAGCCCATCTCGGCTTCTAGCTGGCCTAGCTTCCCGCGTTCCCACTTTCCGGGAGTTTGAAAAACCATGGCTCTGAACTTCCCAGCTGCTACATTGAACTGCCGCGCTGTCCTCATGAGGTGTGGCCCTGAGCAGTGGTGGCAGACGGGGGGATACCCGGAGACACCATTGGGGTCAAGAGACACCATTGCGGATGCTTCCGTCCCGAGGCGTTGTTAATGTAGCACCTGACATTCCACCTGAGGTCTGGGGCTTGAATACTCCTTTTCTCCTCTCTTGGCAAGTTATTTTCCTTGTGGGGCTTTGTTCTCTTCGTGGGAGAAATGGTTATAATGGCTGCGTTGGGCCCAGCGCCTTGTGATTAGTGAATCGTAAAAAGAATGGCCAACTGTTGGTCACAAAGCTAAGTGCTTCGTGGCTAACAGGAGTCGAGTCTTTGTTCCAGGTTTGCTTTTTGAGCGTAAGACGTTCTTTTTTTAATTTTTTTTTAATGTTTATTTTTGAGACAGAGACAGAGCATGAATGGGGGAGGGTCAGAGAGAGAGGGAGACCCAGAATCTGAAGCAGGCTCCAGGCTCTGAGCGGTCAGGACAGAGCCCAACGCGGGGCTCGAACTCACGGACCATGAGATCGTGACCTGAGCTGAAGTCGGATGCTTAACCAACTGAGCCACCCAGGCGCCCCAAGACGTTTCTATCTATGTGAACCTCCTCCCTTAAAGATCACAACAGAGGTAATGCCAGATTCTATTTCACATAATGGCTCTAAGGGTGTAACTCACGGCCTTGACGCTCTGAGAACATACATTTGCGAAACATTTCCCTTCTCTTCGTGATCACGTCTCTAGGAAGGAATTGGGGCAGGTGACAAAGAAGACCCCAGGAGGGGCTCGGCGAAGGCTCGGCGGAGCGGGCCCAGAGGGTCTCGTTGGATGTCATCTCCTTCTCAGGAGGGCGAGGGGCGTCCCCTGCACCAGCTAGAGTTCGGACCTGCCTTGGCTTTGCTTTAGGTGGAAGCCACACAGAACGCAGCTGAGGAGTAGATGAACGGGATCCTTTTCCCTTTAAAAACGGAACAGTACACCTGATTCATGGATGCTGGCTGCCAGCAGTAGCTTTGGGAGTACCTTTGAGGTCAAGGCTGCTGTGGCAGCGCGGTGTCTGTGTGTTGATTTTTGCTGCCAACAAAGCCCTGTCCCTCAACTTGGCATTGCCTCATCCCCTGCCTGGGGACAGCGCCAGGATCTTGGCATTGTACCTGTGGCCGTGTGGGAGGGCCGTCTTTGAGATCTTCGGGCAAGTCTGAGCGCTTCTCCGGCAGCCTACCCTGTGTCGTGGCTTCAGCCGTCCTCTTGCTGCCGGCCACTTGCTTAACTTGCTGTGTGTTCAGAGATGCGTAATTCCATTGGATCTAGTGTTTCGGCGACTTCCCTGCCGCACACCCTCCCCTACCCCGTGGTGCCTCATTTTGTGTTGAGGCAGGATCCTGTTGTCCTTTTCTCCACCTCCCATCTCTCGTGGTCTGTGGGAGCTAGCAGGAAAGGGTGGTGGTGTTCAGTTGTCAGGTTCGCGCACTCTTAGGGGTCAAGACCTATTCTAACTTGTTCATCTTCCTGCCTCTTGATTTCTTTACTTATGCCGTAGGGTGAGAAATCAGACTGCAAAGAGTGAGAAATCTGTTGGCTCCTGGGGGGGTGAGGGTGGGGAAGGGGATATTGGTGGGGCCCATAGGGAGGGAATATTTACTATAGTAGACACCAGAAGACTCTGTGCAGGTGCTCTCTGCCATTTTCTAGGAGGAAGACGTTTGACAACTTAACCTCTTTTAATCTTTGATTCCCTCATCTTTAAAATAGACATCACCTCTAACTTTCACTGTGGGGCTGCTGGGAGAATCAAATGAGAGAAATAAAGCATGTGTGAGAACTTTGCAAGTTGTAAGATGAATTAACTAACACCCATCCAAGGCCGTGTGCTCGGTGCCGTGGGACAGCTGGTCCACCTGGAATGTTGAAAAAATGTGTAGGGTTTTAAGTGAGAAGACCCAGGGCTGAGGCCCAAGAGCGGAGCTTACTGGTGGTATGATCATTGGCCAATCATTTAACCTCTAAGAGGTTTACTTTCCCTATGCCTCACATTATTATCTCTTAAAAAATGTGATCACGTATTATCTAGAAAATTCTGGGTAGTGCAAATGTTAGCTCCAAAATGTCATCCTCCAAAAGAGTTAAGAGATTCAAAGAAATAATTTGCGGATCTAAAAATTCCATATTACAGAATTGTGGGAAACTAAGGGGTAGATTGTCTGATCCAGGTGGCAGTTAACACGAAGGGGCTTGTTTTGGAATCTAGAAGTTTAATAGGACACCAGTCAAATTCCTTCATCTTCCACATAGATGATAATTCTCTCAATTAAGCACATTCTTTCATTTCTGTAGGACTGCGAGGTCATGACCTAAGCCAAAGTAGGACGCTCAATAGACAGCCACTCAGGTGCCCCTTAAAGTTCACATCTATAAAAGGCAGATAAAAAACACTTGCCTTACTATGTGGGAT
The DNA here is from genome assembly GCF_018350215.1 of Panthera leo. Classification (NCBI taxonomy): domain Eukaryota; kingdom Metazoa; phylum Chordata; class Mammalia; order Carnivora; family Felidae; genus Panthera; species Panthera leo. Next base: position 7,592,616 of record NC_056683.1, on the reverse strand, counting down.
TGTTCTAAAGGCAATGTGAGATAATTTATGGATAGGTTTTGGAAATTTGAAAGCTAAAAGATAGATGATTACTATTTTAATGTATTTTGAGCTCAACATAAACTTGGGTCTAAAATACTTCAGAACAGGCTAAATAGCTAAATAAAACTGAAATGGGATCATTCATTTAAAGTTCACATTAAAGGGACCCCTGGGTGTGGCTCAGTCCTTAGTTAAGCATCTGATTCTTGGTTTTGTCTCAGGTTGTGATCTCCTGGTTTGTGAGAATGAGCCCACTCGGGCTCTGTGCTGAGAGTGCAAAGCCTGCTTGGGATTCTGTCTCTGCCCTTCCCCTGCTCGTGTGTGTGTGTGTGTGTGTGTGTGCGTGCGCGCGCATGTGCACGCGTGTGCACACATGCGCATGTTCTCTTTCTCAGAATGAAGCTCAGTGTGAATTTTATTTTATCTTTAAACATTTGTTTTACTCTGGTGGCTTTGAGTTTCGTAGTTCACAACAATAGATACCATTGAAGTAATCTCTTTAAACAGAAATGTTAGGAATGAGACTTTATTGGATAACAGAGGAAAATTTTACACTGTCCCAACTAGAAACCTAAAGGAATCAACAGAAATGAACTTGAAGGAGTAGGTCAAACATATATCTGTCTGCAAAAGTCAAATGGACAGCTTCCAAATAAAGATGCTAAGGATTTGATCAAGGTTAGTAACAATTAAGAATTAAGGGATATATTGAGTTTTGTGCCTCACTGAGGTTGGATCTTCTCACGTGCGTAAGACTTTTTTTTTTTTTTTTTTTCAAGAGTTTGTATTACTGCTTCTATTTTTAAATGGGGCACCTGGGTGGCTCAGTCGGTTCAGTGTGTAACTTGGACTCAGGTCATGATCTTGAGGTTTGTGGGTTCGAGCTCTGTATCTGGCTCTATGCTCACAGCTCAGTCTGGGGCCTGCTTCAGATTCTGCTCTCACTTTGTCTCTCCCCTGCTCATGCCCTTTGCGTCTCTCTCAAAGTAAGTAAATATTACAAAATTAAAAAGTCAGCGGGTAGTTGGGTGATTCTGTACTATTAACTTGTTGGTAATTATTGTCAGACTTCTCTGCTGTCTTAGAATAAATATGTGCTTCTGGCTCACGTTGAGCTAAAATACCTGGAGACCGTGTGATCTGATGAGAGCCATGTCTATCTGAGGCCAGACAGCTCCCCAAAGAGCTTTTACTAAGAGAAAACAAAATTTCCCCCTTGCCAGCAGTCATCACCCCCTTTCTTTTCTAGCCTGCGCAGAACACTGGGGAAGTGAGGAGAAAGGCTCATCAGCTTTATATCAGAGGTGACAGGGAGAATTCTGAAAGACTCACCCATAGAGATGGGGGTGCCTGCAAGAATGCCAAAGCTGGTGTCGGATTTCCTGGTTGAATGTCTGCTCAGGCTGACATGCCTGACTTACCCCTGTGCTTGTCTGGGCTGGGGCGGAAAGAACTGTGAGGCACAACAGGAGAGGGGGCTCCCAGCCGGGCAGCTCACATGTATTCTCTGTTTAGTTTGGCAGGAGCATGGGAATTCTCTAAGGGTGAAGGGAACACTGCAAATGGTAGATGGTCTTGATCCATCTTGTTAGAGGATCCCTACAAGGCTGTTGTCTGGTAATGGGAGTCCAGGGGTGGGTGGAAGAGGCTGGGCCAGAGCTGGGGTCAGATCTACATCAGAGAAGCTATGCCGTGAGGAGGTCCCTTGGGAAAAACCACACAGGAGCCAGAATTAGAGGAGGAGTCATGGCCAGTCATGGCGGGGAGTGGGTGGGTGGGGGGACATTTGTCTTTACCTGTCTACCGGTTGTTTGCAGGAAGAGTATGGACAGCCCAGAGCAGGGAGGAGGAGAGGTCAGTGAGTAAAAGAGTAGATCTTGGCCCTCCCTGTTTATAGTTGGGGTCACAGGTTTGCAAGGTGTCAGGGTGGGGCTTGCCTAAACCATAGTTGAACTGGAGAACGAAGAAAATAATTTGGCCTAGAGCTTTACTAACCAAAAGTTGGCCCCAAATTGTAGCATCTGCACTAGATCCTACATTAGAGATGGGAAAAGGGTTACAAAAAAAAAAACCAAAAAAACCCAAAAACCAAAAAACAATCCGTGGCTCTGATGTGAGTGAAGCGAAGCCATTTCCCATTAATGGCCTGTGAGATGCTAACACTCAGGAAACTGAATTTCCCAGATTCTCCCTCTTTGTTTCTAGGATTCCAAGTATTCATTCCATGTCTAAATCCACCCCAGGGCCATTGGTGTTTGTCACGAGCCTCCAGGAATTTTCCTGTTGCCAGGCTTGTGGTCCTTCCTCTTGTGGTCTATGGTGTGCATTGTATCTGAGGATAAAGAGTCACAGTCATGGCGCCAGATGTTGACTTAAGTGAATTACGGGTGATAATTTGATGGCCTCTTTGTACATGAAAATGTCTTTTTAAGAATTGGATTTCTGTTGTCAGTAGGGTATTGGGCAGATCCCAGAGACCTATAAAAGATACTAGACAATAAAGGCAGATGTACATCATGATTCAGTTTGAAGGAGCCTCCGTGCTCCTAATTTGCTTAGAAAGACTTGTGAGCATTCTATGATACCATGTCAACACGACTTAATAAAAAGCTACCTCATAAAGGGAGAAACAGATACAACATGCCTCTCCTAATGTTTTCCAGAGAGTCTGTGAATGAATCGAGAAGGGGATCCAGGATTTCACGTATCAGCACCCTAGGTTTTATCATTTCTATAATCCTTTTCTCTTTCCCTGTTGCTGTCGAGATTTTAAAGGGGGATTACGGTTTGAGTTAAAGAGAGCAGGCGATGCGAGCCTACCACACAAAGTTGTTAAATCTCAGAGGCCTGAGATTTCTTGGCTCCTTTCAAGTTTTGGAAGCCGTGCACTCCTAGGGAATGCTATTAGGAACTGGCTTCATGGAGAAAATGTAGCTTTGGGGCAGTTAGCTTTTGAAGCTGGGAGAGGATAATAGGTTGGCGGACGTGAGTGGGGAAGTGTCTGCGGGTTTAGAAAATAAAGGGCGTGAGGAGGGTGGCGGTGGTGTGCGGGTCTTACCGTAATAGTTCTTTAGCAGGACCAAGTGGTTCTCCAGATCGAGTTCAATTTTCCGCTGAGTGCGTTTTCTGTTTTGACAAAGCCTGGGCACCCTCTCCCGGAGCGTGCGTCTCTCTGTGCCCTGATTGCGGGGGGCTGTGCTGTTAACTTGGCCAACGGCCCCTTTGGACCCGAAAGGACTGGTTTAATTTACATCAGATTGTATAGGTTTAGGGCTTGGCAAAACAAAAACAAAAACAAAAACCAACCTGCAGTGGCTCTTCTCTCTCCACCTCACCCTGTTAGAGGTCCCGTATCCAGGGAATGAATCCTAACACGAGTTACATACACGTGGAAGCAAACCTCAGGTAGCAGGGTGGAAAGGGGAGGAAGAGCTGTCACATCTGTGCCTTCCTGAGTGGGAAGTTCAAATCTGGGCTTTGGCAGAGTAGGACACAGGCGAGGAGGAGGGGCGGCAGCGCTAGGAGCTCCTTTGGGGAGGGCGTTCCGGGACAGGGTCACCCACTCGGGAGGTGGTGGCCCTGGAACACCGGAGCGGGCCGCACCTGCGGCTCTGTGCAGACTAATGTTTCTTTTGCTTAATGGGCATTGAGTCACCTTGTGAAACGTCCTTCCTAATAGGGAGGTGGACTTATTCCTGCCCCAAAGCTACTGGGAGCCTGTTTAGGAAGACGCTCCCCTCACACACACCCCTCCACCGCTGATGAACAGCGTTGCTGTCACTCGGTTAAGCAACTTGCCAGGGGGGAGGAAGTCACCTTGCTGGGAGTCCTCTACCTGAGGACTGAGTTTAGAGGAGGGAGAAATCTGAACTGCCCGGTGATTGGCATGCACAGTGGCGATGCTATGGGGGTACTTAGGAGTGCCCTTGGAGGGAGACCTGGTTCTTGACCTCAAGGAACACCAGCCAGTGGCTCTTCCCTCCATGTGCTTTCGTGTGCCGTCTGTTTGTTCTGGTGAGATCTTGCTGGTACCCTCAGAGTGCCTAAGTAGGCTCGTTGCTGATCGCACTGTATTGAATCTTGCTAGAACCTTGTGAATGTGCTCGCTGGGCAGTCGTGGAGGCTCCCTGTGCCACATGTGTATGTGGGGGGTGGGGGCATCCAAATGGCTTTGAGTGTCAGTTCCCGTGTCAGTCGGAATTCTGTGCTAACAGAGCGCATCTGCTCTGTATTTTACAGATGAGGACGTTTGAGTCCCAGAGAGGAAACGATTTGCCCCTTTCCCTGAGGTAAGCCGGCAGGGTCGCTCCCGAAATCTAGGTCTGCAGATTCAGCCCAGCGCCCTTCCCTGAACGTCATACAGCTCCTGTCACGATCTTGAGATTTGTTGAAGCCACAGGACTGCGTGATGGTTGTACATATGTGGATTTCAGTGCCCCAGTGGCATGGACCCCTCTGTCAGTCTACGGCCCGAGCCTGGTTCCACGACATGTGGCGAATGGCCACTCGTGTGGTCTCAGAACTGGGTGCCTGAGGATGTCCCGATCCCCTGGGATAGTGCCTTCTGCTGCACCCTGTGTTGTCTTTTCCTCTTGGGGCCCTGCGGTTCCCGTGTGGAGGCAGGCAGCCCCATGCGGGGCTGAATTTCAGCCCCATGAAGGGCATTAGCATAGACACCATACATTCTTGAAGAGCCAGGATGTAGTTTTCAGGTGGATATACTTCCGTTTTAAGAACACTTGCTTTGACATGCTCTGAGATCAAGAAAGGGGCACTGCCTGTGTCTCCAGAGGATCCCCTTGGTGCTTTCTCTGGGTTAGAACTGGTCTCAAGAAATGGCTTTGCCCTGCAAGCTTCTAACATCTCTTCCCTTATTGGCTGGCAGCTTTTGTGCAATGGATTTTACTGATAAGCTACTAAATTTAAATCTGGCGATTACACGGTGTGAATTACTTCAGGGAACTTCCTCGATTTTAGGCCAGGACTGCAATCAAGCCCCAGGCTGTCAGGATTTGGAGTTTTTCCAGTCGTGGTGATGGCTCACCCTCCATACGCTCTTATTTCGGTACACAGTACAGAACGGATCAGGATAATTCACTGGATTTAGGGATCCGAATAGTTAAACGATCACTCGTCACGGGACGTGTGCTGGAGTTCAGCTAGCCTCATTCACATCTCCTCCTGATTTTGTGCCTTGGCCCCTTCTTAGAGAAGAACTACTCCATTTCCTAACTTCTCAAGGGGCCAACCAGAGGTTGCTTTTTTTTTTTTTTTTTTTTTTTTTTTTTTTTTTCCTCCTGTGTGCCAAATTTCTCGCAGCCCTTTTCTCAGGAATACCCTACTCTGTTTGGGCTGCCACAGGCGTTTTAGCTTCACTGTTGGTCTTGTTGATTTTCCGGTATTGGCTTTTCTCCTGCTGCCTCTGGGGTTCCTCATTTTCTTCTCTGCCCCCTTGGTCTCAGGTACTGGTTGTTCTTTTGGCTTTATTGCCTATTAGAAGTACGGGCAGGTGGCAATTGCTACACTTTGACCTCTGGTTCTTCTTCCCCTGGAGGGCTGGTGTTAAAGAGGCCAGAAAGGCAGAGAGCTGGGAACAGGAGGGAGAGGAGCCCAAGAAAGCCTGCTGATTGCTCCTTAATGTAGCCAGATGTTAAGTACTAGGAGAAGAGTAAATGAAAGCAGGCTTTCTCTCTGTCCCTACAAAGCCCTTCTCTTTGTCACTTGCCTTGACCCCTTAGCTACTCTTTACTTTCTGGGTTCTACAAATGACTAGCATTTATTACCTCAGGTACATACGGAATTAGAAATGCCTCTGTAGGCTGGTCCGGAAACCTAATCACTTTGATGACTGTTACTATGACAAGCTGTGCTGTGAGTTTTGGGTAAATTTCGAGCATTCCTTAGGCGTATGAGCCATCTGCATGTTGAGGTAAGTAGATCGATCCTTTGTTGCTCGGTCTTTTTAAAGCTGGTAGTTCACTTTAGAATCTAAAGTTATAATGACAGATAGTTTTGAAGGTATCTGAATGGGCGAAGAGCCTACTCTTTTTTGGCATTAAATCTCATTTGTTACCTCCACACGCTTCTGAGAGGTCTACATTTTCCTTTCCGTCAGTGTCTTTCAGAGGATTGTGTTTTGGTCTCGGGATAATTGTGCTTTAAGAATACAGCATATGGTTGGGGACTTGCTTTTAAAGTATTATACAGAGTTTTCTCATTTTAGAATAGTTTTTTGTTCCCCCTTGGCTGACTTGACTAAATACCGTAAACTCAAGAAGCACTCCATGGGTGCAGGTCTGGTATCGATTATCATTAATTCTTCCCTTTATGACTTTGCCACTTAAATACACATTTAGAAACAAACCAAATAAACATTAAATAGCATAAGTAGATTTTTGACTTGGGTGGTCCAGTGAGTTTCAACATGTGCTTATGCTTTGAAAGGTGGTTATGAAAACATTATATTTAAGCAACCCATTAAAAGATTGCAATGGATTTATTTTGAAATGTATTAATACAGATATATTTAAAAAGAAATCTTGGATTATTTATAACTTCTGTACAAAGTAGCTAAAAAAAGGTAAATTTTTGCCCATATAAGGGGTTAGTCACTGTATTTCAGCTTGGCTGGTATAACCTGATGGGTTTCCAAAGGCACGCCATTGGGCAAGACACATGACTTCCTAGGTTCTCGTTGTTTCATTAATGACAGATGAGATAAACTAGTTGGCTCTTAAGCTTTTCTGAAACTCTAGGATGCCGCAATTCTGTGACTTTAAAAGTTGATATTTAAAAGAATCCCATGAAGCAGAAAATACAGTATTTACTCCACAATATACATGGAGAGATGGCACGTTCTGGAATGATCAATAAAGGTCTAAAAATAGCCTATAATCCTAAGCCTTCTTTAAAAAGTCAGTCTTTATTCGTGGCCTTGTTTAGTGAACTGTGCACACTGTTGGGAAAATAGATGGGGCATCTGGAAAAAATACTAAAATATTTATGGGCAGAGACTATACCTCAACACCTTAAATAACTTGTATTTCTTTCTATGTGTGGTGATACTGCCATCAAATGCAAGGTCAACTATGTGAATCAGCCCCATTAGAATAACTTTGGATTTGGGCCAGTGGTGTTCTGTTGGTTTCTGGATTGTGTGTTAAAACTTGGAGCTTGGAGAGGAAAGCTTTTACTCCTACAGGTTGGCATTTTGCTTGCAACTCCCCAGAACAGAAAGGAGTCCTCCTTTTTGTTTCTGTTTGTCTTCCACACCTGGTGGTGATCATTGTTGTTGCCTTCTGGTGATCCATTTCCCCACCTTGCAGTAGGAGGGTTTTTTTGTGTGTGTGGGTTGGGGGGGGGGGGCGGTAATTAGTTGTCTAAGTTAATTCTCTTAAGGATTCTTGACTGGTTTCCTTGAGGAAGAATTGGGGATTAGGGAGTGATCTCCTAAAACCATTGTAGAGAATGTGTTGTATGAAGTCCATTAAATGTTTAAAAAAAAAAAAAAAAAAGGCCCTGTAATGTAACCTGTTCGCAAAATCAGACAGTGGCTCCTGTAAGCAGAGCCTGGGGCAAGCCATTTTGATTTGTCACAGAGGTGGCTCTTGGGCAAATGCTAATGGCACATGAAGGCAGAGTGACCACAGTGTGTAGTGTAGGTTCCTTTGATCACTCGTAACTGGTTTTAATATTATACCAGCATTTTATCAGAAACCAAAATATTTCTCCGTGTTCTAACCCTGGCTATTGTGTCTTTTTCCTCCCGCTCTGAACCTGTAGAAGGCTGGCTGTTGTGTCAATATCGCATGTCAGCAAGTCTCTTAAGAAAAACTGTAGCCCTAAGGACTTAAGAGCATTTGATTCCCATTTGTCCCAGGATGCTGGGGGGGGTGGGGGCAGAGGTCATCTCTTGATACCCCTGGACCCTACTCAGTGCTTGGTATATGGTGGGGATCTCCTGTTGGGCAGGGCTTCTGAGGACCCTGCAAGAATCTTCCATTAGAATCTTAAACTGCCTAACATCTAATTGATCATGGAAGACAGAACAAAATGAACTTGGTTCCTTTTGTCCTTCTGTTGTTCCTTCAGAAATGAGGGTCCCCCCGCCCTTTACAAACCAGTATAATCCTATAAATGCAGAGTTAAAGTTTATCCGTTAATATTCATGCTTAGCAATAGTTGATAAAAAACAAACATCCTACCTCTCAGTAATAGGCTAGTGAAGTATGATTAAATTTTTAGAAATCGAAGAGGCAAAAGAAAGTGTAGATGCCTTGATAGGCTCATAAGTTGCTTACAGTGGAAGAGAGTCTGACCACATCTATGCTGGCTGTTTTTCTGGGGGATGCTTGGGCTGCTGGAGATACATGGATTTGTTCCTATCTCTACTTATAATGTGGCCGTTTAGGTCTTTACTGTGAGTTCTGTGGCCATATCTTTGCCACCTTCTAGCTTGGCTTGATATTTTGAGACTTGTCGAGGGTTTCCCATTCCACCATCTAGGCCTCCTGTCTTCTGATCGTTGCACTTGCCGCCTCTGTGCTGGCAGTGATGTTGGAGGCACAGGTCTGTGCAGCTATTTCTATGCCCAAGCTTCCCTGGTGCTCAGAGGCAGAACCTGTGTTTGTCAGTTGGTGGTTTAGATGAGTTACAGGTAAAACACGATGCAAGTCTCTGTCTAGATGCTTATCTTTTGCCCCAGCAGAAGGAGACAGAGAGGGAGATAAATGTTTGGCAGCCTTTGTTTAAAAAAGGAGCTGCTGGTGTCTAGAACAATCCCAGCCTCTAAAACATAATATAGGGCTTTGGAGGTGGGGGAAAGACAGCAGAAAGCTTTACACCCGAAGCCTAGTGTTGAGTTAGGGCTCGTAAAATCTGACTATTTCTCAAAGACCAAAACAGGTCATCTTGGAACGTGAAGGTGTTCATTTTATAGAGAGAATGAAATCTTCAGTGCCAGCAAGTCCCAGGATGGGTTCGTAAAGTCACGATAGATGTGAAGCCTCTCGTTCGAAATGCTTCCATTAGTTTCGTGTGCTTAGCACGTTGTAGGATATCCAGAGGAGTCCAAGGGCTGCGTGCAGGTCTGTTGTTATGATAGCAGTGCTTCCTTGATCTGGAACAGATTAAGGCTAAGGGATGGGGTGACTGCTTCTTAGGTCATGCTGAGGCACCCTTGTGAGGGGGAGCAGCCTGGGGGCGGGGGGTGTGCTGGTAGCTGGGCCAGCCTTCGCTTGTAGTTGCCCGGAGTCCGGAAAAACTGCAAGAAGAAATTACTCACAGACTTCTGCCAGCCACCTGCTTCAGATCATGCTGAAGTGACCATGGTAGATCCGTGACCCTCCCTGCCTGCTTCTCAACAAGCCCACAGTTCTGTGAGGAAAAGGACCTGGGTTAGAGGGATTATTCATTTTATGTTAGCCCCACAAGTTCCTCTTTATTATGACCTTTTTAGCCCAATTTAAACTGTTCAGTGAAGAAACTGATATGTAAGCAAAAGTAAGAAGATGAGGTCACTTACCTTAATTTCCTTAAGCCTTTAATCATTGTAAATAAAGATCTGGTTTCTTTGGAGTTTGCAGTGATGTCTTAGTTTTGTGGTGATTGGTGGACTCTTGGCAGATTGAGTCATCGTTTGACTTGAAGATCTAGAATAACATACCATCTGTCAAGAAATGATGACAGTAGTTGGTCTTGACACACCAAAAGTTGCATTTATGAAACAACCTAAGATTTTTTAGTTACCGTAGTACACCTGAAATCATGCCGTTGCTACCCAATGGCCTTTTGAAGGTGGGACTGACTTCCTGTTTCCACGGGGCCCTTGGCCAGTATAGAGGTGAGCACGACACTTGCTTATCCCATAGCTCTTGGCACACAGTAGGCGTTCAGTAAACACTTGATCGGCAGCTGCTGGCAGTTGCGGGCCTCTTGGGTGAATTCTGAGATGGATGGGAGGTGAGGCTGTGTTTTTATTCATCAGCCCGAATTGCACTGCCTGGGCTCCCATGGTACTGTCCTGATAGGATCGTCTTTGGCATTTACTGTTCTTCTGCAGACTCCCCTTAGGGGCGGTGCCTGGCAGCGGTAGAGTCTGAATCTTGCTCCGTGTTGGCCTTCCTCTACGCTGCCGCTCTGAAGGCTTTGTGTGCGCGAGGAAAGTCGTCCCCCTGGCCTGGTCACCCAATTTTGGCAGAGGATCAACGGCTGAGCCTCCAGCCCCGCAGATCTACCACTCAGCTGGTCTCGGGACACCGATGACGTGCAAGCGATCCCCCACGCTAAACTCGAAGATGAGAATTTTTTCTTTGAAATTTAAAAGAAGGATAAAAATGTGGTTGCTTTTCAGCCTAGATTGATGAGCTGGCGTGGGGGGAAGGCCGGCCTTTGAAATCTATAGGCCTCATGTTGCAGGCCTGACCCCGCCGACCCCGGTAGATTAGTAATGGTCTACGCAGCCTGCTCTGTCAGCACGTCTGGCAGGGCACGCACAGATGGTGCCAGTTGGAGAAAATCGCAGCCCAGCGCCGCACCGCAGCCTCGCCTTGGCCGTGCTGCCCGGGGAGGAGGAGCCGAGACCGGGTCCTTTACAGACGTGTTCGTGCCCCGCGCTGCGGACCAGACCTGGGAGGAAGCCGGTCCAGGTTTAGGATGCGTTTGCTGGTCACGAATTCAGTCGTGCTTTCTTGAGCTCGCTCAGGCCTTCTGCCCCGCCGAGCAGCTGGGATTTGTACCGGGTCTGTGGCCTTGGGCTTGTTCGGCAAGGAATTTGAAACTAGAACTGATCTCATTCCAGGGAGTCCAGCATAATGCGATACTTGTTTTCCTACAGTCAGTGAGCCTCAGGAAAATGCGAGTGGGATGCAAGGCGGGGGGCTGGGAAGGGGGAGGCAGGAGTCTTTAGAGTTGGAGTCATCAACCCCCGGGAAAGAAGAATTTCACTGGAGAAAGCCGCTTCCGCGACCGGCTTCTGGGTTGCCGGGTGGTACCCTGCTTTGGTGAACACTCCTGTGTGGCGTCAGCCCTGGAAGTGGGGGCTCTGCTCCCCACAGGTGGGAGGGAAAAGGCCCTCCTTGGCGCGGAGCCATCGACCGGGGGCTGGGCTTCTAAGCACTAGTTCCTTCTAACGAAGGACATAAAATGCATCAGGAGCCTGCTCTTTGGACTTAAACGTTTTATTCTTTGAAAATTCTGCTTGGAGTCGAAAGTCCGGGGTTGAGGGCGCGTACCCTCGGAACGCCCCTCCACCCGAGCCACATCTCAGTAGGTTGAGGGCAGGCTGAAAAAATCCCAGTGTGGAGCAGATGCGCGGGGCCCCATGGCAGGGGCTCGCTCGGTCAGCCTCGGCCTCGGCCCGTTTGTGACTTTGTTTTGTACTCTTTTTGCCAAAACTTCTTCTGGAAATCTCCACCCAGGTTAGTCTGGCTTTGTACGTTGTCACTGCTTAACGGGCTCATTGGGTTCCTCTTGAGTTTGAGGAAGTCTGTTTGATTTCTCGAGTTTTCCTCAGAGATGCCACTGTTGGAAAACGCGAGCCGCTTTTAAGCGTTCACTTCGGAGCGGCGGACCTGGGCTCCACGAAGGCAGTTCGTTTCTTCCTCCCGAAGATGGAAGGACATAGGTCCGCTTCGACACACCTGGTGCTTCCGAAATTGGGCCGTGGGCCGTGGCCCGGAGGGCGGCGTGAAGGAGGGAAAAGGACGTTTGCTAAGTGCCCGCCGTGGGTACCCACATGAGCCTTGCTGGCTGCGGCGCAGAGGGAGGGCCCCTCGGGAAGCCTGCGGACATCTGACGGAGGCGTGGCTCTCCTTGGCCAATCGAGCGCGGCTCAGGCAGGGTAGCTTTATGGACGTGATGGGAGACTGAAGGGGAAAGTCAAGGTTGCCTCCCGAGCGGGAGGCGGGAGAAACCGGGAGATGATGAAGTGGGTTGGCCGGAGGAAGAGGAATTCTGTTTTAAGCCGTCGGTAGTTGGAACGCCCTTAGGTTGTTGGATTTCTGGGTCGGGATTTGGGCACGGAGGTCTGGCCTAGAGAGGCGTTCGGGAGTTAACACGTAGTAATGGTATAAGAGAAGGGGGAGAAATGGGCAAGTCCGGAGAGGACGAAAAGCGAGCTCCCAGTTCTCTTCCCCCTCGGGTGTTTGAGCAGCGACAGGTATTTGCCGAGAGAAGACCGTAACGAAAAGTACTTCGTGATTGTCAGGGTCAGGCTGGTTGTGTATTTGATTGGCAAACTCGTAGGAGTCTTGGCAATGCAGACACAAATTCTTAACCCTGAAGCAGAATCTTGGAGTACTTTGGGCCATTTCACAGATGCTCTACCATTTGAAGTAGATGCCAGAACAAACGAGGAGACGGACGGTGGAGAGGCTGGAGCCCACAAAGCAAGCATCTGCTGGTTATTGAGTTGCAGGAATAGCAGAGGGACAAGTGGACGGCAGGAGCCAAGAATAAAACCTGGTCAAGAGGCCACATCCACCCAGCTTGGCAGACAGGCCCGGTGGCTTTGGTAATGACACTGGTGCCTGCTGTATGTGAGCCTTTCCACCGAGTTTAAAAAAGGCTTTCCTCTAACTACCGGGTCGCCCAGAAGTTGGGCTCCTTCTGCCCTTGGTGGTTTTCTTCCTGTGGAATCAGTGCTGTGTCTGCTGACTCCACCATCGTACTTGTGGTCCTGCCCCGAGCGCCTAGGAGGTTTGTGAGGACATGCCCTTGTGGACGAGCCCAGCAGAAACCACATGACTTCACGGCTAGACTGGCACACGTGGACTTGACCAAAGCTTTGTCGCTTTGTCTTTTTCGATTTCTCTCCCCGGCCCCTCCCTTTTTGTTCTCTCAGTACTCTTGGCATAAATAATATGTAATTAAAATCATTAGAAATTTCATGGCAAGGCTTACTACCAGTGGTGAGGGATTATTAACACCGGAACTTCCTTTGGATTAATACTTACATTTTGACTAGAACTCCCTTTTTTATACCCACATTCACCACCAATTCTATTTTAAGTATTCTAACTCTGGGAATGACATAGGAAGGAAAATAGACCCACAACTTTGGAGGAAAAAAAATCCAGGAAATAATTTTGTAGGCTTTTCCTTTGTATGCCCCACCATACATGAAGTCCCAGAATAAATATCCGTGAGACTTTTCACTTTCACTCATTTTCTGGGGGTTTGCTTGTGTTGGGTTTTGGGAGAAGAGACCCGTGAGCACTAGTTCCTTCTAACGAAGGACATAAAATGCATCAGGAAGACCGTTTGCTGAGACTAGGATATCCTAAATATTTGCAGCTGGAATACTTCTGGCATCTGCTGAAGGTTGTGTTTTAAAATGCCATTACGTTGTGCATAAATGTGCTCTTTTTTTGTGTGTGTGCCACTGTGAGCGTTGTTTATTTTTAAGTTCATCCACCTTTATGTAAATAATCAGTGGTAAAAGTTAAGTCCAGCTTTTCCCCTGCACCCCACCTCCCCCCGTGTCTGTCATTTACTGGGCACTGGGCTGCCTTTTGGAACTCAAAGACGTGCATGAAATGGTCTCTGCCCTCAAGGAGCTTAGTGTCCCATAGTGGTGGATGTAGAAATAGATGCTTTTAGTTCAGTGTGGTCAGGGCTGTGGGAGTATACCCCATTCTAGGGGGCACTGTTGGGAACATAGTCTCTTGGAATTAACTGTACCTCATTCTTGAAGATCCAGTCTAGAAAGAGGGGTGGTCTGGGTCTTAAATATCATGGGATAGGCGGATTGCTATGGTTGGTCATCCAGTATCAGCAAGCTCTAAGGTGGGGGGTGGTGGTGTGGCGGTTGGAAAGGCTGGAAAGCAGAGCCAAGGTCAGAGCTTGACCTAGAGTTGACGTTACCTATGAGGGGTGTCGGCTAGTAAATGGTCTCCCGCTGGTATGGAGGATGAGAGGGATTGAGAAAGGGGAGGAGAGCCCGGCTAGGGTGTCCACTTGGGTGGTTGTTGGCAAATCGGATGAAGGCCTGAGTTAAGGCGGGGACCCCGAGCAAACTCATGAAGAGAAAGGTGTCAGAACGATGTGGAGATGAAATTGGTGGGACTTGTTAATTCTTACGGTGCCGTGTTTGTAGGGAGTGGTGGCAGGGGAGGCTTGGGGCTCTCCTCTTGGTAGCTGAAATGATTGGGTAGCCATCACTGTTGGGATTGTGAACAGAAGGGGAAGAGTTCTGTGGGGAGACCAGTTGTGAGTTTGTGTCATTAGTGTTTCTTGAATACTTTAAAAAAAATTTTTTTTAACGTTTATTTTTGAGACAGAGAGAGACAGAGCATGAACGGGGGAGGGGCAGAGAGAGAGGGAGACACAGAATCGGAAGCAGGCTCCAGGCTCTGAGCCATCAGCCCAGAGCCCGACGCGGGGCTCGAACTCGCGGACCACGAGATCGTGACCTGAGCTGAAGTCGGACGCTTAACCGACTGAGCCACCCAGGCGCCCCTCTTGAATACTTTTAAATTACATCTTGGGGGCGCCTGGGTGGCTCAGTTAAGTGTCCGACTCTTGGTTTCAGCTCAGGTCATAATCTCATGGTTCATGGGATCCAGCCCTGCATCAGGCTGTGTGTGGACAGTGCAGATCCTATTGGGATCCTCTTTCCCTTTCTCTCTGCCCCTTGTCTGAGCACACGTGCACGCTCTCTCTCTCAAAATAAAATAAAAAAAAAACCCACTGCATCTTGGATGCTGTTTGACTACTTGATAAAAGTTGAAGTATGTGTTCAAGTCCAGCAGCACTGATTGTGAAAATTGGGGGCTACAGGAATTACTGCATGGAGAGGGCCTTGATGTCTAGACACGTGGATTTAGGAGGATTGGAATTGCCCCATCTCCTATTTTCTACTTGAAAGCTGGTCTTTTAAGCCAGCATAAAGCCCTTAAGCTATGTCTTTGTGAGTTACGTCCAGTTTATGCGTCCTTCTTGCTGTCTCTACTGCCACCACACTTCCTGTGGAGCCTACTCCTGTGATGGTCTGCTCTCCACAGAGCAGGTAGCACGGTCCTTGCAGAACACTAGTCAGATTATCTATCCTCTGCTTAAACGTCTGAAGACTTCTCATTTCACTGGAAGGAAGGGCGTGTACGTGCGCGCACACACACACACACACACACACACACACACACACACCCTGAAGCTGTTGGTTGGGTTCCCCAGGATGTGGACTCAGAGGTTTGAGGAAGGCTCTAGGAAATAACCCCTATGAGGGGTGAGGGAAGTAGGATTGTGTAGAGCAGGAGATGGAGTTTGGATGCAGTTGGAGGAGCAGACACCTGATGTTACGGTGATCTTTGAAGTCGGAATGGCCTTTCAGACCCATTGTCGCTCTCCTTAGTCTATACGTGGCTGGCTATACCCCAGCAGGGGTTTGAAATTCTTGTGGGGCAGTTTCCCTTGTCAGTCCGCTCCTGGAGAAGGACTTAACTGGGGCCCATTGGCAAGGAGCCTTTGCAGGAGTTAGAGGAGTTAAGTGTTTTGGTGCTGGCGGGATTTCTGGACGGTAGACGACAACGTCCACCACGTGCAGCCTGCAAGTCTCTGTGTGGTCTCCCTACTCGTTCCTGCTGCCCCTGTGACCTCATCGTCTATTTTCTCCTTTGCTCACGTCGCTGTAACCACATTGTCCGCGCATCCCTTTGACTTCACATACGTTTAGTTGGTGTTGCCTGCTGGGAAAGTAGACTCCATGACGATGGAGACTGCTGACCGTTTGTGTCCTTTTTTTTTTTTTTTTTTTTATGTTTCTTTTTGAGAGAGAGAGCATGAGTGGGGAGAGGGAGAGAGAGCGTGACAGAGAGAAAGAGACAGGGAAACGCAGAATCTGAAGCAGGCTCCAGGATCTGAGCTGTCAGCACAGAGCCGGACCCTGGGCTCGAAGCCACGAGCCATGAAGATTGTGACCTGAGCTTCGAAGTCAGATGTGAACCGACTGAGCCCCATAGGCGCCCCTGTGTGATTGTTGATGGTGTGTTTTAAAAGATATTTTTGGAAAAGATAGCCTGTTAAGTGCTTTTCCTTTGGAAAAGTAAAGATTCAAAGATGGAGAAGTACAAATGAAATACAATTTAAGGGGTAGTTGATACTGTGGTCTGATTATTTTGGGACTCTTTGAGACGAATTCACATAGAGCATTTTACCGGTGATGGATTTATAAAATAGACTTGATAAACACTAGTTTTCAGCACTACATCTACTGTATGAAATAGCGTGAACCTGTTGTGCCTTTTAAGGGTGTACTACTTTGTCATTGCAATAAAATCTTCTATTGGACAAGCTCCAATTGAAATAAATATTTATCCGAAGGCAGAAATGATGCTATTAATAATTCAGAAGAGTTTTCAATTAAGCATTAACAATATCATTGCCTTTGGCGGCAATCTGCTTGAGCTCATAATATCGAATTATTTTTCTCAATGGAGCTAAAGTTAAACCTCAGATAACCAGAACTCAGGGATTCCACCTTTAAAAAAAATGTTTTTTATGTTTATTTTTGAGAAGGACAGAGCATGAGCTGGGGGACGGGGGGCAGAGAAAGAGGCAGACACGGAATCTGAAGCAGGCTCCAGGCTCTGGGCTGTCAGCACAGAGCCCGACACAGGACTCGAACTCCCAAGCCGTGAGATCATGACCTGAGCCCAAGTTGGACATTTAAGTGACTGAGCCACCCAGGTGCCCCACGAATTCCACCTCTTTAATCAACATGTGCTCTTTGAACATCTGTTAAGAGAAATCTAGGATTGTAAAATAGATTGAGGATTTTTTTTTTAAGTGTCCCTTCCCAGGCATATCTGGTTTTCTGTTGATATTTGGCCCAGTATTCTAGGACCACATCCTCACAGTTGCCTCCATTAAAAATTCTGATTGAAAAGCATCATGAACTACTTGAAAATTCTATCAAAGAAAAATTATGTTCATCACATGGACACATGGGCTAACAAATGCATCTCCTAAAGATGTCAGTGATAGGTGTCCTTCTACCGGATGGGGGAGGGACTTGGATCATCTGTACTGTTCCTGCTCTCGCGGGTCCCCCCGCCCCCATCAGAAGGCTAGCTAATTTTCAGTGAATAAGAAACTCCATTTATTAAAACATCCCATTCAACATAGCGTGTTTAGCGCGTGTGCTTTGGGCCAGAATATAAGATGTGGTGATTGTAGACTTGTGCATGAGTTTTCTTCATTTCCTGAAGCAACAGTTGATGTTTCTGCATTGCAGGTAAAGAGAAAGTGATTCCTCAGGCTCCAGAGGTGTCTAGAATACTTACGTTATTGGGCATACTTCCTTGGTATGTGTGTGTGTGAGGGGGGGGAAACAATAAGAGCGGTGGTACATTCAGATTTTATCTACGTGAACTTTTCTTTTCTGGCTAGGATATATTTGCGTCCATCATCCTTCCAGGTAGACTACTATCACTGTCACTCCTTCGTGTTCACCCCCAATTTTTTAATCAAAAGGCACTTTCCCACCTCAGACACTAATTATTACAATGGCATGATTTGCCAGCCAGACACGACTCAGTAGTGGTATTTGAGCAACAAATCAATGAGCAAATATTGATGCAACAGACTTGCCACATGAGCGTGACACCATCTGGGGTTCTGTACATGATTTACAGTGGAAGACACAGCATCTCTGCCTTTAAGTGGCTCAAAATTAATTAATGGGAGATGGGAAAGAAACAGAAAAATTAACCAAAGCTCCTGAACTCATTTTCACAGTTGCTCATGTACGAGTATCATTCATTCATTTGGTGTTTGCCGATCACTCTTGCTTGCTTGTCAGGAGATGCACTGAGGCTGGGATGAATGGGGAATGTGTGTGCCCTGATCCTCTGGGAGATTACAGATGGGGTATGTTTGACCATATAGTTAGTAAGATGGAGAGAGCATCTTCAGTGATCCAGAAATGAGTGAGGTAATTACATAAACTACTTAGGAGTAAATTGTCAGGAAGGCTTAATATCTAACTGCTGCAGAGAGCACTCTTCATCACTAGTAACAGGTGGATTTGCCTATGGGTCGAGAGAGAGAGAGAGAGAGAGAGAGAGAGAGAGAGAGAGAGAGAGAGAGAGAGTGTGTGTGTGTGTGTGTGTGTAGGCAGTGTTGGCAAGGGAATCCTGTTGAGTTGGGGTCTTTTGTATATTTCCAATGCCTTTTTCAGCAGTACTTGCCTTTTTTTTTTTTTTTTTTTTTTTTTTTTTTGACATGCTGTAATGTTGTTAGAGCATAACGATGCTGGAGCCTGTAGTTCTGGTTTGAGGTCTGACTTTGCAACTTACCAGCTGTGTGAAATTAGACAAGTGACCTAATCTCCTTGAACCTCTACTTAAACAGCTGTAAAGAAGAGACCGAAGCTCTGAACTACCTGCTTCGTGTACTCTTCGAGGGTTCGAGGGAGACCACGTGTAACACGAAAGAAGTTGAAAGGTGACATTGTACGCGTATTTGTTGTTAGTATTGAGTGGTTGTGAAGGATTGATCCCCCTCGAGCGCACCTACCCAACATGGTTTTCAGTGGTTGAAGATAATTGTGGCTGCATTCAAGGGATGTGTTAGTTTGTGGGCTTAGTAGCATTACTGAAAATGTGAGAGCCTTGTCTCATGCCTTTGAGATTGACCAAGGGAAATTAATGAGTCAACTGGTAATTCCAGGCCTCTAAATTTTAACTGAAGTCAGGCTTGGACTTGGACGATTTGAAGGAATTCTGTACAGGCAGGCCATCCATACACATGCTTTCTTTTCAGTTTTATTGAGTAAATTTCTAAGCTATCAAAAGGATGCTCGTCCTGTAATGTGCATCTGTGCAAATGTGACTTGAATGGAAGCCTGATGCAGGCTGGCAATTTCGTGTGTTGTGTTCACTGCTCTAACCCCAGGGCCTGGGGCAGGGCCTGGCCAATAACAGATGCTCGGTGGATTTTCCTTGAACTGTTGGCTCTTTGAAGACTGGTGGTTGTGTTTGAGGCACCCTGTAAGGTGTTTGGTAATAGTGGGAAAGTCCTCTCAGAGTCCATGACCTTAAGGACTCTAGCCTCTAAGAGATAGAAAAATAAACGCAGAATGCAGTTCTCAACGAGTGCTCCAGTAGTGAGCTGGGTGGGGTAGGATAGCAATTGGGAAGACTTCATGGAGGTGTTGGTAATGATTATATTCCATATAATGTGTTCAAGAATGGTGTGTTCAGTTCCAAATTCAGGCAGTAAGAGGGTTCGTGGTTGGTAGAGAATTTAAAAACAATACAACTGACTGAAGGTTGGTTGGCTATTTGAGGACTATGTGGGGAGCAATTGTAAAGTAAGACTGTGAGAAAATATCCTTCCCCCAGGGCTACTTTGGGCCTGCTCCCCACCCATCCCCCCGCACCCCTTCCTGTGCCTCAGCTTCTCTGGGTGGAGTTTGTCCCATTGAGATACTTGAGCTTCGGAGACAATGGTCTCCTTGAGAGAAGAGCCTTCTGGCTTGGTAATGATGATTTTACACAAGTGTTCTATTAAAAAACAAAAAAAAACAAAAAAAAAAAAAAGGAAAAAAACCCTAAACTCTGAACACATATCTACTTCAAGATAACCCTAGTAAAAAGGAAACTGCTATAACTCGCAGAAGTCTGGAAAGTTTTTTTGTTTTTTTTTTGTTTTTTTTGTCTCCTTTAAAAGCAATGTAGTCTTAAAAAAAAAAGTGTACTCGACTTTAAAAATTGATCGTTGCTTGGATCAACCTCACATACCATCAGACCTCTATTATAAAATAAAATGACCTTTGACTTGTTGAAAAATTTTTATAAAGATTTTTGAATTCTATCATTTTCATTTAGAATAGCCAAGATTGATCTACCAGTGGGTTATTGTTACGTGTTAAGTTTTTTGTTTCTGTACTTAAGGAAAAAGGGAATCCTTTTCTCGGATGAGCCAAAGTTCACAACTCAGTGGTCATCATTCACTGCCGAATTTTTATCTTAATATTTGCCATAATTTGGATGTTGTGCATGTTATAGGCTAGTTAAGGATCTGTTCCGGCCCTGCTGCTTTGGGCATATGGAATGAGGTGGCACATGAGTCTCCATATCAATAGCAAACAAAAAGAATTTAAGAAAGCTCTGAATTCCCTAGGACGGATTTGTGTTATTTGAAGCAGTCACTTTTCAAATGGTCCCTAATGGTGTGGTAGCCGTACCCACCAGAGGAGAGTTTTTAGCCAGCGAGTGCTACATCATTGATTATTGTGGACTAAATCATAACAGCCTATGAACGTTCCATTGTGCTGAGCCTAGAACTAATAGGAGAACATCTGTGAGGTCAGATCGGAAGTGGATTTCAGAACGTACTAACCAAAGAAGAGGGAGACGGAAAACATTTACAGACGCCCATGGGTGAAGCAAAGACTTCAAGGGAAGGTAACAAACAACAGAACTGTGTCATTGTGTAACTTCCCAGCCCTTGGGATTTCTTAAGACAGGTTGAAGCTATTGCTAACGTAATTAACTCTTCACCCAAATTTAGCTGACTTGAAGATGCACACACCTTGTGACCTTCCTCAGCTGTTCTCACGAGGGTTTCAAGTACTTAACTCCATTAATGAGAAAATGCAAGAAAATTGTTTGAATATTACATCTCCTTGAAAGCTTCTACTTAGGCTAAGACCCTATGGGGGCAAGAATGACAGCCGGGACACAACAGTCCCGGAGGGGCAGTATCCTGCAGAAATTCCTACAGAATAACCTGGACCCCTCGAGACCATGAGACATGGCAGACGGGACTTGGAGACCCACACAGAAGTACAACAGCGATGGATACGTACTGCTTTAGAGCAGTTAAATGGGGTGCCAGTGGACCCCTCGTTGGCACTGGAAGGAAGGGGACTGTTGGCTAGTTGGGGAACTTGTCTGCATAAAAACTGGCAGCATATCGTAGGGAAAGTGGTTTTGAATGTGAGTACTTAGCTATGCTAAGGTTACGTTACATCTTGAGGTTTATTATGTGCCAAATATTGGACTAGACGTTTGGAGGTGTAAAGTAAGTGAACTAGAATCCTGTCTCCGAGTGACAGCTCTGGAAGATCTGCTTCTGGGAGGCTCTGGAACCTATCACAAGGCCTGGAAAGAACCCTGTGGATGTGTTAAATTAGCTAAAGTTAATCTTACTTACTCAGTCACTTAGTTATCCATTAGCCATTGTTTGGTGGAAAGTTGGGGACGAAAATCTACTTCTTGAGAATGTGATAAGGAAGGGAGTGGTTGGACAAGTGGGAGGATTACCAAGAGCAAACCGTGTCCAGAAAATTGAGGAAGAGATAATTTCCAGAAGGAAAGGGTGGGTCCGATGCATCCCCTTTGACAGAGAATCCAAGTAAGATAAGTCCAGGACACAGGCAGTGATGGGGAGGTAACTGGTGCCTTTCAGGAGATGTGCTTAGGGGGAATGGTGTGGACTGGCTTACAGAAGCTTGAGGAAGACTCTTTTGAAAGAGGAGGGGGGTGCGTGTTTGTGAGAGATAAAGGGGGTGATGTATGAATTCACCATTAATACCGTCAATTTGTAACTGTCCTTGGACAAGTTACTGGATCATTCTGGGCCTCGATTTCCTGGCCTATAAAACAAGGTTGATAGTAGCAGCTAGAGAATAAAATGAGTGTTAATTCATGTTGTTGAGCAACCGGTTTCCAGAACTTTTTCATCTTGCAAAACTGCAACTCGCCACCCATTCAACAGTAACTCCCCGTTTCCTCCACCCCTTCGACCCCTGTTCCTGGGACTTATGTTTAGTGGTCAAACTCGTGGGAGTGGAATCGTACGGTGGTGGTCTTTTTGTGACTCAGCTATTTCACTCAGTATACTGTCCTTATGGTTTCCTTGCGTTGTAGCATGAGTATGGACCTGTCCTCCAAAGGAAGGAGACATTGTTTTGAGGGCTGAACGATACTTCATTGCGTGGATATTACCAGATCGTATTCATCTGTTGGTCTGTTGATGGTTATCTGGGTTGTTTCCACCTTTCTGGCTGTGGTGGCTAATAGTGATACAAACATGGGTGTACAGAGAGCTTTTTCTCTTTTAAGCAAGGGGTGTCGACTTTTCTGCTCCTTGTGAGTCATAGCTGGTGCGAGGGCGGGTGTAGGAACAGGCTATGCATGGGAGATGGAGTGGCTGTCAGAAATGTCTAGAAGCCCACTAATGGAAGGAAACAGAGCTCGGAGACAAAGGTCTTTTTCCTTTAGAACTTAGGGAGTGCTGTTCCCAAGAGTGTCGTGATTGTTGCATTTCTCAGTAGACAACGGAAGGGTCCATCTTCAATTTCTTCTTTAAACTTGAGTGGCTGAGACACCTCAGATGTGTTTCCCATTGTGTTGGTCTATAAAAATGGTTTTCTTTCTTTTTTTTTTTAGTTGTTAAAAATGCTTATTTACTTTTGAGAGAGAGTGCGAGAGGGGATGGGACAGAGAGAGAGGGAGACACAGAATCAGAAGCAGGCTGTGGGCTCTGAGCTGTCAGCATGGAGCCCGATGTGGGGCTCGAACCCACAGACTTGAGAGATCACGACTAAGCCCAAGTTGGCTTCACCAACAGAGCCACCCAGGTGCCCCAAACGTTTTTCTTTATAGTGTTTTTTTTTTTTTTTTTTGGGCAAGACAACGATGATACACCTTCTCGACAGGTGAAGAGAATGTGACAGACCTCCTGCAGTGAGTTCATGGCCAAGCTTGTGTTGCTCTGGCAGGTGGGCCTGGGGTCCCCAACCCCCACTGTGCCATGTCTCTTACTGGTGGCCTCCAGCCTCTCCTATGTACATCTTGCTCCTTTTCTCCCTAATAAATGACATAAGAGCAAAAGTTGCTGTAGTATCTTGTGTTTTGTCTTTACTGAACTTGTAAAAATGTTGCTGTCTACACTCGAAGGGTAATAAACTCTAAGTCTAGAGTCCAGGGAAGGGAGTCCTTTACCTGATCAAAGGTAGAATCCTATTAGCCACATAGTTGATGATTTTCTAGGAGATGCTTCAGGCCGGACATAACTCAGCCACCAGGAAGTAGGATAATCCCTGAGACTGGTAATGTCAAAATTGATTCAACTTTGCCAAGGGTTTCGGAGCAAATGATCTCAGATTTTTCTCGTGTGGCTTGATGTCGAATAAGCTGTGGAGTAGTGAACCAAGTAGATGGGAACCGTCATTTTGGGCTAAAAATGGAGAAGAGGAGAAAAGAAAACCTAAAGGTTAACTTTTTATGGTCTGTTTAGCCATAATGGATGCTTTTTCTCACCTCATCAGATGGTAGATTTGTGACTTGCCCTCCTCCCTCCCACACTGAAATTTGTGGAGAACACCCCCATGTTCTCCTTCCACCCCAGCTTTTAAGGGTCTCCAGCCGTACCTGCAGATGCCCATCCCTGGTTGCCGTCTGCTCTGGGCCACACGCTCACCCCTCGGATCCCTTCTTTTACCTGGTGCCTGTTCGCTGTACAGCCTTAGCTGCCTACAGAAGTGACGGTCTGTTGATGTAGAAAGGGTGTTGGGCAGTTCTGCTCCATCTGTGCCAGAGTAGAGCCTCAGCAGAGCCTTCGTCCCCCTTCTCTGGGGAAACTGAGGCTCTCTGAGCTGGAAGGCAATTGCTTCATGTGAGAACTGAAGGTTCTTCTTAGCAGAGGTTGCTTGACCACTGAACACAGAAGCATCAACTTCGGGAACTTACTGGGGTTCTCATTTCACATTCGGCACGAGAGTCTGCTGGTCCCTGGCCCAGGCGCTTCAGGAGTTTCACTATCAAAATGTGAAATGCTTCTTGGATGTACAGGAAGATGTAGGCCTGCTCTGGCCGGCCGTATGCTCAACCTAATCTTCGAGTTCTGATGGGATGTCCTCCCACTCCAAAAGCTAATATTTGAATGTTTTGATAGGCTTTGAAATGTTGGTCTGCAACCCAAATAGAGAGGTGACTTTGCCAGAATAACAAGTGTGAGAAACCACTGGGTCTGGGGGGTGAAGCCAAGACTCCAAATCGATCGCCAGGACTTTTTTTCAAAAATTGCATAAAAGTCTGCTCTCCGGGTCAACAGAGCAACACTTTTCCTCCATGTTAACAGTTTTGGTGGGTCAAGTTTTAAAAAGATTGTCCCTGCCTTGACTTGGGGTAGAGGATTTTAATTCTGAATCCTGGGATTTTATGAAAGAATGGGAGAAACGGGTGAGGAAACAGAGCAGAGAGGAAGAAGAAGGTATCCTGGGTTAAAGGCAAAGGGTTGCCAGGTACCCAGGACATGGGGGGAGAGAGGGCAGAATGCTAAGCAAGACAACAAGATGCTGCTTTCTCCCACAGATACGTGTTGCTTTTACCTGGTTGATGGTGCAGATGATGAGAAAATCAATCTTGAGAATACGATCCGCTAAAGGAAGCCAGGCCTCAACATTGTTCACTTCAAAATGGACTTAAAAAAAAAAAAAAATCCGTGTGTTCTGATAGGTTTTCCGACTTCCTTCTTGTTTCCTCAGAACTCTAAACTGCCTTTGGTGGTGGCCCGGTCCACACTAGTTACAAGCTTTTCTCCTTAAATAAAACTTTTGATCCATTCCCCACTTGGACTGTGGTTTACCTGCTTAGCAGATGATATCCTTGGGGACTTGATCACAGTATCCCTGTATGAAACAAATTTATGCTAAGGAGTTAATAGGTGTTGTATCCAGGGGATGTGATATGTTCGGCACTAAGCCACGGGTAGGGATTTGGGTATTCTCCCGAGCAGCCTAGAAGAGAGTTCTAGAATAGCAGGGCTTCTTGGTGCTTCTGACATCTTGTACGTATTGGCTGAGTGAGCCATATTTATGTATGTATGGTTCTGGCCATATTTAAATACACTTAATGGAGTAAGAAGTGTTTCCTTTGAACGCATAGTTTTCTGTTACTTGACTTTAGAGATTCGCATTAAATTTTCCAGGTGGAAAAGACCAACAGTGGTGTCTATCTAAAGATCACAAATTGATATATATGTATGGTTTGTTGCTGTCTTGGGGTGAGAGAAGGTTTAAAAAAGAAAAACTCCTGAAGCTGTGATTCTCACAAGCAAGAAAAGCTGGGGCCCAATGATGCCCTGGGGTGAATGAAACTGGCCACATGTTGGCCTTCTCAGGTCACTTGTTGGTTTGGTGATTCCCCCCCCGCCCAAGACATCAAAACTATGTTCTTTCATCAAGACCTCGCCCAGTCAGCAGACCAGGTTTGGTTCTTTTTAGGTGGCATCAGGCTTGGAGTTAGTATGAGTCAGCAAATGGACAACAGCAAATGTTCAGCCACCTTCATGGTGTCAAGCCTAGCAAATTGGCAAATTAGACGAATATGCCAAATGTGTAAACAAGTCTGCCTGAGCCAAGTATTCCAAATGGGGACAGCAGCTGTTGGTTCTGTCTTTAGAAGATCAGAAGGGGCATTTCTATTCTTAATCTGTTATTGCCCTAGGTGGGGAAATGGCAGCTGTAAGATTTATAGATGGACGGCTCTGGGATAACAAATTCCCTCTTTGAACTTTTCAGCTCCAAGAGCTTCTCCTTATCTAACAAGACAGAGATACAGAGACCTATTTATACTTCCTTCTAGAATTCTTGAGCCATTCACAACATCAGTGGTGGGCTTAAATTTTTTTTTTGGGGGGGGTGGGTAATAGATATGAAAGTACCCCTCAGTAAACCATGATCACTTTCAGAAAAGGTTCTCTTCAGCTGCATTTTAAATGCTATTCATACTGGTAACTGGAGTACAAAACTCGTAAGAGTCACACTTTTTTGCAGTCTGAGCTTAATTAGACCTAAGCGATGCCTGCAGGGTAATGGAAAACTCAACTCCCTCCTCTCTCCCTCCTTCCCACCAATTCTTTGAGTCTGTATACTCTGCCTCCTAACCCTGTTCCCCAAACTTCCCCTTTAAAAAGTTATAAAGACAGTAACCACCTTCCAAGGAATAAGACTGTCTAATGGAAGGAGTATCTGTGATTCATTACTTAGTGCTGAACTTGATGGGGGGAACCTTTCCTGGTAAATCAATAAAACCAGTCTTATATCTGGCTCCCGATAACCAAGTGGCAGGTTGAAGGGACTTGTGACCTCGTGGGTCATCTGCTTTGATCAAGAGATATTGGTAAACCACTTGGTCTATGAATCTTTTCTGTAATTCCATAGCGTCAGGACATTTCCATGGATATTTTATTTATACAGAGTAACAAAACCGAAATCTCAAACCACCGTTTATAAAACCCACAAAGTGCTGGGCTATCATTTGGGCTGTGGACTCTAAGCTCTTTCCTGGTTGTGTTTTGCGTGGTGGGTGACTGTGTGTCTGATGGGGATGCATTTTAAAGGCAAGACCGATGTAAGGATATAATTTAGTGATGTTTTGCTGAGTGCCCACCTCTGCATGTCTTTTCACATATTTTACTTTTTTAACAATATTTAGGTAAACTTTGCCTACTTGAGGCAGGCCCAACAACTTTGGGACTGTTGCAAACCT
This sequence comes from Panthera leo, assembly GCF_018350215.1. Lineage (NCBI taxonomy): Eukaryota > Metazoa > Chordata > Mammalia > Carnivora > Felidae > Panthera > Panthera leo. The sequence goes on along the minus strand of NC_056683.1, from coordinate 7,566,097 downwards.
ACGTAATCAATGTATGTCTCTTATGGCATTAGCCATTCTTGGTAAAATTTAGGACTGCTTTGTTGACTATGTAGGACTCTGTGTGTACTTAACACATGAGCCAACTAAATGCCATTAACTGAGCTGTCCTTACTTTGGCTTATGCCCGGCCCCAAAGTTAAGTTTTCATATCGAAATCTAGCTTTAACTACTACTTTAAAATCTATGCCTTTTAATTTTAGATACCAAATATGGCAGAGTTATTCAGGTGGCCAAGTAGACTTTTTCTGACCTTGAATGTGGTTTACTGGTATTACATTAAAAAAAAAAAAAAAAGTCAGTATTTGCCGTTTTAGGATAGCATAAGCCTGTGAGATTTTCCAAAGATCATTTTTAAAGTCTGACATGCAGCTGCTTGACATCTACATTTTTAGCCAAAAGGCGTCTTCCTTGCATTTGGATTTAAGTGACCCAGGCATGCAGTGCAGGGAATAGTTGGCTGTGGGTTAATCTTTGGACACTTCATATCTGACAGGCACCAGCATCTGTGGTTTATATTGCATTGTTCTTTAGATCTAGAAATAACATTCTCCTGAACCCGATGACAGTCAGGGGAATGTTTACTGAGATTGGTTTTCTTCCATTTGCATGGTTTAAAGCTGGAGGTAAAACAGAACACAACTGTGATTAAAAAAAAAAAAAAAAAAAAAAAAAAAAAAAGTCATTCAAAAAATAATTCTTGCCACTAGTCCGGTTGAAATAATCCCAGGAACTCGTGTTTTGTGGTGGATTGTTTATCAAGATGGATTCTTTTGTTGAGTAATACATTGTATCCATGTACTTGAACATGGATGCCAGCTCTGTGTTAACATAGGCTTATTAGAGAAAGTGTATTTTTGTCTGCATATACATGCAAGCAAAGGCATTATTAGTGTTTTTCAACAGCACAACCAAAAAGTCAAAGGAGATACTTTCGTTTTAATATCATGTTAATGGAGTGTGGATAAGAGGCTCCTTTGTCGAAAGTTGAGCTGACCACATTTCATTTAAATTCAGTCAAAGAGCTTTTGGCCCTACAATGTAGGGCATATAATCTTATTAGAAAGCTCTTTAAAATCAATGAAAAATAAAACAACCCTTAAAAGTGGTAGCACCGAGTTCATTCTTGAAAAAACAAAATCTATTTTCAATTACAGTACTCTTTTAAGTGTACCACGGTGGTTTTTATTTAAAAAATGCTTTCATCCAATATATTTGCTGCTGCCCTTCTTTGTTCTCAAAAGAAATTCCTTTTCTCAGCCATTTCAGAGCTAATCCTTGGGGCAGCCATTTTGCTGAGAAGCAGTTACAGAAGCCGTCTGTCAGCCCGGTCTGGTTCTTGCCGAGTGTCTATATGCATCCCTAAATGCCTGATGTGAGCTTCAGTTCCACATTTTTTGAATGAAATAAAATTAAGGTCAGAAAGTCAGATATAAAAAATCTTGCAGACAGAGCTCTCATTAACATCTACTCATCAATCTCTAATCTAGGAGCTGGGAGACCATTGTACTGTTACCATACTGATACTGAGCTGATAGAAAATTTGATGAAACACACTGGCAGTTGTGAGGGGCAGCTGATAATAAATGGGACAAACTCAACAAGAAAGTTCAGTAAAATCTGCAGGAGGTGTTTTCTGTCCTTTGGCCCTGTTCCGTTGGCTGTTGGCTTTTGCTTGGCAAGAGGAAAGCATTGTTCTTACTTTCCCAACCAGAGAGATTTTAATGTGCTTAAACGTATTGGCTGTGCTCTTCTCTCACTGCCTTTCCCCAGCGAGACAGATAAATAAAAGCAATGAGCTGGTGTGTTGAATAGGAAAACCCACACAAACTTATAAAAGTCCCAGAAACCTGAAAAGTTTTTTTGTTTTTTCCATACTCCAAATAAAAGCCGCCTCTTTGATTATTGAAAACTTCTTTCTGTTCAAGGCGTGGTAAATATAAATGGGCAACTAGTCTTAGAAAACAGGTTCGCGTCAATTATTTTTCTGTAGAATTGATACTGTGTTTTGATTCTTAACCGCTTCTATGTGAATTTAAGAGTTCTTCTGTGTAATTAGGTAGCCTCTTAAAACTTACGATTGGTCATGTTTCTGCCTTGCCAAATTTATGAGAAGAAAGTCATGCTAACAACAGGGCCAATTCCACTAATTAAAGTCATGCCTAAGTGGGTTAACATGATATAGATGTTTGCTTTTAATAGAGCTTAGGAAGGGTACTGAGTCCTGAAATGTTCTGTTTGGAAAGCTTTGCTCTATAAAACTTGCCTTTAACACAGCTGATGACTCTGAATTACAATGATAGACTTGCTGGTGTGATGTCTTTTTTGAGAAGAAACCACACCAGTTTGCCTGAGTATTCTTATTTTTCAGGTATGAAGATGCCTGTCTTCTGGGCATGGCATTTCTGTCTACCTGTCTCATCTGCTGTGTTTTAGGTGTGAATCATGGTGCCACAGTGAAAGACAGATTGATGGCTTGGAGGGGCATTTGTGTGTATGATTAAGGGTTGTAAGTGCTGGACTCGCAAGATTTACCTCCTTCCTGTTCCATTGGGGATCGTGGAGGAACGTGAGTAATGGGATAGTCGATAACACCGCAGGCCCTTCATGAAGAGACCTCTAGTCAAAACAGGAAGATAACAACTCAGAAGATTTCAAATAGAATAAAATTTTTGCTACTCTCTGGACATACCATTTCAGTGCAAACTCCGAAACTCTGGAAGTCTTGAGAATTTCCCTGTCTTCCTCCTTTTTCAAGATTTCCATTAAAAAGGCTAGTGTGCCAATACTGGTTAAATTATGTAGGTACTCTCAAATTCGGTGTACCTTTGCCCCATGCTTTTTATTTTTTGATATTCTTAGGTTGTTGAGATGTCAAGGAAATGCAGTGCCCTAGTTATAGAACGTGAGGAATTTTTGTGAGTTCTTATTGAATGTTGGAAGTGTAATGACATATTTTAGTACTGTTATCTTTTTTTGGAGCTTACCAATAATTAGCCTGCGTTTTTTAGAATCTTTCATTTTTATTTCCATGTACTTCAGTCTGGTTTTGAAGTGATGAATCAGGGGATTGGGTGGATAGAGTTTATTCCCAACTGGGTGGGGGTGTGTGTGTGTGTGTGTGTGTGTGTGTGTGTGTGTGAGATATGTATATTTAGGGCAAAAGGGCTTAACTAGTCTTGGAGAAGCTTTATCCTTTTTTTTTTTTTTTTTTTTTTTTTAAATTACAAGCAAATACAGAAGTAGAATGGGGCATCTGGTAATGTTCAAATGGCTTATTTCATCACCAGTGACTCTAGATACAGGCTTCTGTGCTTTGTTTATTTTCATGTTCTTTACAAGTGGCAGATGGTGCATTGAGAACAGAAATCATCCCCAAATTAAGGTATATTCTCACTTTGGAGTTGCTTATTTCTGAGAGATTTCAGGTACAGCATACTGTGATGGGATCTTCTGACTCGTTGGTGACATTAAATTCATGCAAAGTGAATACCACAAGTGATAATTTTGTTAAAAATACTAATTTTACATTTGACTTTGGAATGTCTTAGTAGTTGGCGGTATAGAGTTCTTATATTAATGATTGAGGTAAAACGGGAAGAGTTCCAAGCTCTTCGTTTTCTCCGATCTGCCCGAGGTGACTAACACATTCCCATAAATAACTGGTACCCTTTTGAACTGACGTTCAGGTTCATGAGCTATAAATATTGATGGCCTTGGACATTCCTTGGTATGTACATGGTTCAGGAGGCACAGTGTCTCCAGATAACTGAAAGCAGGTGAGCGGGTGGGTTGACAGCTGTGGGCTCTCACTGATTCCCATAATTCAAGGGGACCCTTGTTAGAACCCTGTCTCTAAACTTTGTGAAGGTGGAATGTCTACTGAGCAAAGTAAACCACAAGTTCAGGGCTTCTGGTCATTTCTGTAGCTAAATCTCTTGGGGTTGGACCCATGTTACTCTGGTCTTCTACTATGATGTTTTCCAGGACAAAGAATAAATGAGTTGGTCCCGTCACTTCTTTTCAAGACGACTTTTCAGGACGACTACCAGGGTGCTACTGAGTAGTAGCTAAGTTCTCTGGAGCTGGAGTTCTCAGGTTCAAATTTTGGCTCTACTGCTTATTAGCCATGTCACCTTAGGCAAATTATTTGACCTCTCAGCCTTCATTTCTCCAACTACAAACTGGGGACAATAATGTATTAACATTTAATGACCAATATCCAGTTGGGACTTAGCACTTCAGTGAAGATGTCTTCAGTGTCCATCATTAATGAGCTTCCATGTATCTTGTGCCCATGGAGTTGACCCACAAAGCTGAAAAGTCCTGTTGGGCGGTGGGGGGGGGGTGTTCTCTCTTGGGACGCCTGGGTGGCTCAGTTGGTTAAGCGTTGGACTCTTGGTTTCAGCTCAGGTCATTTTGTGAATTCCAGCCCTGTGTCAGGTTCTGTGCTGACAGCTTCAGGAGCCTGCTTGGGGTCTTCCCTCTCATTCCCCGCCCCCCGCCTTTCTCTTCCCCCTCTCCCCCCTCCATCTGTCTCCCTCCCTCCCTCTCTCAAATAAACTTTAAAAAAAATAAAATCTCTTTGCAGGTTCACCCTCCTGAAGTATGTATTTTGTTTCATGAAAACCATTTATTAAAAACAAACAAAAAAGGATCTAGCACACTGACTTGGCAAAAAAATGGCCCAACAAGTTTTATGTTGCTACTGGTTTTAAAGTAATTTTTCTGGTTTTATGCAATGTGTGTATTAGAAATGGGAATATTAGAAAACTTGGTTCATTGTATTGTCAAGCATTATTGGTAGCCTTAATTTATACATCCATTGTGCTGCAATTTTGGTTGCAAACTAGGCCCTGCAGGGATCATTATAGCACTTGAGGGGATCGAATTACTGCACTCTGTTGTGGGCACTTTTTTCACTAAGAAGTATGGGCATCATGAGATGGTACTTACCCATCTGTCTGTTGAAGCATTTATATGTCTATTACCTGAGCACTTACGTGTGCCACTGGGGGGGGGGGGGAGAGGGTGCTTAAAATGGAAAAGAGAGAAAAATTGAAAATAAAATACCATGATGGAAATAAGAGAAGCCTCTCGAAAAGAGTACCTAAACTGTTGTTAAAGACAGCTTGAATAGCCAGTAGCAAAACCATTCACTATTGTCTTGAAAACAAAGCCCAATCCACAGAGTGGAATCTGAAGTGCCAATCTGGAAATTTTCCAGGAAAGTCAAGCCATGCAAGCTTCTAGATCTCAAATTCAAGGGGAAAAAAACCCAACCCAATTTACAAAGTAACTTCTTACATTGATTGTGTGCTGTCAGTGTTTGGGTAGTTCTTGAGACATTAACTGATTAAATTCTTCAGTATATGTGGTCATAATTACGGCCTCCTCTGTTTGGAGCTTCTAGGTTTGTGTTATTGACACAGGAGACATTCACTAAATGAGGAGGAGGGAACAGAATGGAACATTTTGCCCCCAGCTCGATCTTTTTTTCAAAAAAAAGAACAGAGAGGTGTTGAATTCAAGTGAAATCTTACTTACTGATTGCCTGTGCTTTATAGCATTTAATAAACTGTACTATCACTTAAAAACACTTAAAGATACTTTAAAATTGGTAGTGAAATAAAACTTGTTAAACCGTTTGTGTAAAGTCTGTGCTATATTCTCATTCCCCTCCTTCTCCCCCCCCCCCCCCCCCCCCCCCCAGTATATTAATTAAACACTCCTTCTGCCTAAGTTTCCATTTCTGGTCGCATCAGATAAAAATACTCTGCCCTGGTGGGGAGGGATGATTTCAGGTTCACCACTGGGCTCCTTGCCCGCTATTGTGTACTGTGCTGTGGGCCTTAACACTTTGGAATTCCCTTGGAACGTAAGACAAAGTGTCCTCTCCAACAGCACCCCTCCCCCCCCCCCCCCGCCCCGCCCCCATCAGTTGTCCTAAGTTTTCCCCTAGGCGGCCCCCACCCCTTAAGGACACTGCTCTTTCACCATATGGTTAAACACGGGGGTCTGGTCTTCCATGGTTCTTTGTGTCTGTGAATGCTTGAACGCCTTGTGGGCTAATGACTTGGGAGGATTTCGGGGGTGATAGGACTGCAGAGATAGACTCTAACATTTTATAGATGGCAGAAACCGAGGCCCAGAGAGGTGAAGAAATTTGCCCGAGACCATTCAGCCAGCCAGAATCAGGGCGATGCTTAAAATGAGTACCATTTTGATTTTTCCACTGAGCCCTGTCAGGAGGAAAGGTACACACTAGGATGCTGGGCTCTGTCATGGTTAAGGGGTTTGCAGCAGACTGAGGGATGAATGAAGAAGGGTGTGAAGATAGAAGAAAGAAAAAAGGGTTTGCTTGAGGTTGTATTGAAGGGATACCCTTTGGCAAGGAAGCAAGAATATTCTTTCTCTGATATTATAAGGGGAAAGGAAGAGAGTAAAAACACGACGAATATCAGACATTTTTAGTGGTTGTTTACCTTCTCCTGAACCTGGAACAAGGAAGATTTATTCATGAGATGATTAAGGGGAATGGAGTCTGGACAATTTGTGGCTCTACCTTCTTGCCTCCTTTGGTCCCTGCTACTTTTGGCCAGAAGAGAAAGCAAGGAAAACGCTTTTTCCAGATCTGATAAATGCAGAGATCTCAAGGCAAACCCTTGGTTGGCTCCCATCCTGGGGTAAAGCCATACTATCTGATATTAGCTGGCTTTGTGTCACCGTGTCAACCAAAATAGAAGGTGTGTTGCCATGATTTTTTTCCAGCCATCTCTGGGGTCAGCAGGAGGGAGCTCTTGGGGTAAGTATATAGTCTGTTGTCATTCAGAGGCTTAGCCTGTCCGTGAGCGTGTGTCTTAGCCTTTTCAATGGGTAGTTTTAAATGCATGTGGGAAACCTGACTTTGAGTTGTAACCGGGGGTATGGCTTTGGCCTGATCTGTGCTTTCTCACGTTCTTAAATTCACTCTTGTCTGGGCAAGTGTGGAGGTCTGGTGTTCTGGTTTCCAGGAGTCTATTTTGGTGATTGTTTGAGGAACCTGGGGGAAAGACTTAGCTGAGTTGGACAAGAAATCTCTAAACAGATAACCATTGGTGGTGCCTTATACAATCAAAGCAATAACTGTGTGTTAAATGTATGTACCTGAGGAAAACGCTTACGATAACAACCAAGGGTTATTGAGTGCTTACTATGTGCCATGAACCATTCTAATTACTTGACGCATCTTCACAAGACCTGAATTGTGAAAATGCACGTACCTCCCATGCTTGTGTAAGAGCTTGCAAAGTGATAGAGGAGTGTTTATATAAACCAAATCCAAAACGTGTTTGTGACTCGAGTGGAAGCAGATTTCAAGGAGAAGCATGCTGACGATCATTTGGGTTATTCTACAATTGAACGCCTCCTGGCATCATAATGGCAACCTAGGGAGACTTGACTGTGTTAAAAGGGAAACGAGAACCAGAAGAGAATTGACTGACCCATATCTGTGTGCCACAGTGGGTGTGTGAAGCGGCACCAGGAACTCCATGGATGGGGGTTGGCAGCAGCAAGAACGGGTCGTGTGGGCCACAGCTCAAGTGACATCATTGGTGTCTCAGCAGCTAAATTCGTACATTGGGCATCGGCACCTTTGACATTGGTTCTCCTAGGCAGATAACGCTGCAGGGGACTGAACAAGAGAGGAGGGAGGTGGCAGATACCACGTGACGGATGAGAAGACGGTGTTGCTGAGCTCCTCATCTCCTGGGGGGGTCCGTGACACATACATGGCGAGGGTGCCCGGGACAGGAGGAATAATTAAAGAGAAAGGAAATCCTTAGTGGTAATTCTGCACTTGAGTTTGGGGTGTGCTTTGGGGAGCTTTATGAAGCCCAGAAAGTACCATCTAGCAGGTGTGTGTGCCTCAGTATTGGCATATGGTGATAGTAAGAGAAATGACCTTTTTTTTTTTTTTTTTTTTTTTTTGGCTTTGTCTTAAGTTAACATAAGTAAGGTGCTCACAGCAGAGCCTGTGAGCCATTATCTAAGTGCTAGATCGAGTGATGAAGAAAGAATAGCCGTCTGTTCTTTAGATTAAACGGGAGGAGGCATAAGCCACCACACCTAGAATCCAGGGAGGTTTTGTTTTCCTCCTCAAGGAAACTTATCTTCTTGAGGAGTTAATTACTTTGACAATCCTGCATATCTTCAGTCTTGGTGTCCAATTCCTATCTATCCATATGTAGCCAGCCCCAGATTACATTTTACGAGCTCTTCTCCCGTATCGTCCTCCTCTAGAGCCATGCCGGACAACCCAAGTGACTCAGGTTGGCTTCTCTTATGTCTTGGTGCATTAGCCTGAGCCATTTCCACTCGTCTGAAATTCCTTTTGTTTTAATTGGCCTGTTGGAATGGAGCGCCTGTCTGCAAACCCCTCTTCCCTCCCCCGGCCCCTTGTGCAGCTTTCATTGCTTTGACTCTGTATCTTGTGTGTAACCCACACATCCTTCCATCACTTGGTAAGCTTCCTTACGCTGATGTAAACTTTCATATTTCAGCCTCTGTGTAGTTCAGCTTATTGAATGAACAAACGATTATTTTTCCAGCTCCACTGTAAGTTCTTGGCGACTGTATGGATCATGTTTTTGTTTTGTCTTGAGCTACTTCCCTCATGTAAAATAGTTCTAAGCACCAAGAACAGTGGTTAGCAGGCAGTAAAGCACTCACTGAGTGTTGGATTAAGAACAGAACTTTCAGACCTATGTTTTCAGTGCAGTTTGTTTTGATTATATTAAGGTAACTACAATGGCTAACTTGATAGGTTTCGTTCTTCTAGCACTCCTAATCTTCCTTATTTATAGGAGGACTCTTCCTCAACTACACTCAGACATAACTTCCCTGGGGCCACTTACCTCCCACTAAAAAGCAGATGAAGCTAATCTCTTTGGCTTGAAATTGATTCTATCTAGACTAGAGAGAACATGCTAATCATCTTTGCTAAGTGCTTTTTGGCCAAAGGTGTAAAAGCCTGATACTACTTGGGGGAAGAAAAAAAAAGTTCTGTCTTGAAATTTGTGATTACCGAATTTGCATTTTGAAAGGTAATAATATCTCCATAGTAGGCTCTATCCACTGTACATAGTGTACCATTAAGTTTTGACCTTTTGGTTGAACTAGAGGCAGGCATGGGTTGGTGACATATTTTATTGTGTTATATGCCATTTAATTTCTATAAACATAGTGGAAGTCTCCTCTCCACACCTGCCCACCCCCCCCCGCCCCCCATACTGGTGGTATGTTTTTGTGGATGTTTAAAGCCATTCATTTTCCAAAAGCACAGACTGTTTTAAAGAATGGTACTTAAGGCTGTCAGCCTGCCTCAGTTTCTTTGTCAAGGAGTATAACCCTGGCCACCTGCATACCTCCCTGGAGTGTTTGGCTGAATGGCTCTGAGCTTGTAAAGTACTTTGAATTTCTTGGATGAAAGGATCTCTAAGTACAGGTCTTAGGAAGGTATTATATGTGGGCTTTCTAAACTGCCGCACAGCCTGTTTTGCAAGAACACTAATGCACTTCTGGGCTTACAGTTGTAAAAAGATGTATGTTCAGAAGCCTTGGGCTGCCTCTGGTGAGGTTCCTGAGGCATGTGTCACTGCTTGCTCACCTCTCGCAGAGATTCTCTGGGCACTGCAGGCAGCCGCAAGCATGCCCGTGTAGAGCAAACATTTGGACTTGGAGTTGCCTGCATCTGGCTCCTGCGGGGTTGAGGAGAAAGCTCGAGAGGCGAGAAGGGTGGCCGGTGTTTCCTGGAGCGGTGGCCTCAACTCGTCAGGGTTGATGGGTGTGCTCGCTCACTCTCGTATTAGGATTAAAAGTCCTTCTGAAGGGGGTAGAGTTGAGGGGAGGGGGTTTGGTCTGGGCAGTGACACTGAGGTTGTGGAGAAACTGGATTTGAGTTCTGGGTCTTCCACATACTGGCCCTGTACCCTTAAGAGGGCCAGCTGCCTTGAGTCTCAGTTTCCCTTGGCATTCATTGCCCTGCTTTTGTGCTGGTGCCCAAGGCCAGAGTGTGAATGTGGGTCCACATTCTATGTATGTAAACATTTGGAAGTCCTAAATCAGACGAAAAAAACTGTCATTATGTTCAGCAGTTGTCCTCCTCTGCCAAGTAACACGTTCATGATAACCTTGAAGGCCAGGTTTGAATTCAGAGTTTCAGGATTCTAGAGCCGTCTTCACCTGGCCAGGTGGCAGGAGCAGAAGCATGGACCCAGCATGCATGTTTGTGGACAGCCGAGTCTACGTGTGCTCTTGTCCACACCCCCCTTGTGGGCCTTGAAGGGTGTCTGTTGAAGACTGGGTGAGTATCTGAGGTCAAGGTCTGCGCAGTCCCTCCACAAGCTTGCGCTGTTTCAACAGGGAACTTGAGGGTCCCAGTACGTGGAACGTGGTACAGAAGGGGCTTGGGGGATCCTAGTGGGCATGTACTTTTGGCCACGGATTCTTCTCGCCTGGGGCTAAGGATGGTGCCGCATACAGGATCGGAATGAGCATTTAGTGCAAAACACATGGAACTTTACATTTACAAAGTGGTAATGTCACATAAGTGGAAAGACTTCGAGCAGGAAAGTTTGAGCTTTTAGTGCAGCCCACATACGTCCATGTTACACAATGATAAAGAGTGAGCTCTTCTGGGGCGCCCGGGTGGCTCAGTCGGTTAAGCGTCTGGCTCTTGACTTTGGCTCAAGTCATGATCTCACCGTTCATGGGATTGAGCCCTGTGTTGGGCTCCGTGCAGAGTCTGCTTGGGATTCTCTCTCTCTGTCTGTCTCTGCGCCTTCCCAGCTCGAGCGCACACACATACTCTCTCTTCCTCAAAATGAATAAACTTAATAAAAGTGACATCTTCTATAGGTAGGGTGGTGCCTTACCGTTCTTCTTCCCGAGCCAAGCCCAGTTCTGTTTTTACTTTAGCATTTGTTTGATAACCTATATTAAAATAAATGCCGGTTACCTCTTGTTTCCTAAGCATCTGCTTAGTCACGTTTGTAATATCAGTGTGCAGACACAACTTCCTGCCTTTATGGAGCTGATACTTTAATAGGAAGAAACAGAAAACAAGAGAAATATATATAAAATTGTTAGATTCCTTGAAGACTGTGTACTCCCTGTTCTTTTACATAGAAAATGTGCCCCTGCCAAGGACTAGACACTATGCCTTCACCAGAGATCTGGATGGGAAGAATGATGACAAAAACCGAGGCCCGGGCATTGTTATGTGGGTCACTCACTGTTGACTGCAGGGAATACTCACGCGCTTCAGAACTGACGTTCTGGAATTTTTTTTCAATCAACTCCTCGAATGGTTCCTCATTCTCCATTGTATTTAAGGCATTGTCCTAGGCTCTACGAGAGAGAGGTTAAACGTATTAAATGCAACCTCTTGGTTCTTCAGCGTTTATCATCTGCTGGAGGTAATAATATATAACAATTTGAGATCAGTTCTTGGTGTCTGATAAGCACTTGAATAGTTAGCAACTTTCACTTACCAGACTACATCCCTGTCAACAAAGGGAACTCTGCGCCATCAGTGGGGTCTGTGTATATTGAAAGAATTCTTTTCAGTGCCATGGAATGCTGTCCTTGGGATTCAGCTGACTTCTCTCAATGGGGACTCCTACATCAAGAGGGCAGTAGTATAATTATCTGAGCTACCGTGAGGCCGCTGAAAAGCACTTGCGAATCTGGGTGTAAATGTATTGTGAAGTTTGACAAAAGGAAATGTCACCTCCTCCTTTCCTTTTCTTCCCTTCCATTTGGATTGCATTTAAAAGTTTTCTGTTAGGGTAAATGTTACTTGATCTGTTAAAAGACCTATCCTTCCTGGGTTGGGATATGGAAACCCCTTCCTGAAGCACAGGAGAGGACTTGGCTGTTTATGCCCCTTTGTGGTGGCAATCTTGTTCTTGTTTTTGACAATTAAAAACAAAATAAAGCAGCTAGAACGAGAAGTATAAACAATTGTGATGAGCCATAATTTTGTCAATCGGGAACTTCCCACCCAGTTGATGAAGGGCTCAGCCAGCCTGTACCCTGTTTTGATCAGAATCAACTACTCTCTACAGCTTATCTCTATAAAGGGGTTTCTTGTGTATTTACTACAGTTTTTATGCAGATGTCAGTTAATTTTTACATATGAGCTATAAAAGGTAAAATATTTTTCTTAAAATTGAGGTGGTTGTAGGAAACTGAGTAGAAAGAATGCTAAGCCCAATTTTATCGTTTTTCTTATAAAGTATTGGTGACTTTAAAGAATCTAAAAGCAGTACATTTTGGGGTCCGCATTTTATCTTGCAGGGGAGATTCCCTTCGCACATAACCTTCTTGTTTTGGGAAACTCTATTTCTGGTGGCAGAGTTTTTTTTTTTTAATTAAAAAAATTTTTAATGGTTTACTTTTTTTTTTTTTTTTTTTTTTTTTTGAGAGACACAGCAAGCAGAGGAAGGGCAGAGAGAGAGGGAGACACATAATCTGAAGCAGGCTCCAGGCTCTGAGCTGTCAGCACAGAGCCCGATGCGGGGCTTGAACTCGTGAACAGCAAGATCATGACCTGAGCACAAGTCAGATGCTTAACCGACGGAGCCACCCAGGTGCCCCTCTGGTGGCACTTCTAACTAGTTGTACCATCCTGGGCAAGTTTCTCGACGGATCTGGCTCCTCCCTGTAAAGGAATGTTCTAGTTTTTTGGTTTCACGGGTTTCTTCAAGGTTTAAAGTTCAGGGATAGAACAAAAAGACCTATCCGTTGAACCTATGCAGTATTTCGGGACCCTCTCTATGTAATAGAATCATTCAAGAGTTGTTGGTTTTAAATTAGTCGAGGGCCCTATCTGCCAGTATTCTGATTTAGTTAGTCTAGGATAGAGTCTTGGCATACATAGTTATTATAAAGTTTCCCCAGGAATTCTTCTGATGCACAGCAAGAATTAAGAATGGCCACTTGGGTCTCAGTTATTCTGAAAGGGGGAATGTGGTAAGAGTCCTTGAAAATGGAAAAGAACTATGGAATTTTTTTCTGAATAAACTGGATATACACCATTCTTAAAAGTGTAATCTAAGGGCATTCATGTACCTGCCTGTATTTAACAAATCTTAAGGGTCCCTGATCCAGAAGCTCCTTCTAGGACTCTGTTTTTATCAACTACTACAATCACATAATGTCAAATATGATAGAATTACAGTGGCCACTGATGTGTCTGTTGGAAATGCCACTGAGGGCCAGAGACACAGAAACTGATGTTGAAAGTAGGAAATAGTGGGAACAGGTGACTTTTTTTTTTTTTTTTTTTTTTTTTTAAATTTTTGCTTTGGCCTTATTGACTGTGATCTGACCTCTCTGATCAGTTTCATGACTCCTTTGGAATGCAGAGTTGGGGATACTAATATTTGCCACCGGGCAGTATTTATTTAGTGAGGTGAGAACCTAGGGCATGAGTTTGACTGCATGTGTGATTATTAACAGGGCCCAGGAAAATGCTGCCAGAAATAATGGCACCTTTGTTTTCACAGTGAGCCTCCCCCCACCTTGCCAATAGCACTGAAGGAAAAGTGATATTTGTTATCAAATCAGTCAGGTAATTTACAAATGATAACAAGTTAGACTGAATTCTTGCTAGTATCTCAGCCTTGTAGTCCTAAATGTCTTTCTCCCATGGAAAGATAAAAACTCTTGACCACGGCCATAAATTGGCTCTGTCTTCTATCACTAGGGCCTTAGGAAGTATGAGCAGCTTTGACCTCTTCCTGCTCTTTTATTGAGATCATGCTCATACTTACTATGTGGTGATAATTTTAGGAGGGCAGAAGAGCAGCAGTAAATACATCAGTAGAATTTCCCAAGGAAAGGAGATAGATAAGTGGCTTTTTGGAGGGTGGACATAGCCTTCTTGTGGTGGGGGCTGGGGGTTGGGACCCTCACACCTTCCGCAAGAACTCTGTGCCTACAAGTGGATGTGAAATGGATTGGCCAAGAGTAAGCATTAAACTAAGACAAAACCCAACTTTTCAGTTTTTGAAACTGATTTCTGCTTTTTCCTGTCCATTTGTGTTGCCTTGATTGCTGCCCTTTTTGTTGTTTTTTTTTTTTTTTAATTTTTTTTTTTTAACATTTATTTATTTTTGAGACAGAGACAGAGCATGAACGGGGGAGGGTCAGAGAGAGGGAGACACAGAATCTGAAACAGGCTCCAGGCTCTGAGCTGTCAGCACAGAGCCTGACGCGGGGCTCGAACTCACAGACTGCAAAATCATGACCTCAGTCGAAGTCAGCTGCCACTGAATGAGCCACCCAGGTGCCCCAATTGCTGCCCTTTTTGGGGGGGGGGGACAGGGAGACGGCTGTTGCTGGCCTCTGCTTTTAAGCGGTAGGATTGAGGTCAGTGGTGATGGATATGGAACGGAGAAGAAAAATTAATCTTTTTTATTTTGAAAGTGCCCGGATGATGTTTTATGGTGCCCTCTGAACGACAAAACACTTCGTAGACTGGCTATTTCCATGTATATTCTGGGCTTAGCATTTGAAAGGCCAGAATTTGACACAGATGACCATGTCATTCTCCAGAGTGGAAGGTGTTATTTCTGTAGGTTGTTAGCAAGTGTGGGGATTGGTTTTGGGGGGCACCGTAGATTGGGTTCTGCTGGTCTCCAGCCCCAGGCTTAGTGTTGGGCTGTAACTGACCTGAAGCTAGCAGCTGATATGATCTCATCTTGAGTGTTGCTGGCACATTTTTTTTTTTTTTTTCCCTCAGGAGGTCTGTGTTAAGTTATCTTTCCTTTTCCAAACCCAAAACAAAGAATTTTGGCTTGCTTTGCACACCCTCCAGGAATGTCTGGCGGTTTCTGATGAGTGAAGTATTGTCCTCCGGTTTATTTCTAAGGAAGTGTCTGTTGACACAATACGCATTTCAATCATCTTCATTACAGGGCAGTCTGAAGAATCTTTAGGACAAGTCAGGAAAGTCCCCCAGAGCAACTTCAGAAAGACAGGCCTAACCAGGTACCAACAGTTCATATTTCTGCGTTTCTGGCGATGAGTCTAGTGATAATGAGAGACCTCACAGAATATTAAAATCTGTCACTTAGAACTCGATGTCAGGAGATGTGAGGAAGACGTCTCCAGGTGTTTTTCCTGAGTGTATCTATGTGTGTTCTCAGGGCTGTGGAAACGCATAGCACCGCTTTGCTTAATGCAGAGATGAAGTTGCAAAGCTCAGATCAACCTGGGGTATTTGGGACTTCCAGACTCGTTCTTTTCCGTTTCCTGGTCTCAGGTTGTTTACAATACTTGGCTATCAAAGATTGCTGTTAAGAAGGCTGTTTCAATTTCAGATGCCTAAGGATGGGAGCATTGGTTTTTGTGGATTTCTGGCAGTGGGACTTGAAAACTGGTGTCTTGGCCAGGTGCCTCTCTTACCTTATATTGGCTCTTGAGCCCCTAACATTCGGCAGAATCTTCCTTTACTCTCCCCCCTCCACCTCCATTCTCTTGCCGGGAGTGTTGTACACGTAGAGATAAGCTAGTTGGACTTAGATGCCCCAAAGTAACCCTAAGCAAGGAAACCTTCATTTTGCTTGGATTTTCTAATTCCTGCCTCCCTTTCTAGTTCAGACTCTTCGGCTGTTTTCTTACAGATATCAAAAGCAATGTGATTTCTCCTTACCATATTTACTTCTGAAGTCCTTTACCATATTGTATCCAAACCAGCTGCTCCTGGAAGAGTTCATAGTCTATTTGTGACGTATAAATAGATCTCACCACTCCCCTGCCAAAAGACGGGAGGGACAAGGCTGTGGGTGGGGAATTGAGGAGAGAAGTGTTTCATATGAGCCAGGGGTGGCATTGCTTTGGGGTTTTGAGGAGAACCTCAGTAGAACAGTGCCTGCTGATTCTGGGTTCTGTTTAATCAGCTGTTGGATACCCTATCCAGGCCGGGCTGGGCAAAAGACCGGAGTTTCTAATTGGCCTTCTAGAAGTGGAGTTTACTGTTGATGGGAGAGCGGTGCATAATTACTGGCTCTTATGATCCTTTTGGAACAGTGGTTTATAAACTTCGAAACAAAGGAAACTATAGTAAAACTTTAAATCAGTTTTCAATCTGTGGTTTTTGGCCAACGAAGCATTTATTATAATATGATAAGAATACATTTTCCGTGTTTGATTTCATGTGTCCCCAGAGACTTCAGTAACTTCTTAATCATTTGTCTTTAGCCTCTTGACTCTTAAAATCCACACTCGTTTTCTCACTGTACTGCTTTAAGTCTCCATCTAGCTACCTAGGAGGTACATCACCTTAAATGTGAACATATTCAAAGCTAATACGTTATCTTCCTCACCCAGTTTTTCTCTCTTATTGTCTATATTTAGCATGTGTCCAAGTTAGAAGCTGGGATTCACCCTGGACTCCCTTCGTCCTCACAGCCAATTGGGTCACTAAGTCTTCTCTGTTTTATCTGGTGAATATCCGTGGACTCTGTCTTCCCTTCTGTGTTTCCATGGATACTGGTCTAGTCTCTAACCCTTTCTTGCTAGCAACAGATGCCAGCCGTCTTCAGAGTTGGATTTTAAAGGAAGTTTGTGATGACTTCTTTCCCCTGCTTCACATCCCCCAGGGTGTCTAAGACCCTTCCAAAACGGGCTTTTCTGGGTCATTCTCTTCCCTTTTCCCTCCTCATCCTGTGTTTAAAGTGTCCTGCCTTTTAGTGTTAAGGAATAATGCTCTTTCAGATTCTGTGTACGAGCGGGCCTGGTTTTTTTGTTTGTTTTCCCTTGGTCCTTCCTCCTGGAGACTGTCCTACCTGCTCAAAAGCCTGCCCAAATATCTTCTCTGTGAAACCTCTGCCGGTGTCCCTTTGTCTGTGGCCCCTTTGTTACAGCAAATAGCATATTGAATCGTAATTGTTTGTGTCCGTCTCCCTGCTGAACTGGGTATTTCTCAAGAGTGATGACTGTGTAATGTCTGGCACCCAATAGACAGTCAACAAATATTTGCTGAAGGGGAAGGTAAGCTGAAGATAGAAACTCTGGATAGTAAGCATTTTTTTCCTTTTCATATGGGTCATTGTAAAAATGCACATTTATATCTGTTAATAATGAAATCTTTTGGTATATTTCCTCTTTTGCCTTTACAATGACTATATTGCTGTCTGTTGGAGATGAGTATGTAATTTGAAATTAGAAAAATGCAGAACACTGGCATTATGCCCACTTAAAATATCAAGATAGGCCATAACCAACTCCTCCTTGATTGAATGTGTTTGACAGATTATCTCAACCCTGACCTATGTCCTTAGGAAGTCAAACTTCATTTCCTCTAGATGACAAAGTCTCCTACGTGTTTCAGGTGTCTAAAAGTTCACATTTCGGGAGCAGAGATCCTTTCAAGCGTAAATGTTGTAAACTTCTCTAGGGGTAGCAGGAGGTTGGACAGATTGGATCAGATCAAGGCCTGTAGAGACCGAACACTGATGTAGTTATGTTTTAAAGTACTGAATCCTTGAAGGATTATTGCTGTTGATACATATTGCGAGACGATGAACAGAAAACTAAGATGAAAAGGATCCTATCGACAAAGTTAACAGTTTTTTAGTAACTTAGGGGCAACTGATTAGGGAATAGTACTTTATTGGGTGTGATCTGGCAGTTTGAGAGCTGCTCAAATGGTTCCTTAATGCTTAACACCAATGTTGGCTGTGTTTGAGTGGCTTGACAAGGTCTCCCTTGAGATTTCCAAATGACTCATTCCAGAGAGTTAAATCTCTCCTGATTTTTAATGCATCATCAAATTAGATACAATTAAAAAACTTTTCAACTATTTTAAATGAAACTAGGTTAAGAGTAGGTCTATCAAATTGTATTTTCTAGGTATTTGGAGATGTTTGTGTTACTGCTATCTAGTTTACATGCATTATAGTTTGAGAATGTACATTGTATGATTGCAGTTTTTTAAAATTGAGGTGTTTTTTTTTTAAATTTTTTATGACCCATGTTATGGTCTACTTTGTTAACGATTTTATTTACTCTCAAAGAATGTGTATTTTGTTGGTATTGGTTAGTGTTGTCCTCTGCATGTAAACTAGATCCAGTTGGCTGGTAAATTCAGTTCTTTGCTATCATTACTGATTTTCTGTCTACTTGCTCGACTTTTTACTGAGAGGGGTGGAGCTTGAGGTCTCCAGCTAGAATTGCAGGTTTATAGTAGTCCCCCCGTATGTGTGGGAGATGTGTTCCAGGATCACCCATTGATCAAGTGCAGGGAGTACTCAACCCTATCTATACTGTTTTCTGTATAGATATCTAGAATAAAGTTTAATTCATAGGTTAGGCACAGTGCGAGATTAACAATAACAACTAGTCATTTATAGAACAGTTATAACGATTGGCTGTACTACGTTATGTGAGTGTAGACTCTCTAAACATCTTACTGTACTCGCCCTTTTTGTGTTGTGAGATGGTGAAATGCCTGTGGGAGGAGATGCAGTGAGGCGAACGATGTAGACATTGCGAATGTAGCGTTAGGCTGCTATTGATCTGACCGTATGTCAGGAGGGGGGTCATCTCTTCCAGGATTGTCCTTGACTGGGGGTAACTGAAACTTCGAAGAGCAAAACCATGGATGGAGGGGCACCAATGTATCTACTGCCCCTTTTATTTTGGTCAGGTTTGCTTTGTGTTTTTTAACCTCTGTTGTTACGTGCATGTATGTATGTGATTGTTAAGCCTTCCTGGTGAATCAGTTCTTTTTTTTTTTTTTTAGTATATGTGTTGCTGAAGCGAGCGCTGAATCCGTCCTCATCCCTGATAATCTTCTTTGTTCTGAAGTCTACTTTCTCTGATATTTATATAGCTATTCACTCCAGCTTTCTTCTTTGACTTAAAAAAAAAAAATTTTTTTTTTTTTTTTTTTGGTCTGCCATAATTACCACTCACATGCAGTAGTAGGAGTGAACTGTTGATTTCATTTCTCTTAATAGTGACATTTTATAGACTCTAATACAAGATCACAATCAGGAAATGGACATTAATTCAAATCACTGATCTTATTCAGATTTCCTCAGTTTTACGTGTCACTTGTGTGTGTATTCGGTTAAATGCCATTGTATCATGTGTGTGGGGAGCTATTTACCCCCACTGTTAGGGTAGAGTAATTCTGCTCTAAGGATCCTTCCTGTTGCCCTTTTTATCACCACACTCCCCTCTTGTTCCCTTCCTTCCAATCCCCAACCCTTAGCAACCACCAATATGTTTCCCATTTCCTTAATGGTCACTTCCACCATGTTATATAGAATCATACAGCATAGAACTTCTTGGGATTGGGTTTTTTTCCCCACTCAGCCTAAATCTCTAGAGATCCATCCAGCTTTGTGTCAGTAGTTATTTTTCATTGAGGAGTAATATGTATCTTATTTGTTTATTAAAATTTTTTTTAATGTTTATTTTTGAGAGAGAGTGAGAGAGAACGAACATGAGTGGGGGAGGGGCAGAGAGAGAGAGAGAGAGACACAGAGTCTGAAGCAGGCTCCAGGTTCTGAACTGTCAACACAGAGCCCGATGCAGGGCTTGAACTCACAAACTGCGAAATCATGACTGAGTTGGCCGCCCAAGCAACTGAGCCACCCAGGCGCCCCGCGGAGTAATACTTAAATGTTGACTATTAGAAACTAAACATCATTGAGTGGATTTCCAGAGTAGTGGTATCATTTTATATTCCCAGCAGCAATGTATGAATGATCATGTTTCTCTACATTCTTTACAGAACTTGATGTTGTTGCTATATTTTATCTCAACTGTTCTGATGGGCTTGTGAGGATATCTCATTAAGGTTTTAATTTGGATTTCGCTAAGGGTTACTGATGTTGAACATCTTTGCGTGTACCTACTTGCTATCAGCATATCTTCTTGCGAGAAATGTCTGTTCATGTCCTTTGCCCGGATTGTTTGCTTTTCTAGCTTTTAAAAAAAATTGTTTGCATTATGTATTTTTTTCATTCTTGTAACCTACCTATATAAATATATTTAAAGTGAAGTTTTCGTAGACAGCATATAGTTGAGTCATTTAAAAAATTCGACTGTCTCTTTTTGTTAGTGTATTTAGACCATGTATATTTAATGCAGTTATTGATATATTTGGATTTGGGTCCACTATTATTTTTTCTTTTTACTTTTGCTGTCATATTTTGGGTTATTTGAACATTTTTAGTAGTCTATGTTGAGAGTGATTTTTGATATCTCTATATAGTTTTTCAGTGGTAGCGTCATGGATTATAAAATATGTGTTTAACTCTTTGACGCATAAGTTATATGTTAACACTTTAGGCTGTGGAACTCTTAGCCTATAGGTCCTTCTGCACTTGCTTCTTGATGTCATTGTTGTCTCATGTGTAATATCTACGTGTATTGAAAACCCAGTGGACCCTTTTTGCTTTTAACCATCAAACATATTTTGGAGAGTTCAAGAGGAGAGTAGTCTGTTAGATTTATCCAGATATTTACCATTTCTGTTCTGTTGTTGTTGTTGTTTCCTTTGAGTATCATTTTCTTTAAGAACTTCTTTCAGTTACTCTTTTAGAGCAAGTCTGCTGTCTGCTTCCCCTCATCTGAGAATGTGTATTCTGCTTTAAAAAAATTTTTTTTTAATGTTTATTTTTGAGAGAGAGACAAACAGAAACAGAGCATGAGCAGGGGAGGGGCAGTGAGAGGGAGGCACAGAATCCTAAGCGGGCTCCCGAGCAGGGCTCAAACCCACAGACCGTGGATCATGACCTGAGAGCCGAAGTCAGACGCCCAACTGACTGAGCCACCCAGGCGCCCCTATTCTGCTTTTATTACAGATGTTTTCACTGGGTATAAAATCTGAGATTACAGTTCATCAAAGATTTCATGCTGCTGCTTTCTTCTAGCCTCAGTGGTTTCTACAAGATCTCCACCATCATCCCAATCGTTATTTCCCTCTGTGTAACATGTCATTTTACTTTGGCTACTTTGAAGATTATTTCTTGGTTATTTTTAATTGTGGTAAAACAGACAACATAAAATCTATTATAATCATTTTGAAGTGTACAGTAGCTTCGAAATGAGAGACACGGAGAGAGAGTTATAGTCAAGTTTTGCAGCCATAACCATTCTCTTGTTCCAGAACTTTTCCACACCTCAAATGCAGTATCTTTAGTCTGTAGTAGTTGGTCTTAGCATGGATTTCTTTGGGTTGACTCTATTTGAGATTTGCTCAGATTTTTGAATCTGTAGGTTCATGTCTTTTGACAAAGTTAGCAAATTTTCCACACGTTTCTTCAAATATGTTTTTAGTACATATTTTTTCCCATATCCTTCAGGGATGTTGATGGCATGGATGTAAACGCTCTGTTGAGAGCCACATGTCTCTGAAGCTCTGTTCATCTATTTCTGTATTTTTTTTCTGTTCAGATTAGATAATTTGTATGATTAGCTTAAAGTCTACTGACTCTTACATCTCGAATCTTTGCTCTTGAGTCCATTCAGTGATGTAAAAAATTTTTGGTGATTGTCATTTCTAGTTCTAGGATTTTCATTTGTTTTTCCTTTACATTTCCTATTTCTTTGCTGAGACATTTGAACATTTGTTTCAAGAATGGTAATGATTGGCCATGAAACGTTTAGATAATAACTGCCTTAAAGTCTTTGTCCCATAATTTCAACATCTGTATCATGTCGGCATTGGCGTCTGTTGACTATCTTATCCTGTGCAAGTTGAAATTCTCATGGTTCTTAGTATGTTGAGTAATTTTGGAATCTATCCTGAATATTTTGAAGATTACATTATGAGACTCTGGGTTGTGTTTACATCTTATGAAAGATGTTGAATACTTTACTTTCTTTTAAGCAGGCAGGTTAGGTTCAGGCTGCAAGTTCCAACCTATGTTCGGTGGGGGCTGTGTCACGATTAGTTTATTTTCCAAAGTCCTTGTGGTAGGTACTCTTCGGGTCTTTCTTGGGTGTGAACCTTCCAGAGGTCCTTCTGTGACCTGTGCAGTGATCTGTCTGTTCATTTCTCAAAGTCTTTGGTATGTGATGACAATCTGATCCACACGTCAGGCTTGGTGATGATCCCTGCGATTCATAAACCATGTTACAGGGTCACCTTTCGGAGCATCTCTGCATCTTCCCTGTATGTCTGTTCCTCAGAGATGGTATTTTCAGTTCAGCAGGTTCTGCCGTGTGCTTCCCTCTTTGCGCCCAAGAGGCAGAAGGATGGTATAAAAGAACTGCGAGGGCGTGGCCTCACCTCTCATGGTCACACCTTGGCCAAATGGATAGAAGGATCCTCGTCCTCAGGGTTCTTATTCTTGTTGACTTCCCGTAGAGCTCTCTGCCCTTGCTGCCGCCAAGCTGGCTGGGGGCAAGGGCCTGAGAAAACTGGCAGAAAAGGGAAGACACAGAGGAGAACTGGGAGTTTCTACACTCCAGGGAATGGTAGGAGTCGCCGTGTCCTTCCGTGAGCCAGAATAAGAAGGATGGCAGCTTTCTCCTACTTGAGTGCGGGGCTCATTTCTAGGTTTCTGGCTGTGTCAAAGTCGGGTCAAAGGATTCTCCTGGAAAACGGTGAACTTGTGGTCACTTGGAACCATAGATTCCGTTGGTCTTGTTGATTGGCCTGCTGCAGACTTCTCAAAGTGTTCAAACAGCTCCTCGATGTTGTGTGTCCAGGTTTCAAAATTGTGTCCAGTGGAAGAGGTGGATGGAATATGCTTATGTCATTGTCCCCAGATCTAAAAGTCTGATCTAATCCCTGTTGAGTTTTGAACAAGTTAGGGGATGGCTTTTTCTGTTTCCCACACTGACGAGGGAGTCATGCATGTAAATCTTGAGGACCGTATTAATTTCGGTACTGTTCATGAGTTGTACATGGTTGTAGGTGATCTGAATGATCATGAAACAGGTTTTTATGCATATAGAAATGTGGGACTCTAGGTAAGGGAACAGAATTAAAAAAAAAAACATTGATACACAGGAGTATGTGTGCATATATACACTCAGATACACAATTTTGATAAACTTAATTTAAAATCTGATGAAGTTTTCAGTGATGATATAATTATCTTAAACTCAAGCAGTGGGATGCTGTACTTAGCTCATTCTTATCCTAAAAGGTAAACATCAGTAATGCAAGAGTGTATGAATCTCTGTGAAATGATTGACATGAAAACTTTAATTTTCCTGCTTTACCATGTTTCGTATTCTTGGCATCGAACAGAGAGGAGCCTTAGGAAAAAGCTGAAAGGAGTAAGTGGCAGAGTTGGACGACTCATGTACAGTCAAATTTGGCCTATTTTCAAAGGGAATCAGAAGAGGAGTTTCTGCTGCTTTATCGATGTCTAGCAGAGAAGGATTCAGTATAGGGCATTGAGTTAGAACCATTGACAGGACTGGAGGAGCAAATCCATATCAGGGACTGCAGGCTTCTCCCCGAGCGTGTGCTCATCTGCCACAAGGTTGCCCACTCAGCCCCTTTGGGGCTGTAGGCCGCTGTGCTGCCTTCCCTCCTGGAGACTGCGTAGTGTGGGACTCAGCCCCAGCGTGCTGCTGTTATGTCTCCAGAAGCCAAGACGAGCTGATTCTGCTAGTGTCTCATTGCACGAACCCACAGCTACAATCTTCCTGGGCCAAGCGAGTCTAAGTGTAATTTCCAGGCTTGAAGCCTTGCTGGTGGGGTTAGAGTTTAGGAAAATAGGGATGATGATTAAGGTATTTAGTTCAGTGACCTCTTAGAATTTGTTTTTATCTTGCAACATATTGTCTGGTAAACAAGATTCTAAGCTGCCTGAGGGTAGCAGTTGTCTCTGCATTCTTCAGAACTCCACAAAGCATGGCTCCCAGAGACTTGTGCTTGCTTAGTGTTATTTTCATACAATCGTGACCAGAAGACCAAGCATGCCTTCATGTGACAGACTGATGTTACTTGCCACTTGTTGCTTCCAGAGCAGTCGGCCAGCCAGAGGGACCTTCTCTTGAGTCCCTGGGGCAAAAGCCAGAGCAACTTAATCCTGTATTCCAGAGACTTCTGGGCTTACATCATGCATGATAGCATGTGCCTCTACCTTTTGAAGAACAAATGGTCTTTCTTACAAGGTGAAGACTGTGGAGGCCGAGGACTATGCAGACAGATCAGTGAGTATCTTGTGCAGGGGATTTTCTGCACTTGTTAGTGAAACCGAGGCAATTTCTCACCCTCTCAGCTGTGTTGAGAAAAGATCAAAGCATTCTGCAATAAACTCTAAGGCCTTTTTTTCTAAGCTAAGTAGAACACATTTCTTAAAAGCAAAGTCACATGAAACCTGGCTGCTTAAATCCTGCAGAGGTTTTGGCATATTTCCATCTGGCCTGTTTCCAGGTTTTTGTTTTTGTTTTTTTTTCTTTTAATGGTTAGTTTGCATATATTACTGAATCTTCATGAGATCTTTTGTGTCCTCTTGTACGTTTTTTTAATAAACTTTTTTAAATGTTTTGTTTTTGAGAGAGCAGGGGAGGGGCGGAGAGAGAGGATTGGAAGCAGGCTCTGCACTGTCAGCACAGATCCAGATGTGGGGCCTGAACCCACGAACCGTGAGATCATGACCTGAGCCAGAGGCACTTAACTGAGCCACCCAGGTGCCCCTAAATTTTTTTTAAAGCTTATTTATTGAGGGCACACGCACGTATGTGCATGGGTAAGGGAGGGGGCAGAGAAAGAGGGAGAGAGAGGATCCGAAGCAGGCTTCACACTATGACTGTGGAGCCTGGCACGGGACTGGATCCCAGCAGCCCTGAGACCATGACCTGAACCCAAATCAAAAGTCAGATGCTCAACCTACTGAGCCACCCAGGTGTTCCTGTGTCTGGTTTTATTAGATAGGCCACAGTTTACCTTTCCTTGTTGAGTATTTTTTTTTTTTTGTCATTAAAATTAATGCTGCATGGCCTATGGTGCCTAACGTTTTTTTTTTTTATATTTGATACTGTTTCCTTAAAGTTCTAGCAGCAGAGCTACTGGGAGCAAGTGAATGAAACACTATTTTCCTTTACACCGAACGTTTTTCTTTATAATGTATGTGCACAAAAGTAAACGGATCGTAAGTATACCGCTCAAAAAATACTACAAATTCTCGCATAGGCAGTGGTGGAATCATTGCCAGTACCTCCAAAACCATCCTCAGGCTTTCTCTTAGATGAGTTCCGCTGGGATTTGAACTATATACGAGTGGAACATCCTCGTTCATATTCTTTTGAGTTTGGCTTCCCACCCCCATCACGTTTGGAAGGTTCAAAGGTGTTACCATATTTATTTTAGTCCTCGTGTAAGATTTCATTATATAGACGGTCCGTTCTACTGTTCGTAGACATAGGTTATGTCTGGTTTGTGGCATGAATGATGATGCTGTGAATATTTTTGTAAAAATATGTTGATACATGTGTCCCGTTTTGTTAGGTATGCACACGTTTACACAAACACACGTGCCCTAGGAGCATAATTGCTGTATGATAACTAACTGGAATTAGAATAAAAACCTTAAAAAAAAAAAAGGGGGGGGGCTACAACGTCACAACGTTTTCATGGACTCAGCTGGCATTGCCAAAGAAATTTGGAAGCCGGTTGTATCTTTTTATTTTACCAGTTCAAGTGTAGGAAGTTTTTCTGGGGAAGGTCTTTGAGAAGATGTGACCGACAGTTGGCCCATGAGTCTAGACCTAGGCAGTCAGAGGCTCCTCATCACTGCCCCCCTGCCTGGGAATGTGGGTTCCCTTTGCCTCTTCCCATCCCAGAGGCTTCTCCTAGAACATAGCCTTGAGATAGTGGCGTTGTGTCGGGAACACCTGCGTGGGATACACGACTGAACCCAGTTAAAATCTCTATGTAAATTTTTACGACGGGTTGGGTGTGGGGACCCATTCATGTTGGTGCTGCCCAAGACAAATCTCAGACGTAAGTGCCTTTTGCTTTATTAAAACTACTGCCTACCAGCCTGGCGTAGCCTGCCTCTGTCTTGCTCTCTCCCTGCCATCCCTGTGGTGCTGGTTTGGTGCTGAGGGGAGGTTCACGTGATACCTGGGAAGCTCCCGAGGAGGTGATGAACCACCAAGTTTCTCATTGCTTTCCATTGTTGTTATTTTTTATTATTATTATTTTTTTAACGTTTATTTATTTTTGAGACAGAGAGAGAGCATGAACGGGGGAGGGTCAGAGAGAGGGAGACACAGAATCTGAAACAGGCTCCAGGCTCCAAGCTGTCAGCACAGAGCCCGACGCGGGGCTTGAACTCACGGACCGTGAGATCGTGACCTGAGCCGAAGTCGGCCGCTTAACCGACTGAGCCACCCAGGCGCCCCTCCATTGTTGTTTTTTTGTCAACGTTTGTCGTCGTCAGACATGTTCGGTTTTGCCGTTCGGGTGCGTTTGTAGGAGTATCTCATCATGGTTTAAATTTATATTTCCCTCTGATGGCTAATGATGTCCATAGCCTTTTTTTTTTTTTTTAAGGTTTTTATTTTAATTCCAGTTGGTTATACAGTGTTACGTTAGTTTCAGCTGTATGGTATAGTGACTCAGCCCTTCCAAACATGGCTCGGTGCTCATCACAGGTGTGCTTCTTAATGCCCGTCACCTATTTCCCCCCTTGCGCCCTTCCTTCTGGTAACCATCAGGTTTCTATAATAGCCAGTTTCTTGATTTCTTTTTCTCTTTGTTTCTCTTTGCCCATTTATTAAATTCCACATAAGAGTGAAGTCATATGGTATTTGACTTGCTCTGACTTATTCCACTTAGTATTATGCCCTCTAGATCCATCCATATGGTTGTAAATGGCAAGATTTCATTCTATTTTATGGTGAGTATTCTGTCGTACATCTATACCGCATCTTTATCCATTCATCAATCAGTGGACCCTGGGCTGTTTCCGTAATTTGGCTATTGTAGATAATGTTGCTCTAAACATTTGGGTGGATGTATCCCTTTGAATTAGTATTTTTGTGTCCTTTGGGTAAATATTCAGTCAACGGCCTTTTTAGATGCTTCATGTGCACGTGGATACTGTTTTTGAACAATTTAATCAAGTTTCTTGCCCATTTTTTATTGAATTTTACTTTTTTTGGGGGGGGGCTTGTAAGAGTTCTTGGTATATTTTGGAAAAGAGCCCTTTGATGGTTGTGTTACACATATCTTTGCCCACCCTGTGGCATGCCTTTTTGCTCTTATAATCGTGCTTTTTGACGAATAGGGGCATTGATATTAATGTGCTCGAACTCATTAGTCTTTTCCTTTGTGATTAATGTCATTTGTGTTATGTTGAAGAAATTTTTTTTCTTTCCCCAAGTCGTGGGGGGTATTCTGTGTTACTTCCTGGAAACTTGATTGTTTTATTTTTCACGTGTCGATCTACAGTCCACGCAGAATTAGTTGACTTTTAGGTAAGCTGTGAAATAAAGGGCTAATCCCCGCCCCCATAGAAAAGTTGAACCAGTCATCTGTTGAAAACTCCATCCTTTCCTAAATGCCTTGTGGGGCCACTTGATCATAAATGAACTTCCTGGATGTGTGAGTTCCTTTGCATCTCCTGGTAAAACATGAGGTGTTGTTTATGGCTAGCTCTCTCTCTCGCTTCTGCTCTGGCTGGGCTCCATACACTGTGGTCTTTGTAGTCCCTCACTCTAAGATTTTACATGGAATACCAATATATTCCTCTCCGACCCAAAATTTGCGGGCTTACCACTTCTACCCGACTCCTGTATGAATTTGGCATTCAGGTCATCTCTCTGTATATATAAAAATGACTAGCTTGGTTTAACAGTTCCAAAAAAGCATACATGCTGTGACTTCCTTCTCATTATTCGTGTATTGTGTATTGACTCGAATAATGTCAAGCCATCGTTTTTAGCTATTTTTTTTCCTGCCCCTAAACTTTTCGTCAGAGCTGTCTGAAAGAAGAAAGATGGACTAATTTAATATGATTTTTGCCTTCCTGTTATCTGTCATTGTTAAAGGCCGTTGACGATCAGTAAAAGTATCACAAGTGGAAGATGGAGGGATAGTGGGGAAGAACTGATGAGGATAATAAGCAGAGGACTTGATCCATTCACAAAGACATGACCCTCTTCTTAAATTATTGGGGCCAACGTTGACAGTGGATCAGGAGTGATGGGTGGAAGGGGGTATTTTTTAAAACCGACTCCGAAATTACGTTTTCCATAGATCTGTTTGTATTCTCCAATTTTGCTTTAGGAAAACTTGAGATGGCCTCTTGTGTAAGCAAACATTAGCCTTCTTTCTTCCCCTATCTGGTGACGAACTTGCAGCAAAGCTTTATCACAAAAATTGTCCTACATTTACAGAATGAGAATAAAAAGAAAGGGTAAACATTGTACATATAGTGCTTTGAAAACGGGCATTAACATTTTTTGAGTCTGACCTTGTCGGCCAGTGTGCACAAATAGTTTTGCTAAAGGTTAACAAAATTGTTTAGACGTCTCTGATGCTTGGACATCCGTCTGCTGCATCCAGCTGATGAATGTGCTAGATTTCTGGAGAAAATTCCTTTAATTACTTGAGATGAACTGAAAGTGGCTAATTTTGTGAAATGAAATTGCTGTACGAAGTTCTTGGCAACCCAGGGAGTTAACAAATAACAGCCTGTACAAGAAAGAGAGCCCTCGATTCTTTGAAATGCAGTGGAACTCCTATAACTACTATTGGTATAATGCTGGCAATTTATGAAGCTGTTTTTATTTGCTTCTACAACTATATAGCAATGTTATGAGGACAGGAATATTACGTTTTTAAAAAGAAGGAAACGGAAGCTCGGGGATTTCAAAGACTTGGGCCCAAAGGCATTCAACTAGAAAGATGGTAATAACAACAGCTAGGGTTTATTGAGTGCTTACTGTTTTCTGAGAACTTTTCTAAGTGCTTTACACATATTAAATTTTTAAATCTTGACACTAGTCCCGTTAGGGAGGTACTACTGCTATAATCCTTGTTTTACCCATGGGGACATGAAGACCTGAGGGAAGTAATGTATTCAAGATCCTGATAAATGCAGAGGCAGATGTAGGGGGGCCCAAGACCCTACCACCGCACCGTACTGACCGGGGCTTGAACCTTTGGCTGTGACTTCAAGTTCAGGGCTCTGGGTGCTTTGCAACAGTGCTGCAGGATAACGTTGCTGGTGAGGATGTAGGCGGATTGAGGTTCCCCCACTTTTCAGTCATGGATCCTGAATCAGAATCTTGGGTCCTGAGTCTCCATCTCTGGTTCTGCCCAGTGCCCAGCATGGTGGTAGGGATTCAGTAGCTGTTGAATGGATTTGAATTCAAATGATTTTCTCCCGTCTCCCCTGTGGTTTTGCAGTTGACCTTGGCAGTCTCCTTGTTGCTCTTGAGACACGGTGTGGTTGCTCCTGTATCCTTCATCACTGGCTTCCAGCCTGCAACCGGCCATCCAGAAGATCCTATCTCATGCTATGTCTATCACCTGGCAGCACTCACTGCTTTTCTGACTGCCCATGGGCTTCATCGTCCCCGGTGAACGTTGCTCCTTGGGCTACTCTCTATTTTGTGTGTCTGCCGACTGTGTTGGCTTCCTAAACCCTGGATTCCAGGCTGCCGCTGACCGCTCATGTCCTTGGCTTTCATGTGTTCCTGCGTTTGAGACCCTAGGTTCTGTTCCATGGTCTCATTGTCACTTTCTGCATTGCGTTTGTCCCAACGACAGAGTACGTAATGAGTGTCGTCCCCTGATAGGGCACACATCTCTCCTTCTGTGTTCTTCAAAATTTTCTTAACTCTTCTTCTCTTTTGCTTCTTCTCAGAAATGTCAGGATTGGCTGGTCACAGTCCGCAAGACAGCATGTTGTGTTTATTGCCATTGCATTTTATTTTTATTTTTAAATTTTTTAAATGTTTATTTTTGAGAGAAAGAGGGAGAGAGAGAGCACAAGCGGGGAAGGGTAAAGAGAGAGGGGAAGATACAGAATCTGAAGTTGGCTCTAGGCTCTGAGCTGTCAGCACGGAGCCCAACACGGGGCTTGAACCCACAAACCACAAGATCATGATATGAGCCGAAGTCAGACACTCAGCCAACTGAGCCATCCAGGCACCCCCATTGCATTTAATTTTTTAATTCATTTCAGGGAGGATTGAGATTGTTCAGCTTTGAATCTACCCATTTGGCTGCTTTGTCTCCACTTATGATTTTCCTGTATTTTTAACACCAGGATATTACACTTTTTTTTTTTTTTTTTTTTTTTTTGAAAATTTCTTTCTAGAAACCTTGTTAATTGCTATTGTGGACAGGCTAATTTTCTATTTTTTTCTGAATGCTTTAATGACTCACAGAAACGCTTCTGACTTTTTTAAATTGCATTTGTACCTAAGTCCCTTGTTAAATTTTTCTTCTCTTTTTTAGATGGTATTAGATTTCCTATTTCGATAACATAATTTACTGATAAGGACAGCTTACAATTTTTGATTTGCAATTTTATCTGTTACATTATTTCATTGGTTAGGACTTTAGTATAATGCTGAATAAAAGCACTTAAAGAGGACATTCTTGTGTTTTGCCTTCTTTTAATGTTTTATCAATTATGTTCACTGTAGTTTTATTTTTAAACACTATTTATTTATTTATTTATTTATTTATTTATTTATTTATTTATTTTTAGTCTTTATTTTTGAGAGAGAGAGCAAATAGGGGAGGAACAGAGAGAGAGGGAGACACAGGCTCCGAAGCAGGCTCCAGGCTCTGAGCTGTCAGCACAGAGCCCAACGTGGGGCTCAAACCCATGAACCGAGAGATCATGACCTGAGCTGAAGTCAGACACCTAACCGACTGAGCTACCCAGGTGCCCCTGTTCACTGTAGTTTTTAATAAAATTGTAAAATTGAAAGGTGCTGAAATATATTTGGAAAAAAAAAAAAGTGCACATCAGGGTTGGCTGGGTGGCTCATTCACTTAAGTGTGTAACTCTTGATTTTAGCTCCGGTCATGATCTTACGGTTTGTGAATTCAAGTCCTGGGTCACAGTGTGTGCTGACATCACGGAGCCTACTTGGGATTCTGTCTCTCTTGGCCCCTCCCCAGCTTGTGCTCTCCCTGTGTCTCTAAATAAATAAAAAAAATTAGCTATAAATCCATCTGTGTCTCTTCTAAAATTTTCACTCTCTAATGTTAATACTCTTAAGAGTATGTTGTTTCTTTCCTTTCTCTTTAGCTATATCTAGCCCTATATATACACATTCACACACAGATTTTGCAAAATAAATTGGTGAAGGTTAATATGTATAGTTTTTTCCCACTTAACAATAGCATATTAACTTTGTAATTTAACACATTTATAGAATTCTTTTTAATGGTAAAGTAATACACTTTGGTGTAGTGCACATCTAATAATTTCCCTATTAGTGCACATTTAGGGTTCTTTGTGACTGCAAACAGTGCTGAACTAAGCATCTCTATACATATTTTCAGAGATTTGTATTACATCTTTTTATTATTCTTAAAAGCTTATTTTTCAGAGAGAGCATGCATGCATGCATGCATGCGAGTTGGGGAGGGGCAGAGAGAGAATCCCAAGCCTACTCCACTGTCAGCTTGTAACCCAGTGCAGGTCTTGAACTCACAAACTGTGAAATCATGAAAGAGGGAGAATCTCAAGCAGGTTACATCCTGTCAGCGCAGAGCCTGATGTGGGGCTCCATCTCAGGAACCATGAGCTCATGACCTGAGCCAAAATCAAGAGTTGGATGCCCAACTGAATGAGCTACCCAGGTGCCCCGCAATGTATTTAAAAAAAAAAAAAAAGGTCTAATTTTAAGAGAGGGAGGGAGGGAGTGTGTATGCGTGTATGCACACAATTGGGTGAGGGGCAGAGAAAAGGGGACCGAGGATCCCAAGTGGGCTCAGCGCTGATAGGGCAGGGGAAGAGAGGGAGAGAATCCCAAGCAGGCTCTATGCTGAGCACAGAGCTTGACTTGAGGGTTGATCTCTAGACCTTGGGATCATGACCTGCGCACAAATCAAGAGTCCGTTGCTTAATGGACTGAACTACCCAAGCGCCCCTGATGTGTATTAGGTCTTAAAGACATGTTTTTAAACGTTTATTTATTTTTGAGACAGAGAGACAGAGCATGAACGGGGGAGGGGCAGAGAGAGAGGGAGACACAGAATCGGAAGCCGGCTCCAGGCTCTGAGCCGTCAGCCCAGAGCCCGACGCGGGGCTTGAACTCATGGACCTCGAGATCGTGATCTGAGCTGAAGTCAGACGCTTAACCGACTGAGCCACCTAGGCGCCCTTAAAGACGTGTTTTTAAAGGCAAAGTCTCTGGATGAATGGATAGTCCTATAATCTTACAACTTTATATGATGGCAAATTGGAGGATATACTAAAGTAGGAAATATGCTGTTGTGAATCAGCACCTGCTCATCACCCGGCTAAAATCCACGGATAGTCCTTCTGTTGCTATGTATTCTTGTACCACTGTCTTAATGAAACTGGATTATTTACAAGCAAATCTCAGATGCCCATATCATTGCATCTTTATTTCTGTATGTATGTCAAAAATAGTTTATTATTTAGAAATGTCAACACAGTGGCAATATCATATGTGGAAAATGAATTAAAACAATTTTTTTAATTTATTTTTGAGAGAAAGAGCACGAGCACAGGAGGAACAGAGAGAGAGGGAGACACAGAATCTGACTCAGGCTCCGAGCTGTCAGCACAGAGCCTGACATGGGGCTCGAACTCACGGACTGTGAGATCATGACTTGAGTTGAAGTCGGACGCTTCACCGACTGAGCCACCCAGGTGCCCCAAAAATGAATTTCATCAATACCCAGTGTTCAAAATTCTGATTTTCAATTTTTTTCCCATAGTTTTTCTTTGAATCTGAATTCAAAGAAAGTCTGTATGTTGCAACTGGTTAGTACATCTTTTAAGTTCCTGTTAATCTGGAGTTGCTTTTCACGTTTTCCCACTTTTGACTTGCAGTTTGTGGAAGAAAACAAGCCAAATAGTATTTGCCATTGTTTGCATTTGTTAAATGCATCATGGTCTTGCTCTCTGTCCTGTAAATTGGTAGGTTGTTCTAGAGCTTAGATGTCCAATAGAATAGCCACCTGTGACCATCTTAAGCTAATTAAAGTTAAATGAATATTTCGGTTCCTCAATTGCAGTAGGCACATGCCAAGTGCTTAACAGTCATGTATGGCTAGAGGCTACTATATCGCATAGCGCAGATATACGGGATTTCCTTTATTACAGAAAATTGTGTTGGATAACATTAGAGGTTTGCTGATTTCGGTGTGTGTGCCCTATCTCTCTGGCTTGCTTGCTGTTGTTGTTGTTTTGGTAAGAATTATTTGTGATGCGTTCTATCAGGAGGCTCATGATGTCTAGTTATTTCTCTTTCTGTGATTTTAGCAGCCATAATGGATCATTACTCAGATGCATTATTTCATTAGCTTTTCCAAACTGGTGGTGTTCTAATTCCTCAATTATTAGCTCTGATACTTCAATAAAGGAAGACTTTAGTGCTATGTAATTTTGCATTTTATTGGCATAAATGGTCCAGGTGCCTTCGTTTTTAATGCCTGATGTATTTATATGTTTTTTTTTTTAAAATGATGCCTGATGTGTTTATCACTCTTGATAGTGTGCTGTCCACACCTTTCATGATCTTGACAGACGGTCATTATCTTAATAATGCTTAAAACTTTTAGTGTAGTTCATCATCTGCTTTTTGTTTACATATTGTATGTCTTTTTTTCTTTGTGTTTTCTGAATTTGTTTTCATCATAAGTTGGATACTTAGCTCATTACTTTTGCTCTCTTCCCCTGTAAATGCTTAATCTTGTTTTCTCTTAATAATTTGAAAACCAAGTTCTGTATGATATGGAACTTTGAATTTTTATTAAGACCTCACTTACGACAGTACAGAGTTGATTTTAGTAGCTGTATTATGTGTATTTGACAAAAATGGATAGACTACTTCATGGCTGCAGGTTCTTTATTGAAATGTTAATTTTAATATTTTGCATCCTTACTAATATTTTACTTCCTGATGAACAGTGTTTGACCAAGTCATGTTAACACCTCATTCGAATTTTGGTCTTGACAAGGTTTCTTCATAATTTTTTGTGTGTTTGTTTGCAAGGCTATATTTGGTGAACCTCAGCATATGGTTGTTACATATCCACGGACTTTCTTTTATGCCATAGAGTCCGTCTCTAACCCTTCAGGTGTTTTCCTTAAATTCTACATTTTCTGGTATTTATTATAACACAACCTTACTTTTAGTTATTTGCCATGCCAGGATTATCGTCTCTAATCCTTTTATATTCATGTTTTCTTGGCGTATTGTTTCCCTTTTCTCTTTTAAGCCTTTATCACCCTCTGAGCTCGTGCATTTTATCAATACACACTTACTGTAATTACTTACCTATTTTATTTCTACCTCATTACAACTTAGTCATTCCTAGTTACCATTTTTTCTCTCAGGTTCGTTTTCCTCATTTCCTGATGAGATTGCAGACCCCCCCACCCCCTTTCCCTTCTCACTGGATTGGAAGGCACAGATGAAATTTCTAATGTTTCCCAGTGATTGCTTTTAAGTGTTGAATATCGTAGGTGTCATGTTTCCTAATAAAACCTATAGTTATTGAGTATGTTTCCCTTCTTCCTGACGATAAAGAAAAGTTCAGCATGCCTTAATGACCCCATTAGCCCATTTCATTTCATGTTTGTTGACAGAATTTTCACTTTGTACTTTTTAACATTAAAAAAAAAAAGGGTTAGTGTTTTCTCAGTCACTAATCACAGTTACTGGTATTTTGCTTATGGTTTCCTATACCCTGTGCATGTATAATCCCTGACTTCACTTTTTATTTTACTGAAGTAAGTCCTCTAATATTTGGGTGTGGTTTTTTTGTTGTTGTTGCTTGCCATCATTTTCCTTAAGTCTCTTTTTCCCTTTCCCTGAAAGAGAAATTCAAAAACGTTTATATATGATACTTCATATACACAGAGTACGCACACATACTACTACATGTATGTCTCAAAGCATGCTATTACATGAATACCAATTCACCTTTACCTGTGTTTATGCTTTTACTGCCTCCCTGGAGGAAACCAGTAGTCTGAATTTAATGTTGTTCGTTTTTTGCTTTTATTTATTTTTTTAATTTAATTTTTTGAGAGTGGAGAGAAGGGCAGGGAGAGGGAGAGGGAGAATCTCAAGCAGGCTCCATGCTGTCAATGCAGAGCCAATGGCAGGGCTCGATCCCACGCACCGTGAGATCATGACCTAGGCTAAAACCAAGAATCAAACGCTCAACCGACGGAACCACCCTAGCACCCCTTGTTCTTTGCTTGTAAAAATAGGTTTAATAGATTTAGATTGGCTTGTATTTGAACTTTATAAAAATACTGCAAAACAGTAGGTGGTCTTTTGTGACTTGCTCTTTGTCCCAAGCCCTGTTTTCAAGATTCACTAGTGTTACCTTAGCAGCAGTTTTATTACTGGAGCTGTGAATGTTCCATTGTTTGCAAATACTACAGTATATTCATGCTCCCGTTAGTGAACTTGTATCTTTGTTGCTTTATTGTTAATAGCCATGCAGTTACGAACATTCTAGCACACGTCAACTGACGCACACATTCGAGAGCTTCTCTAGGGCATATACGCTTCAGAGCGAAACAGCTTGGATAGGACCGTGCCAGGCACTGAGCTCGGAACCACCACTGGAGTGGCCACTTGGGCTAAACCCATGGATGTTGGAGTCCTGTCTTGCGAGTTGGCATTTGTGGTCTGTTTCTGGTCTGTGAAGATGTTGATGATTTTATCCCTGGCGATTTCTCTCTTCATTTTGGCAGTGGGTTTGTACCATTGGGATGTGTTATGTGTGAATTTAAGGCACTGTCTTAATAGGAAGTCACCATTGTTGACCTCAAACACTGAGTGCTCAGAGGGAGACCTTGTCTGGAATTAGAAGGGTGAATCTGTCATATGATGAACTAGCTAGAGTGTTTGCTGTTTTTACCTGTAGGAAATGAAGAGCAGCGCCTTTTATTACTCAGATTTATTCTTAATCTCCATTTACTTTTTATTAAAAAATTTTTTTTTTTATTTTTGAGAGAGGGAGAAAGAGAGAGAGAGACAGTGAGCAGTAGAGGAGCAGAGAGAGGGAGACACAGAATGGGAAGCAAGCTCCAGGCTCTGAGCTGTCAGCACAGAGCCCGACGCAGGGCTCGAACTCACCAACTGCGAGATCGTGACCTGAGCTGAAGTCGGACGCTTAACCCACTGAGCCACCCAGGCGCCCCATCTCAGTTTATTTTTGAGAGATTCAGTGCAGGTGGGGGAGGGGCAAAGAGAGGGGGACAGGATCCGAAGCGCGCTCCGTGCTGACAGCAGAGAACCCCATGCGGGGCTGGAAATTAAACGGTGAGATCATGACCCGACCCGAAGTCGGATGCTTAGCCGACTGAGCCACCCCAGTGCCCCTTTATAACTCGGATTTTTATGTCTGTCTATGTTGTTCGGCTGGTGGTGATTGTGTCCCCAGAGCATTAGCTAGTGTCTAGTGATGTTTTAGTGGTCGTGAACTGGGAAGCATTGAAGGTAATACTTGAATCAAGTGTGTGGAGGCTACAGATGTTGCTAGGTGTCTTGCAGGCCAGCCCTCCACAACGAAGAATTATTTGGTTCTTCAGGTCAGTAGTGCTGGGTTAAGAAACCGTGGTGTGCATGGAGGTGATCATTGTACCAACAACGGAAGTGCCAACACTGAAATGTGACGGATTCATAACTGCATTTATTTATTTGCTCGCTTGCTTGCTTGCCTGCCCGCCCCTCCTCCCCCCACGAGATCTCTATGGAAGTGTACTTTTGGAATGCCCAGGTGATGATGCAATGAATTACTTGTGTGATACCTAGGAAGTGTTTAGTTAGTGTGAAGTGAATGACTAATGATGAAGAAGTAACATGGTCGTATGAAGGGCCGGGTTTGATTTCTATTTATATCTGCAAATCAAATGCTCTAAGTGTTGGTCGGTATTCCTTCTGTCCTTAGGAATACTGTCGATTCTCCAAGCCATCATCACAGCCATCCCAACTCCAGTAGGAATCGGAGAGGCCTTCCCATACACCGTAGGGCCAGCTGAGCAGCGTACGGTCTATGGAGTTCACTGAATTTTGGGAAAAACCCCAATGTGCTATCTCTTCCCTCCCCCCACCCTTGATTGGCTCTAGCTGAGTGATAGGGCTGCTCGGGAAATGTGGACAGGCAGGAACTCCCTAAGTCTGATGGGCTTTGTTTCTGTTCCAGGTCTCTCCCCGTCCACCAGGGTCTGAAACCTGAGCATAGACTCTGATGGAGGGAGAAGGCAGAGGAGAAAGCAGATAGCTGGCTGAATGTAATCAGCATTTTATTACCGTCCTCAGGAAGTAGGACCAGGAGGGGGAAAAAGTAGGTTGGAGCAAGGAAAGTTAATTATGTGAGGTTATTTGACAGGAAATTACTAAATACAAACAGACAGAAGACACACATTTTAAAGCCGGGTAGGAAATCTCGAGTTACTTCACTGTGTGTTTGAAACCCCAAAGCAAATTCTGAAAATAGCAGTTTAAACAAAAGCTATCTTATCTGATAAAAGTATTTCAAACACAAAGGGAATTTTGTATATTGGGCAGCCAATCTTAAAATAAGCCGAGTTTGTTGATAGCCCTGCAAATTTAATGGTGGGAAAGCCCCTCGGATGTCTGAATTTACCGTGTAAGTGTTGTGGATTTATTTTGAATTTGGCATTTCAGTTCTGTGAAGGTGTGTGTCACCCTGGAAAAAGTATGTGTGTGTGAAATGAAACGTTTACTTCGTGTGTGTCTTCCTTTTATAGTATTTCAGAAGTTTTCTGGGTTCTGTATTATTTCCAGAAGAGTGTTGTCTTAATAAAGAACTGAGGAAGTTTTGTCTCAAGTATCTGTTTCCAGAAGTTATATATTTTAAGTGTCTGAATTAGTCAGTAATTGATATAATACGACTATTGTTGCTTTTGCAATAGTTGGGAGTGTTTGCAGAACTTTTGTAAATTAGCCAAATACATTTATTTGGTAGCGTTTTCTTTTTGAAGTGACTGATTAAGGAGGTCTCAAATGACTTCCTACTGAGTAGACCTTGTCACCCATTTAAGAGTGCCCCAAGTCGCTGTTGGTATTCTGACCTTTTTAGTTAGGGCTGCTATTCTCCCCTCTCTCCCAAACCCCCAACACACACACACACACACACACACATTTAGATCTGGCTTTTCCAAGGAAAGGTAGGAGAAAATTTATCTTTTAGCTCTCCACTGTGGGGTTCTCTAAAAACACTTAATAGTTGAGATATTGAAGAGTCCCTGTCCTAGAAATCTACTCTGGGTGAATGTAAAATCACACAGTCTGGATCAAGTTACACATTCCAGGTTAGTTCAAAGCAAAAGCAATATTTTGAAAACATAAATGGAGCTCAAAGTCTGCATTCCTTTTCAAAGGCCAACACCTGTGGAAGGAATGCAGGTTATTTCCACTTGACCTTCAAGTGTGGAGCTGGGGGGAGGTGCTTAGATACTATGGTGGGTTGCTACTTGACCACCATATATCTCTGCATAGCCATGTCTCCCCGGGTAGCATCTGTCTTGTCCGTTGTCCGGAAGGGAAAATGCGGCAACAGTCAGGAATAGCCACAGCGCCTCTGAACCCTTGCTTTGAAGAACTTGCTTCCTATACCGCCGAGTCCCACGGTGATGGATGAGTGGGTGTAGATAATGTGAAATAAGCCATAACCCCTGTAAGCAATCAGGGTTACGTTTTGCAAGTCCTGGGAAACCCCAGGCAGACGGTACTCGTACACTCAGGCTGTGAGTCCTCTGTGAGCAGCGGTTGAAGATAAAGACATCATTGATGTTCCAGACAGATTCTCGTCATGCATAAATAATTCCTTAGGACGGAATTAGCTGCCTTGAGTGGTGCCTCTCCTCTAGGCTACTTGCATTAGTTCAGCAGTTTATTGCGGTGTCTGAAGGACTAAATGCACAAGTTGACATCAGGGAGAAAGTTACACATAGAGCATTCTTTTTGAACAAGGAATTTATTAGTCTGTGCAACTTTTGATGGGAAGGTATGGCTCACTTATTCTTGTTGAACTCTTTATTCATTTATGCAGTAAATATTCCTTAATTGCCTTCTGTATGCCGGGAACCGGTGGCACGGCTGGGAATACGGTGCTCAGCCATACCTGACATTGTCCCTACTTCTGAGAACACCCAGTTTAGTTTCCTGTGGTCCTGCTTTCCTCTATAATCTGGCTTTGTGATCTTGGGCAAAGGGACAGGTTCTCTCTGTCTCATTTTCTTGGCATAAAAAATTTTAATGTTTATTTTTGAGAGAGACACCACGCGTGAGCAGGGAGGGGCGGGGAGAGGGGAGACCCAGAATCCAAAGCAGGCTCCAGGTTCTGAGCTTTCACCACAGAGCCCAACACGGGGCTCGACCCCAAAAACCGCAAGATCATGACCTGAGCCAAAGTTGGAAGCTTAACCGAACAAGCCACCCATTTTCTTGCTATAATTTTAATGGTTTTCCTAGATAAGCTGTCAAATCCTGCTCAGTGCTAATATTTCCTGGATATACGCTTTTGTCGTTAAATATTTTAATCCCCACGACCTAGCTTGGTGTTCTAAAAGCGACCCAACGGGTTGCTACTGAGTAGATTCACTTCGATGGTGGTATTCAGATTGGAGTCATTGATTTGATGCCTGCCTGGACTAGTTACTTTTCCTGTATTTATACAGCCTTTTATATCATCATAAGTGCAGCTTCCTAAGACTCAAGGTTATTTTAAAGAGAAAACATGGATTTCCACTGATGCTGGAAACATTTCAACAGTTCTGAAAGCTCGGTCTTCAGATGCAAAAGAGTATGATCATAGACATACACTTCTTTGCTGAGACACTAGCCCAGGGCAGTTGAGTTGCGTCTAGTCCAAATTTAGTGCTGACAGAACTATGCTTGGGATAGCATTATTGAAATTGGGATCTTCACACTTCAGTATTACTTGGGGATGTTGATGAATCCAACCACCGATTACATCAGCTGGTTTTGTAAATAAAGCTTATTGGAACAAAGCCATGTGCGTCCGTTGACGTGTTGTCTTTGGTTGCTTTGGGGCCTACAAGGGCATGACTGAGTAGTTGGCACAAAGATAAATCCAGAAATGTTTATTGGGCCATTAAGAGAGAACGTTTGCTGAAACCTGGATTATGGAATATACTTGTCTGCTTTAAAAGCTACGAACGCTGGATTACTGTTCAAGCAACTTTGTTAAATAATTGATCTGAGGGAGCCTGAGATCCTACCTTTCTTCATGGTTCAGCTTTGGGGGGAGAGGAAGAGGACATTTCAGAGCTCTGTAAGCCCCGGGAGACATGTTTATCAGCTTCCCCTACGGGTTTCCTGTATTTGTAGTTCCCGGGAGCTCTAGGGCTAATGCGTCTTGCCCACAGATGTGCTGGGTGAAAACTGGAGGAAAGTGGGGTCTGTCTGAATTCTGGCCATCCATCCAGGGAGCTGGACCCGAGCTAGTGAGCTGCAGTGTAGTTTTAGAAAACTGGCAAAGCTCTAGACCTTGGGTGTCGGACTGGGAAGACGACAGAATGGGGCCAACCCTAGACTTGGCTCTTCAGCATTTTCTCAAAGGCTCAGAATGGGTTTGTGTAGACACATCAATTTCTTCTTAAGAGTTTAAAGATGAGGCATACAGCTACTTGGTAAATGGTTAGTTCCTACCACAGAAAATGTGAAATTATGGGGAGAACGAAGTTTTAGGATGAAGCAAGGCTGCTTTTATGGGTTGGAATTTGCCTGCTATGACTAATCCTAGCACATAATAATTTCTGAATAAATACTGGTTTATTTAATATGTTTCAAAGCTCTTTGGTGTTTGAAATGCACCAGTGGAAAAAAATCGTTGTTGACTTGAGACTTCGTGTGGACAGCCCGGTGAGTGGGTTCATTATTGTCATTCACATCGGAGTCCCTGCTATATAATTACACGTTTCCTGTCGCCTTGGGGTTTACATCCTGTTGGGAGTGACTGATAGGCTAACGCTTGGCTAAAAAGATGAAATGCTACTAAGGTGTGCTTATGGACACTTAGGATTGTGAGGAGGGATGCCTGTTTGGAGGAGGTCAGTGGGAACAGGGCCATTCAGAGAGGGTCCCCAGAGGAGAACACTTTCTTCTGACCTGTCCGTACTGTTGTCCCTTTCCCCAGAAGGGGTGTGTGTGAGTAAAGCCCAAATATAGGCCTCCGGGACATACCTGGGTGTGGAAGCTCAGAGCCCGGGGTTGCTGGGGAATCTCCCTCCTAACACTGTCTACCGTCCCTGACTTTGGTTTTTCTCTCAGCCTGAGATAAAGGACAG
Organism: Panthera leo; assembly: GCF_018350215.1. Lineage (NCBI taxonomy): Eukaryota > Metazoa > Chordata > Mammalia > Carnivora > Felidae > Panthera > Panthera leo. Next base: position 7,524,578 of record NC_056683.1, on the reverse strand, counting down.
GGGCCAAGGGCCAAGGACTCCTGTGCGTAAGACCAACAGCCGCCACCCTGAGAACAGAGTTGGGGAAGCCCTGCGGGGCTGTGAGCCAGAGCGGAGGGCAGCAGTATGAGCAGTGCCCTGCATGGACCACCGGGTCAGGGAGCCGCCTCCTCCTTCCCCCAGATGGGGCCTGCTCCTTCCCCTGGCCTCTCATAGGATTCTTTCTTCCTTCCCAGGAGATTTTATAATTAAGGGAGATAAAGGCAGGAAATCTGTAATAAAGTACTAACTTCCACGTATGCCAGATTAAAAAAAAAAAAAAAAAAAAAAGCGAGGCCAGCCTGCAAAGTAACCCGGTCTGGTGGGAAGAGATCAAAGGGCGGCCGTCTGGCCTGGCGAGGGCTCCTTTCCCAGTTCCCAGGCGGCGCACATCCTGCCCTCGGAGGAGGAAGTGGTGCGCAGCGGCCGGGCGCGGGCTGTTCTCAGGGATGCGGAGGGGTCGGTTCAGGGGCCCCAGGAGCGCGCCTGCCAGTGCGGGAACGCCCCGCACGCATCTGCTGCGCTTGGTAAACACGGCCGCCGGAGGACCGTTTTGAGTTACCAGTCCTACCCCTGCTGACCTCCCCCCACACTCCACCCCCCCCCCCCCCCCCCCCCCCCCCCCCCCGTGATCCTGCGGAGATGCAGGCCCGGATAGGGCCTCTCCCGCTGCTGCGAGCTCCCTCCGACCCCTGCCCCCCACCCCCGGATCGAATGGCCCGAGAGCCTGAGGATCGCGTTGCAGCAGGCATCACCCTAATCTTGATTGCATCGTTTTTCCTCCCCCGAGAAGGCTGGGGTTGGATCTGGAGGTGGTGGGAGAGAACGAGCCTCGAGCCTCGGGGTTGCTGACACCACAGAAGGAAAACCTCCCCGGCGGTCATGCCCATTCGGAGGGCTCAGCAAAAACAGGCCAGCGGACCGGCAGGCCACTGTTCCGTCATCCTTCCCACCAGTGCCGGCGGGTCCCACAGAGGCCGGCGGGGCCAGGCTGGGTGCTGGGTCTGCCGCACTCTGCGGTGATTACCTGTGGGTGCAAGCAGGCCCGGAGGCTGCAGCCGGACTGGGGGGCCTGTGGATGCCCCCCCTGCCCCGTGCCAGGCAGCTGGGGGGGTGCTTTCTGCTTCCTCTCTGGCCTTTCCTGGCTTACGGAGACAGACTTAGCCTTGACAGCGCTGGCTTGGGAATTTCCCTAGGATGGGCCAGGACTTGTTTCCAAAATAACACCTTTCCAAAGCATGCAGAGACTTTGAGAAATTAGATAATTGTGTGATATTTATAAAAGGAATTACGTGGTGCTAACAAAGTCTGGGCAGCTGTTTCTGATGCTGAAGTAAATAACCCCTCATGATTCATTACTGTCAGGGGTGAAGAGGCTTTTTACAAAGTTGCTGCTTTACAGTGGGGTCTTTGCCAAAACAACTCACAAAGCGGGGAATACAGTTTCCAGGTAAAGTGCTTGGGTGTGCGTGGCATGGCTCAGTTGTCCTGTTTGATTCATGAAGCACTTGGTATTGAAAATTTGCTTACCTGGGACGGTAGAGAGACCCAAGGATCATCCTTGATTGCTTCTGTTCTCCGTTAATTCTTCTTCTAGCAAGGGAGACAGATGTATAAACAGATAATTGCAATACAGTGAGCTAAGTGCTAACAGAAGGATAAAAGGAATGCTATAATGGTGTGAGGGACATATCCATTTACAGTGAAAATGGAGAGGAGGGAACAGCTTCACACGGGAAGTGACATTTGAGCAGTATTTGATGGAAGAGGATGGATTTTGAAAGCAGAGAAGGATGTTGCCTTCTCTTGGCTCTCATTATTCCCCCAGCTTTGTTCTACCCCAGGGCCTTTGCACGTTTCTCTCTCTGGAAAGCTGCTCATATCTCTTCCCTGTTCGGCCCTTCGGATTCTAGATCCCATGTTCCTTTTTTCGGCAAGCCCCGACTTGTTTAAGTCTGACTTTAAGCCCCGACTTTTTTACTCAAAGAGCTCATCGAGTGTCTCTCCTTTTTTAGGGTACTTACCACAACCGCACTCCTATGTTGTTTGCATGATTATTTGAATGATAGCTGTTGTTTCCACTAGGCAGAGACTGTTTTTGCTCAGATTTGTTTCTCGTCTAAATAAACACTTGTTGAATAAAATGTATAAAGGTGTGAGAACACTGTATGTTCAGGGAATGGCAAGTAGGTAGGTCTGTTAGATCTTGAGGTACGTGAACTGGGAGGAGGAGATGAGGCCGTGGGAAGAACTTGGGAGATCTAAGCTTCTGTTCCTGTAGTAGCTCAGTTAATATTCTTACCTCTGAAAAGACCTTCCAAAGATCGGCCTCTTCCTATCAGTGTCACGTGTTTTAAGTCAAAGATGCAATATTAAAAATACTTTGAAACACGGTGTTTTTAGATGTCGTCCTGGTTCTTCAGTAGATACACCTTGAAAAGATGTGATGAAAGCACATAACGTGCCTGCAGAAACAACACGCGACTGGTGCCCCTGCAGAAATGACCACGAAGTGGATGTCTGTGTCACTACCGGGCAAGTCAAGAAATAGGTTTACTTCTGGAGCCTGGATGGTGGAAATGGCTGTGGTATCGGACAGGGACAGGACCGGGTGTGGGAGACGATCTGCCAGACTATAAAAAAAAGTGCAAGTTTTCTGCACGTGCAGTTTTCTGCACTTGGAGGTTTTCTGCACGAAAGTGAGGGCCTTCCCCAAAGGCTTTCAAGCTCTCTCGTGGAGGTGAGGAAGTGGAGGGTGAGGGTTGCAAACCCTGCCGTCCCCTCATCTGTCCCCTTGTCTGTCCCGGGGTGCAGGGTGTGCCCAGCTCCAGGTGGGAACAAGGGGGAGTTTCTTTGTAAGAGAACTACCGGGTCCTGTCTCTCTCCTCACCCAGACCACTGCTTCCGTATCCCCTGCCCTGACGGGAAGCCAAGGGGGACTGAGTTTAGATCTTGTCACCCCAGCCTTCTGCAGGGAGTGGTGTTGACCAGACCGGCCTCTAGCACACCTGTGACTGAAGTGACCTATAGCATCGCGATGCTGGAGTCTCCGGGCCTGAGGACCCGATCTGTCCTGGGGGCTCCCCAGTCACGCTTCATTTGTGTCTCTCTTGACATTATTCTCCCCACGAACTAAGGAATCTACCTCCTAGAGTTATGAGGTTTGATGCACACATCTATGTAAAAGGGCTTATGATATGACCTAGCATATGGTAGGCACTCAGTAAGAAAGCCTTTATTCATAATTATCTTCTTGTTTTTGCCTTACGATGACATGGGTATCCCTAATGGGCTATCAAAGTAATCTGAGGGCTTTTGAGAGACCAGATTGCAGAGTCCACATTGTAACTTGGTCGAGGAAAAAGGATCTAAAAAAGGAACAGCTGCGATTGTAAATGATACGAGGAACAGGATATGGTTTTCTGGATCAGGACGTTGTATATAAAATGGTGGAGTCACGGATTGGGTGGAATGCCTCTCGGGAGAAACAGGAAGGGTGCATATTGAAAGGAAATACTAATTTGATCTTCAAGGTTATCAGCTAACGTTTGCGTTGTGGTCGGGGAGGTGGATGCCGTAGAGGAATGGTAGGATGGGGACTGTAACAAGAATGATCTATGAAGAACCACTACAGTAGAAAACATGCCCATCATTGCTGAAAGAAATACGGTGTCGGGATGGAGGGGAGCATGGCACAGGTACCTAAATTGCAGGCAAGGTGTGGCTTAGAGAGGAAGGAAGTTTGAGATTGAGAGAGGAGGTATGCTCACTTGTCCAGATAGCCCTGAAACAGGGGTCCTCCTTCTCACATGTGGTAACAGAAAGCCCGGAGACTGAAGTTTCCACACAAGGAGGTCTCTGTATACATATCCACTGTCGCGTTGACCCATTTCCCTTCATCTTATTCTGAGGACAGTCCTGAGATGTCACCATTATTAACCCCATTTCACAGATAAGGAAACTGATGCTGAGAAAGTTAAGTATCTTGGCGACTCGTTCAACCCTAGGGATATAAGCCTAAAGTTGACTTTAAACCCAAGACTCCTTCAATCCCGCTGCATCGACTCTCCGATTTGTTGAGGAGGTATGCGTCTGTATTAAACAAAATCTAACGGTAGAAGCACTGAGAACGGCTTTCAGGGAAGAGTAAAAGAACAAAAGAAGTGATAAATCTTGGAGTCATAATCCAAAGAGTGCCAAGTTAGATGGAGTTGTTGTAGGATGTTTTCAAAGCATGTTACAAAATTCATAGTAAGATGAGACGGGGGGAGGTAAGACCTCAGTGCCTGGACCTTTGCAGTGAATCATTTTTTTAAGTTTATTTATTTATTTTGAGAGAGAGCACACATGGGTGAGGGGCGGAGAGAGAAAGAGAGAGAGAGAGAATCACAGGCAGGCTCTACACTGAGCCTGATGCAGGCTGGGACTCCACGAACTGTGAGATCATGACCTGAGCTGAAGTCGAGTTGGACGCTCAACTGAACGAGTCACCCAGGTGCCCCTACAGTGCATCTTTTTTTTTGCTAAGAAAAGCATAGGGTAAAATCTAGGCTTGATTTTGTACTTTCTTCCCCCCCTGGAATGTTAAGTAAATCACTAAAGAAAAGGAGAGTACAAAGTTGAATAAAGTAAGAAATAAAATTCAAAATTGTTTCAGAAGTGGCAGAAACCTGGGCACAAAAGTAATACTATTCCAAAGCTCAGAACAAAGGCACAACGAGTGCTGTGCTGGGACTTGTACCTTAGGTTGGGAATGGCTAACAGGCTTCTTCCTTATTTAAAAATTTTATTTATTAAACATTTGTTTTCCTTTTTAATGTTTGTTTATTTTGAGAGAGAGCATGGGCAGAGGAGGGACAGAAAGAGACACAGAATTCAGAGTAGGTTCCAGGCTCTGAGCTGTCAGCACAGAACCCTATGCTGGCCCCGAACCCATGAACCGTGAGATTATGACCTGAGCCAAAGAAGTTGGATGCTTAACCCGCTGAGCCACCCAAGTGCCCCTATTAAAAAAAATTTTTTTTTAAAGTTTATTATTTTTTTTTAAAATTTTTTTAATGTTTTATTTATTTTTGAGACAGAGGGAGACAGAGCATGAACGGGGGAGGGGCAGAGAGAGAGGGAGGGAGACGCAGAATCCGAAGCAGGCTCCAGGCACTGAGCTATCAGCACAGAGCCTAACGCGGGGCTCGAAACCACGAACCGTGAGATCATGACCTGAGCTGAAATTGGATGCTTAACCGACTGAGCGACCCAGATGCCCCCCAAAATTTTGTTTCTAAGTAATCTTTACATCCAACATGGGTCTGGAACTCATAACCCTGAGATCATGAGTCAACATGCTTTTCCAAATGAGTCGGCTGGGGGGCCCCAAATCATTTTTTGGGGGTGGGGTAGGAGGATAGCTATTTTTTATTGAATGCCACTTCTCAGTGGGTGGTGGTGTTTCTTGTGTTTTGTTGTGAGGTCTTCTGAGACCACATCCGGACAAATAAGAAGAGTCTGTTTCGGTGGGTGTTTGGGTGGGAAGATGGCTTCATAAGTGCTAAGTTTTCCTAGTCTTCCAGAGTGAGACTCAGCCTAAAGAGGACTTCTGAGATATTAAGATTTTTATTAGCTTAAATGTTGGGGCTGTTTTGTTTATGTCCTAACTCAGGGCTTTCCAATCCAGTGCCTATGCTGCTCGCGTTTAATTTCTTTTTCTTTTTCTATTTTTGAGCTTTTTATTTAAGTAGTCTCTACACCCCACGTGGGACTTGAACTCACAACCCGGAGATCAAGAGTTGCGTGCTTCTACAACTGAGCCAGCCAGGCGCCCCTGTGATGTTTAATGTCTTAAATGAAAGATTTTCTGTTGGTTTCTACTAAACTCCATTATGTGGGTTGGGGCCCGCTGCTCCTTGTTGGGATTTACTTTGGTGGATGTTTATGTAAAGGCTCTGGTGTGTAGAGAATGGTGCCTTAGTCTCGGGGGAGGTGTAGTGATGAGTTAAAGGAAGAGAGGGCAAACTTCTAGGAGCATCCTAGGAGTTTTTCCTTCCAGAAGAGGGATAGGGTGGATGGAGTTGTGTGCTGTCAGGAAAGATAGCCAGGTAACCTCTTCTCTGGGAAGACCATGGGTGCAGTATGTCTTCTCCGACTTGGGCTCGGCTCATGATCTCACTGTCGGTGGGTTCGAGCCCCATGTCAGGCTCTGTACTCTCAGCTCAGACCCTGGAGCCTGCTTCGGATTCTGTGTCTCCCTCTCTCTCTGCCCCTCCCCTGCTCATGCTCTGTTTCTCTCAGTCTCTCAAAAATAAATAAACGTCACACACACACACACACACACACACACACACACATCTTGAAGGAAGGATCGAGGTTTTGTTACTTTGGAGATGATGGGGCAGGCATGCAGGGTGTTCGGACAGATGCAGGTAAATATCGCCACATCATAAGAGGTTTTTGGTAAAAATGGTTGGTTTTTGGGGTCTACGGGGGCATGTTTTGGAATTTTAAATATTTAACATATTTGTAACCCTGTGTTTTCTATTAATGCCATTCAAGTCCCCGAAGCAAATATTGAACAGGTGTGATCGAGCAAGAGGCCTAAAGGCAGTCTTCAATCTCCTGTTTTCAGATCTCCTTAAAAATACTCTGTGGGAAGAATTGTACGACACGCTTTCATCCGGAATTATTTTCCTTCTGCCTCAGTGCTCCCTTTGGAGTTTCTTCAGTGCATGGATCCTGGTGATACGATCCCTCAGATTTCACTTGAGTGACTTCATTTTGGGGGAAGATTCTCGCTAGCTCCAGAATTCTGAGGCATTTTCTTTTCCCGCATTAGCACCGTCATTTCTGATGCCATGTCCTCTGGGTTAGCGATGATTGTGCTGAGATTTGTTCTGTCTTACTTGTGTTTGAAAATCCTGCCCTTCCCCCTTTTCCCGAAGCTTTACTACTGTTCACTTTGTTCTCCCGCTGTTTTGAGATTTCCCTTTTGCTTTTGGTTTTCAGCAGTTTTGCTAGAATGGTCTAGGTGTGAATTTCCTCGTATTTACCTACCTCAAGATTTGCATCTCTTCTTGAATCTGTGGCTTGATTTCTCTTAGCAGTTTTGAAAAATTCTCAGCCACTATCTCTTGGGAAGCTGCTTTTACCCCTCTGTCTCGTGGGTTTCTAATTACACATATGTTAATCCGGGTTTCTTATGTTGCCTTTTCCCTATTCTCTCCGTGCTTTAATCCCCATCTTTCTGCCCGACATAGCACGCAGTTCACTTTGATCTCTTGGGCTATATAGCTGTCCTGTTAAAACTGTATATTGAAGGTCTGTGTCGTTACTGGGCCCCATTCCCTAGCAGGCCATGAATTCCGGTTTTTGCCCACCCAGCTCTGTGGTGCTGTGCAACGTCACGGTGTTAGGACTCTGCAATAGAATCGGCAAATGCCAGGCTTGCTTCTCTCCACAGCCAGGGCCCCTTGAGTCTATGTGAATAATTCTTCCCCCTGGTTATTGAGTTCTCCCTGGGGAAGGTTGGTCTGCTCTAATCGCTTTCATTATGTCGGGAAAGTTGGAGTACTTGCATAGGGTGGTCTAACCAGAGAGGTTTTGATACTTGGATACTCTGTTCCGACAATTTCAAATGCCCACTTGCCGTTCACGTGGCTGCTTGTCTGCCAGAGTTTTTTGATCAAGTTATTGGAAAGTATTTCTATGGCCATGATAAAAAAATCACCATATCCTGTATTTGCATTTAAAGATAGTTTATAAATTTTAATTACTGCCTCATGTACTCTCTGCAGTAGCCTTACAAAGTCAGATGTTGCAGTTAGGTTCCCCATGGAGACATACCTGCAGTTGTAATTAGTGAATGAATAGGGTACGTGTTCATCTCTCTTGAAATGAATATTCTGCAAAACGGGGATGGAGGGGAGGGTATTAGACTGGAATTTTGAACATAATTTTTTTAATGTTTTTATTTATTTTTGAGAGAGAGAGAATACAAGCAGTGAAGGGGCAGAGACTGGGGGAGACTCAGAATCCGAAGCAGGCTCCAGGCCCCGAGCTGTCAGCACAGAGCCTGATGTGGGGCTCGAATCCACGAACCGTGAGATCATAACCTGAGCTGAAGTTGGACGCTTAACCGACTGAGCCACCCAGCTGCCCCTAGGAGATGATAATTTTTAAAGGACACCAACTGATTGTGGAATGAGGAGGGAGTGACCATTTTGCTGCAATAAACTTGAGAGGATACTGGTTCTCCCCTTAAAGGGATCATATAAAGAGGGGGATTAGGGTTTGGCAGAGTCAGTAAGGAATAGAGAAAACTAATACTGAAGTGTGCTCCCGGGATGGGAGCGTATTGTGGCAAAATCAAACTGTCAGGCGACCTTTTAAGGATGACAAGAAAAGAGTCTTGAGGGAGAGGCTACAAAGGGAAGCGTCTTTCCCCGTTTCCCCCGACTACTGTCTCTTGAGGGCTAATCGCTGGGCCCCGTGCTATGTTAGCATATATTCTCCTTTAATCTCTGTCCCTGTAACATGGCTCCTGGTATCCCATTTTGTAGCCCCGTGTCGTGGTCAGGCTGTGAAGCCACGGCCTCCAGTAGCAGGAGATGGTGAAGCACCACGTTGATCATGAGATAGATGCGCGCGATAAAAATCCCAGAACTTTGTCTGACTGAGGGCTTGAGAATTTCGACCTGGAGTCCACTGGCCAAGCCAGGTGTGGTTACCCAAGCTTGTGTGGGTAAGCAGCGGAGGGCCTGCTGGATGGCAGTTGGGCCGCGGAGGTGGAGTACTGGGGCCGCAGGGGCTGTGCACCTGCTGCTAATGCTAGAGCGGCCACCACTAATGTCCTGCACGTTCCGTGACAGAGGCCCCTCCTGGGGAGCAGTGGGCAGGGAGGGAGGTGCGGCCGGTGCCAGGCCTCCCAGCTAGCAGGGTCAGGACGTGGTGACCTTAAGGGTTGTTTCAAGCCTGGGTAAAGAAGGGCCCCTCACTGCCGTTTCCTGCTGCTGCCCTTCCTGCAGCTCGTACTCCCGTAACTCCCCAGGTGAGTGCCTCCTGTCCTTCCGGACTGTGTTCCACACCTGCTCCCTGGGAACTTCGGCCGCCTTCTCCCTCGTGCACTTGCCATGCGGTCCCTCCTCCGTGGGAGCTTACAGCTCAGGCCGGACTTCCAGTATTGAGACTTTCCGCCCCTCTCCCCGACTTCTTTCCTTTATCCTTCCTTCCCTCTGCCTCCTCCCTATTTCCCCTCATTGTTTGCCTTTTTATTTTTTTCTTTCTTTATTTTTTAACGTTTTTATTTATTTTTGAGACAGAGACAGAGCATGAAGGGGGGAGGGGCAGAGAGAGAAGGAGACACAGAATCGGAAGCAGGCTCCAGTCTCTGAGCCATCAGCCCAGAGCCCAACGCGGGGCTCGAACTCACGGACCTTGAGATCGTGACCTGAGCTGAAGTCGGACGCTTAACCGACCGCGCCACCCAGGCGCCCCATTGTTTGCCTTTTTAAAAAAAAGTTTGTCGAGAGAGTGCGTGCACGAGCTGGGGAGGGGCAGAGCGAGAGGGAGAGCGAGAATGCCAGGCTCCGAGGCCGTCAGCGCAGAACTCCACGCGGGGCTCCATCCCATGAACCGTGAGATCGTCACCTGAGCGGGAAACAAGGGTCATGTGCTGAACCCACCAGAGCCACCCAGGAGCCTCAGCCTTTACAAAAAAAAAAAAAAAAAAAAAAAAAAAAAAAAAATTTGAACGTAGAGATGACGTAGCACTACGGTGAGTGTCGTGGGTGCAGGGACTGTGAGGTTAGGTCTATACTGCTGTTATCTGATACGACGTCTGCCGCGTATCACATACGGAGCAAGCGTACGAACAAATGGTAACTCGTGGTGCCAGTGCCGGTAATACGTAGAAGCGAAAGCGCACAGCAGCGGAAGTCAGCCGTAATTCATTTCATGTCAAGTGGCGTCCCTCCTTTTTGTACTTTTACAAAAAAAAAAAAAAATTCTGCACGGGTTTCGGTGTGTATGTTTCACTCGGGACTCCACCAAGGGCTTATTTTGAGACCGTAATAACGAAAAGCAGACAACACCAGAAAACCTGCTGCATACCGTAATACCACTCACGTAGTTCCCTGCTCCGTGAGAACTTCATTTCTTTTGACAACTGAGTTTACCGCTTGTCAGAGCTTTTGCTTGGTAAGATTCTGCTTGATGGAGGTTCCGACAAACCCTAAAACACCCGCATCATGGGTAGAAGGAGGGAAAAGAAACGTTGGAAGGACTCATGTGCTCCGTAGGGTTGAGTATAATAGAGTCCTAGGGAATGATTGCCAATTTTGGAAAGCAGACAAAGGGGGGGATCGCATACAGCTTGGAACTGAAGAGAGGGACCAAGGAATACAGAAGTAACACAATTCATTAATTTAGATCGAGATGCAGAATTTTCATAATAGGAAAGAAATGCCAATAAAGTAACCTGCTGCCTCCTCTCAAATCCAGCATCATGTGCTTAGAAATTATGGTCCCGTGGTCACAGCTGACAGGGGGGCCTTCCCAGCAGATTGATCTTGGGGTAGGGAGTGGCACTGCCCTATTTGCAGTGTTGCCAGTGAGCTCTCTTTTTTAAAAAAAAAAAAAACTTTAATGTTTGCTTTTGAGAGAGAGGGACAGAACGCTAGTGGGGGAGGGACAGAGAGAGAGGTATAAACAGAATCCGAAGCAGCCTCCAGGCTCTGAGCTGACAGCACAGAGCCCGACGCGGGGCTCGAACTCACAGACCGTGAGATCGTGACCTGAACCGAAGTCAGATGCTTAACCGACTGAGCCACCCAGGCGCCCCATCCTGCCATCTCTTCGGAGATTCTGTGAGTTTTGTAGTTACTTGAGTATCTCTAATAATGCAGGAAGGTTAACATGAGCTTAGTAAGTTTTTAAGCTCTTAGGACCAGACCGGAATTAATTTTATCTGCAGTTTGTCCAGGGACAAGTACCCTGTTGAAGAAAAATAAATATTGACCGTAACTTTTATTAGTTTGTGACCACTTGTAAATCAAAGCTGTGAAGAGTTGAAGTAGCTTGGCCCCACCCCCGGGA